>NW_022111324.1:21754601-21755633 GCF_000313985.2 Echinops telfairi
AGATCTGAGGGTTTAGCAATAAATCCTTTCACTTACAGTCAGCTGCTTTTTAACAACGGCATAATAATAATTCAATGGCGGAAAAACATTATCTTTGCAACAAATGGTGCAGACACAGCTAGAAAGTCATGCAAAAGATGAAGATAGACCTATTCCTTACAACATATTAAAAAAAGCAACTAAAAATAGATTACCAACCTAAATATAAGAGCTTTCAGAGAAACAAACCAACCAACCTAGGAGTAAATCTTTGCAACTTAGTTGACGGTGTTATTAGATGCGGCATGTCAGTTTTGACTCAAAGTAACACTATGCACAACAGAACTCGCACCATCATCCTGTCCTGCATCATCTTCCCAATTGTTCTTAGGATTGAAATCAATGATGCAGTCACTGTCAATCCATTTATCAAGGGCCTTCCTCTTTTTGGCTACCTATCTACTTTACCAAGCACGATGTCTTCTCCTGGGATTGGGTTCTCCTGATAACACATCCAAAGTACGTGAGGCAGTCTTACTATCCTCACTTCTAAGGAGCATTCTAGCTGTATTTATTGTATTTATTCCATTCTGGTTGTATTTGTTTTTTTGGCAGCCCACCATACTTTCAATGGTCTTCAACAGCACCATAATTCAAACATATTTATTTTCTTTGGTCTTCCTTATTCAGTGACCAACTTTCACATGCATATGCGGCAATAAATAGTAAATACCATGGCTTGTGTCAGGCATACCTTGGTACTCAAAGTGACATCCTTGATCTTTAATACTTGAGAGAGATCTTGTGCAGATTTATCTAATACAACATATCTTTTGATCTCTTGACTGCTGCTTTCACGATCATTAATTATGGATCAAAGCAACATTAAATCCTTGACAACTTCAGTCCTCTTCTGTTTATCATGATGCTGCCTATCTGTACAGTTCTGAGGATTTTTTTTTCTTTTTTAACATTTTATTAGGGGCTCATACAACTGTTATCCCAATCCACACACACATCAATTGTGTAAAGCGCATTTGTACATCGTTTCTC
>NW_022111324.1:21758066-21769851 GCF_000313985.2 Echinops telfairi
TTAGCATGATTTCCTCCAACTCTTCCCATGCAGCGATGTGCTTCATACGTTCATCACTGCTTTTTAGTGATGTGTAGTACTCCATTGATGTATATACCACAGTTTTTTAATCCAATCATCAGTTGATGGGAATTTGGGTTGCTTCCAACTAGTTCTGAGGATTTTTGTGTTGTTTTTACATTGAGTTGCAATCCATAGTGAAGGGCTGCAATCATTGATCTTTATTAACAAGTGCCTTAAGTCTTCATTTTCAGTATGTAAGACTGTGTCATCTGCACAATGAAGGCTGTTAATAAGCCTTCCTCTAGTCGTGATGCTTCATTCTTCTTCACATAGTCCAGTTTCTCAGATTATTTGCTCAGCATACAGACTGAGTAAGTATGGTGAAAAGATACAACCCTGACACATACCCTTCCTGATTTTAAACCATGCAGTAATCCTTTGTTCGATTCAAAGGACTGCCGCTTGTCCATGTACAGTTCCACAGGAGCACAATGAAGCTCCTGCTAGTCTCAATGCTGTCCATAGTTGGTTATGAGCCACACAGTTGAATGTCTTTGCACAATCACTAAAATACAATGACTATGACAACACTAAAAACACAATGAAAGACAAAACAGAATACTAGGACTTCATCAAAATATCTTTTTATGTGTGCTTCAAAGGCCACATTAAGCATATATAAAGACAACCCACTTACTTACTATAAAGTTAGAGTTATCAAAACAGTACAGTATTGGTGAAAAAAATACACAAATCACTGGAACAGGATAAACAAACCAAAGATAGACTTATAAATAGAGTTTAAAAAATCATTGCAAAAGGACTGAGGACAATCCAATGGAAAAGGGAATCTTTCAAAGAAATGGTGCTGGAACTACTGGCCACCCATGTGCAAAACACTAATTTAGACACAGAGCTTACAACCTTCACAAAAGTTACATTAAAAATGAATCATATATTTAAGTATTAGTAGTAGAGCTGTAAAAATAGACGTAACCTTGGAGAAGACCTAGGGGAGATTAGGGTTGGAGATGACTTTGAATAAAAAGAAGATATTAAGTTGGGCTTTAATAAACTTTAAAACTTCTCTATTGCAAAGTGAAGCCACACCCAGAAGAAAGTATTTGCAAAGCACACATTCACAGGGCGTGCCCCCAAGATAGATAAAGAAGCAACTAGGAATTTGAGTAAATACCTACAAGAGTGTGACGATGGAATGAAGTGACAACTGCACAAAAGCTTGCATGAATGTTTATAGCAGCTTAATTCACAATTGCCAAACATTAGAAGCAACAGAGATATTCTTCTGTTGAATGGACAAAGTGGTACTTCTATATAAGGAGTATTATTTAGTGATAAAATGGAAAACAGTATCAAGACACAAAAAGACATGAAGGAACAGTAAATGCATATTGCTAAGTGAAGCAGCCAGTCTAAAAGGGCTCTATACTGCATGATTCCAACTACAAGTCCCTCAGGAAAAGGGAAACCATAGTGGCAGTGAAAACACCAGTGGCTGCCAGAGGGTCAAGGGGAGGAGGGAAGGATGAATAGGTGCGCACACGCAATTTTGGAGCCGTAAAACTGTTCTATATGAATAGTATAATGTTAGACACATGATTTTATTCATTTGCCAAAACTCATAGGGCTGTATAACACACAGAGTCAACCCTAATGTAAATTTATAGTCACTAGTTAATAATAATGTATTATCAGTTCATCAGTTGTAACACATGTATAACACTAATGCAAGATATTAGTAATAAGAGAAATTGTGTGGGAAAAGGAAGAGTATGAGAGAATTATCGGTACTTTATGCAGTGTTCTATCAACTTAAAATGACTCAAAAATAAATGCTTACTCATTAAAAATAAACAAAAAACATGTAATTCTCTTTGTGGAAAATTCCATATTACTAATAGATTCTTGCATTTTGCCAAACTCACATTCATAGCCAGCCTCTGGTTCCAGCTGACGAACAAGTGCAATTATTTAATGAATACTGGATGACATTATTGTGCTAACAAGACAATGTGAAACAAATGAATACATATCTGAATACTGCTTATTCCTCAATGAGGTGGGCAGTTTGTGTGCTGAAGTGGATAGTAGAGAAATGATTTTTAAACTTTCTATGTGAGTCATGATATAACTATTAAATTTTTCTCCATCACTTTTAATCTAGATAACTAGTAATGCAATAATGCAAGCCCTGATTGATAGTATTTGCTGGTTTCTGTGGAGCAAAGGCTCCCAGGATAGCAGTTCTCAAAGCGCAGAGAGGACATCAGGGAGTGTGGAATTGAGAAGAGATGCACAGTTAACATATGTATTCATACACAGCAACAAACATTTAGACTCCAAGAGTGTGCATTATAATAAGATGTAGTAAAAATAATTCGAAAGTGATAAATTTTTAAAGTATCATCTTTATTGTTAGGATAATTATTTACTGATAAATTTGTAAAATTTATTTTTCAGTAATAGCTGTTTTAAATTCCTGCAAATTTAACAGGTGGCTCCAACATATCACTGTCATTGTGGTTCCTCCCTTGCAGGCTGCTTTTAGTTCATTCTTCATTTCTTAAGAGTTCTTTGAATTCTAGTTTTTCCCGAGTCCTATTTCCTCATTTGAATTTTTCAAGTACTGTTAAGTTACCTTGATTTTATCCTTACTTTAATATTCTTCACAATATTAGGTTGATTTTCAGTGCTTTGTGGTTTTCCTTGCTTTCTTGCATGCTTTCATTGTGTTAGCACACTCCATTGTGTACTATCCTCTTTCCTTATATTACCTGTGTGGGATTCAACCACAATCCTTTTTGCGGCTCATCTTTCTGTGATGTGAATGTTCCTGAGCTCTAAGAGAAACATGGTTTAGGATAGTCTTATAGATCCATACTTACCTCTTCTGTTATTCTTCCTAAAGCATTTTTTGTTTGTTGTTTTAAAAATGGCCCCTGGGGTATTTCTGAGATCACTTTGTATCGCTTCCCCTCTCACTTTTATTTTATTTTATCCCCTTGTGGTCCTACTGTCCTTGTCTTCCTTAATTCTGATCCAACTCCCAGCAGATTCATTTCAGTGAGACTTTGTCCTGGGACGGGTTTCAGACGTTTAGGTTTGGAAGCTCTGGAGCCCAGAAAGCTCAACTACCTGTGAACCCCTTACAGTCTGCCATGAACTGAAGTATGCCAAATTCCCTCTAAGTTTTATCACTTGGCTGTTTTATGATTTGCCATGCTCGGGTCTCTCAGACACCTCTCTTCTTCCTTCCTTCTCCTACACAGATACTAATATCACCCACATTTTATAGCTGTTAATGATTTATTCCCACTATCTCCGATCAACTAGTTTTGCTACAGATATTGTCCAAGAGCTTTTGGTCATCGTTGAAAACTGCTGCAACCACTGCCACTTTCTGAGAATTCCAACAGTCATGAATCTTTTTTTTCTAATGCTAAATGAAAATGTACAAGTGAATAGATTGAAAGTACTCAAAGGGCATTTTATGAAACACAGAGAGATTGATAAAGCAAGACTAGTGACTCTGCTAGATAAAGATGAGGCTAACCCGCTCCTCTAAACACGCGTCAGAATCCATTTAATGTCAGTAGAGTATACTTATCATTAAAAAAACAACCCCAAACTAAATCCACTGCCATCAAGTTGATTTTGACTCATACAAACCCCATGTAGGGTTTACAAAGCTGTTAATCTGTGTGGCAGCAGACAACCTGCTGTTTCTCCTGAGGAGAGGCTAATTGGTTTACACAACTGCCATGAGGTTAGCAGTCTAACACTTACCAACAGCACCACCAAGTCCCTTATAGCAGTCACACTATGTCTCAAGCGATCTGTTCAATTCCAAAAGCTACATTCAATGAGAAGTGTTGAGAACCTGAAATGTGTTCACGTAAGAATGACTGGAATGGTGGTGGGACGTGTTAATAAGAAGAATTACATATGTATAATATATATATATCATATATATGATCACATATGTATTCTATATACATGTATATACATATGTGTGTGTGTGCTTTAAAAAGGAATATCTAGCCTGAAGAAGACTTAAAACCAACCTTTCTCAGATTTAAAGATCTGAAGGTTCTTAAAGAGAAGAGGGATTAGATTTACTGTGTGGGGGTAGAAAGCAAAAATAGGACAGATTCAAAAACACCAATCATCACAAAACAGTGAAAAATAATTTAAACTAATTTTTTAAAAAAGCTTCTAAACATTAGGATTATGTAAAAATTGGACCAACTCTTCACAAGCAGTAAGTTTCCTTCACTGAAAGTCTTCTAACAGAAGGTAAAGAAAGACTATTTTGAAATAATTCTGAGAAAATTACTTCCTAACTATAAAGTTCTAGTCCTAAAATAAGAGAAAAGAGATCATGATGTTAAAAAGGCAAGCAATTAAGCACATAACTCAATCCGCATCATTAGTTATCAAAGAAACACAAATCCAAACTGCAACGAGAGAGAAAGATGGTAATGCAACCAGTTGTCCACTCCTGTCCCTCCACAACAAACCATGATTGAAATAGAGAAAAAATTGGGGGATTCATTGGTCTTAGAACTCTGTAATCAATGGTCTTAGAACTGTAAAGGGATAAAGCATCTAAGCAAAGGCTGAATCAACTAAAAGGTATCACATACACAATAATAAAATGTTGGATACACACCCATACATTTCCTGCTCCCTTCCCCACTCAATGCAGCAATCTTGGAGAGACTTCACAACGAGTACTTCCAGACCAGGAGCTAGTCTTGGGATGGTGTACAGCAGTACACCCAGACAGAAAGCCTGGTCTTCAAAATAGGTTACTATAGCTTTCAAAAATTTAAAAGAAAGACCAACAACAACAAGTAAAACCCACGAGAGAGGAAGAAACTGATATCCTGAGCTATCTGGCCAAAGTCAAATGTCTCCATTTAATAATAACAAAACATTACGAGGAGACAATACCTCATTCAGAAGAACAACAACAAAAGAAACAACAGAAACCATCACTAAGAAAGCTCAGATAATAGACTTAACAGATAAAGGCATTAAAATAACAGTATTAAATGTGCACAAAGAACGAAGGAAAAACACAGAACTTTAGGAAAATTATATAGGGACAAATGAAAAATTTCAATAAAAAGTTAAACAAGCCAAACAGGAATATTAAAATTGAAAAGTTGTTGTTCGGTACCATCCAGTAGGTTCCAACTAACTCATAGCGATCCTATCTACAACAGAAGGAAACACCACCAGTCCTGCCCCATCCTCACAATTGTTCCAATGTCTGAGCTCATTGTTGCAGCCACTGTTGTCAAGCCATCTAGTCAAGGGTCTTCCTCTTATTCCCTGTCCCTCTGCTTTACCAAGCATGATGCCCCTTTTCCAGAGACTGCTCTTTCCTGATAACATGTCCAAAACAGGAAATGAAGTCTTACTATCCTTGCCTCTTAGGAGCATTCGGGCGGTGCTTCTTCTACAACAGATGTTTGTTCTTTTAGCAGTTCACAGTACTTTCAATATTCTTCTCCAGCACCATACTTCATATTCATTTATTCTTCAGTCTTCCTTCTTCAATGTCCAACTTTCACATGCATATGAGGCGACTGATTAATACCACAGCTTGGGTCAAGCAACCCTAGTCCTCAAAGTAACATCGTTGCTTTTCAACACTTTCAAGAGGTCTTGTGTAGCAGATTTACCTAATGCAATGCATCAATGAATTTCTTGATTGCTGTTTCCATGAGCATTGACTGTAGATACAAGCAAGAGGGGATCCTTGACAACTTCAATCTGTTCTCCATTCATCAAGATGTTCTCTATTGATCCAATTGTGAGGATTTTGGTTTTCTTTACATTGAGTTGTAATCCATGAGGGCTGCAATCATAGCAGCAAGTGCTTCAAGTCCTCCTCACTTTCAGCAAGCAAGGTTATATCATCTGCATACCACAGGTTGTTGATAAGTCTTCTTCTAATCCTGATGCCACATTCTTCTTCATAGAAGCCAGCTTCTCTGATGATTTGCTCAGCATACAGATTGAATAGTAATTAGAGTGAGAGGATACAACCCTAAAACACACCTTTCCATATTTAAAACCATGCAGTAGTCCTTTGTTCTGTTCACAAAACTGCTTCTGATTCACGTACAGGTTTCACATGAGCAATGAAGTGTTCTGGAATCTCCATTCTTCCCAAGGCTATCAACAGTTTGCCATGATCCACACAGCCTTGGCATGGTCAATTAACACTTGTAAATATCTTTCTGGTATTCTGATCCATCTGACGTTAGGAATGATATCTCTTCTTCCATGTTCTCTTCTGAATTGTGCCTGAACTTCTGGTAGCTCCCTGTCAATGTACTGCTGCAACCATTGTTGGATGATTTTCAGCAAAATTGCAAGTGATATCAGTGTTGTTGTTCTATAACTCATGCATTCTGTTGGGTTCATTTGTCTTTGGAATAGGTACAAATACGGATCTCTCCCCATCAGTTGGCCAAGGAGCTGTCTTCCAAATTTCCTGGCATAGACGAGTGAGTGCTTCCAGTGCTTCATCAGCTTGTTGAAACATTTCAATTGGTATTCCATCAATCCGTGGAGCCTTGTTTTTGGCTCTTACTTTCAGTGCAGCTTGGACTTCTTCCATCAGTACCATTAGTTCTTGAAATGGTGGAATGTTGACTTGTTCTTTTTGTACAGTAACTCAGTGTATTCTTTGTCTTCTTTTGATGCTTCCTGCATTATTTAATATTCTGCACATAGAATCTTTCAATCTTGCAACTTGAGATTTGACATTTTTCTTCAATTCTTTCATCTTAATAAATGCTGACCATGTTTTTCCTTTTTTTCCCCCTCAATTCATTATAATAGTTGGCTTTGTCTTCTCGAGCTGTCTTTAAATTTTTTCTGTTCAGCTCTCTGGCATCATCGTTTCATCTATATGCTGCAGCTACTCTGAGATGAAGAGAAAGTTTGTCTCTTCTGACATCCACTTTGATTGTTCTTTCTTCCTGTCCTTTTAATGACCTTTTGCTTTCTTCATGTATATGTTCTTGATGTCGTCCCACACAGTTCATCAAGTTTTCTGTCATTAGTGTTCAATGCATCACATCTGTTCTTGAGATGTTCTGGAAATTCAGATGGGATATACTCATGGTTGTATTTTTCCTCTCATGGACTTGTTTTAATTTTCTTCAGCTTCAACCGGGGCTTACATATCAGCAATTAGTGGTCTGTTCCACAGTTGGTCCTCTGACCTAGTTTTAGCTTACCTGTCATTTTGGTGGACTGTGGTGGCGTGTGTGTTGCTGTCATGCTGGAAGCTCTGTCACTGGTATTTCAAATACGAGCAGGGTCACCTCAAGTGAACAGGTGTCAGCAGAGCTGCCAGACCAAGAACAGACTACAGTGAAGGTACAGGCTATTCATTTTTGAGGAATTAGCTCTTAAAATGTTATGGCTCGCAGTGAAACATTGTCAGACACTGTAAGCCTCATGAATAGATGCAGAACATTATCAGAGATAGTGCCAGAGGAGTCCCTCAAGACAGAACACACTCAAAATATGACTGAGGAAGAAAGAACTACCTACTCAAAATAGAGTCGACCGTAAGGGGGTGGCAGGAGTAAAGCTGATGGGGCCTTCATTTGCTGATGGGGCACGACTCAAAAGGAGAAGAAACAGCTGCAAAGATGAATTAATAATTGGAACTTGAAAGATAACAAGTATCAGTCTAGGAAAATTGGAAGTTGTAAAATATGAACTAGAAAGCATAAGGATCAATATTCTCGGTGTTGGTGAGTTGAAATGGACTAGTATTGGCTATTTTGAATCAAGAAATCACATGGTTTACTATGCCAGGAATGGCTGATTCAAGAAGAAAGGTATCACATTCAGTCAACAACAGTATTTCAAGATCAGTCTTTTTTAAAAAAATCATTTATTAAGGGCTCGTGTGATTCTTATCACAATCCATCCATCCATCCATCCATCCATCCATCCATCCATTGTGTCAAGCACATATGTACATTTGTTGCCATCATCATTCTCAAAACATTTGCCTTGTACTTGATCCCTTAATACCGGCTCCTCATCCCCCACCCCCAGCCCCTCTGATCAATCTTGAAGTACAATGCTGTGATAAGATAGTAGCTACCCGAATACAAGGAAATCCAGTCAATACACTATTATTCAAATTTATGCACCAACCACTAAAGCTAGTGATGCAGAAACTGAAGAATTCTACCACCGTCTTCTGTCTGCAATGGATCAAACATACAATCAAGATGTATGGATAATTACTGTGGACTGGAATGCAAAAGTTGGAAATAAAGAGGCAGGAACAGTAGTTGGGAAATATGGCTTTGGTGAAAGAAACGAAGTCAGCAACTGTCAGAATTTTGCAAAACCAAGGTCGTGTCGATTGCAAATACATGTTTTCAACAATTCAAACAGCAACTAGACCCATGGACTTCTCCAGAAGGAATACACAGAAGTCAAACTGACTGTATCTGTGGGAAAAGATGATAGAGAATTTGAAAGTACAATAACATAAACTAAAAATTTACTAGAAGAGTTCAACAAAAATTTGAACTGCTAATAGAATGAATAAGCTAACTTGAAGATAGGAAAAGTGAAATTATTAAATCATAAAATCAAATATTAATCATAATTAATAATGAAAAGAATTGTGAACAATGCTACCCAAACCTGTGGGATACTACAGGCTGACCAATATACTCAGTATGAGAATCCCTGAAGAGAAAAAGGAACATAAAGAATATTTTAAGAAATAGTGGCCAAAACATTGGGATTTTTACAAAAGATAAGAATTTACACATCTAAAAAGCTCAATAAACTCCAAGTAAGATAAAACCAAAGAAAGGCACATTGAGCAAATCCAATTTCCCCAAACCAAAGATAAAACAAGAATCTTAAAAGCAGCAAGACAAAAGTAATTCATCACATATGAATGTTTTTCAATAAAATTAAATAGAAGCCAGGAAATAGAAAGACAACATGTAAAGTGCTGAAAAGAAAAACAAAACAAAATTTTCAACCAAGATTTCTATCTCCACCTAAACCGTCTTTCAAAATTAACTTAGATTAACACATTCCCAGATAAACACAAGTAGAAAAAAATTCGTTAATGTTTGCCTGGTTCCAAAAGAATGCTAAAAAAAGTCATTCAAGTTGGAAAGGACACTGTACTCAAAGACCTAGGAAGAAAAATAATCACCAGTCAAGGTAATTTTATGAGTAAACATAAAAATCAGTTTTATGGTATTTTAACATTCTAACTTGTTTATCGTACATGACTACTAAAACTATGAACAACTGTACATCAACAAAGTAGATAATGTAGACGAAATGCACAAATTCCTAGAAACATATAAACTGCCTAAGGAGGCTCATAGAAAATGTCAACAGAGAAATGCCCAGGATTTGATGGCTTTACTGGTAAATTCTTTCAAAGACTTAAAGAATTAACATCAATCTTGCTAAAATGCTTCCAAACATAGAATAGGAGAAAGCATTTCTGACCTCATTCTATAAGGCCAGGGTTACCCTGACACTGAACTTAGAAAAATGCATAAGGAAAGAGAAGTATCTCCCACAAACACAGATGCAAAAATTTTCAACAAACAAATCCAACAATACATTCATTTAAAAGGATTATATACTATGATCAACTGGAAGATATTGCGGAAATGCAAGGGTAGTTCAACATAAAAAAAACAAATCAATGTACTATATACATTATGTGAATAGAAGGAAAAAAATCATTTCAATTGATACAGAAGTCATTTAACAAACCCAAACCTTTTCATAATTAAAACACTCCGGTAAACTAGCAATGATAGGGAAATCCCTCAATAAAAACGACATTTATGAGAAACTTACAGCTTAGATCATACTTAACTGAAAACTTTCCCTGCTAAGAACAGGATAAGATAAGAAGGCTTTCACCATTTCTATACAATATTGTATTGGAAGTTCTAGCCAGAACAATTAGGAAAGAAAGAAAAATAAAAAGAATCCAAATCAGAAAATAAGAAGTAAAATGATCTCTTATCTGCAGACAGCATAATCCTACATATAGAACATCTCAAAGCAAACTACTAGACTAAATGAATTCAGTAAAGTGATAAAGTACAAGAACACAAAAGTCCATTGTACCTATATACCAGTAATCAAAAGGAAATAAATAAATCCACTTACAATAGCATCTAAAATATTTTTTATAGAATGAAAACAGATCTTCATGTTCATATGGACTGCAGAGGATCTCAAGTCAAAGCAATATTGGAAAAAAAAAAGTAGAACTCACCCTTCCCAATTTCAAAACATTATATAAAGCAACAGTAATCAAAACCATGTGGTACTAGTATGTTGTTTTCAGGTGCCATCAAGTTGGCTCAAACCCTTAGTGACCCTATGCACAACACAGCAAAACACTACCTGGTCCTGCATCACTTTCATAATTGTTTCTATGCTTGAGCCCATTGTTGCAGGGCCTGTGTCAATCCATCTTATCAAGGGGCCTTCCTCTTTTATGGTCCATCTCCAAGGACTGGTCTCTCATGACAAAATGTTCAAAGTCTGTAAGACAAAATCTCACCATCCTTGCCTCTACGAAGCACTCTGGATTATTTCTTCTAAGACAGGTCTGTCTGTCCTTTGGACAGTCCATTGCACTTTCAATGTTCTCCACTACCACCACCACAATTCAAAACACACGGATACATCTTAGGTCTGCCTTGTCCAATGTCCAACTTTCAGATGCATATGATGCATTGGAGAATATCATAACTTGGGTCAGTCGTACTTTAGTCCTCAAAGTAACATTCTTGCTTTTCAGTACTCTAAAAAGGTTTGGGCAGGAGATTTATCCAATGCAACACATCTTTTGATCTCCTGACTGCTGCTTCCACAAGCATTAATTGTAGATTCAATCAAGACTAAATCCTTTACCACTTAAACTTTTTCTTTATATATCATGAAGTTACCTATTGGTCCAGGTTTGAGGACTTGGGTCTTATTTTGAGGATATACATAAAGACCAATGAAAAAGAACTGAGAGCTCAGAAATAAACCCAAACACCTATGGCCAACTGATTTTTGAAAAGGATACCAAATCCACTCGATGGAGAAAGATAAGCCTATCCAATAAATGACGCTGGGACAACTAGAAACCACATGCAAAAAAAAAAAAAAGTGGTGGTGGGGGGCAATACTTCACATCATAAAAAAGACCTCAAACTTCAAAAGGAAAGTCATAACATTTCTAGAAGAAAACCAGAGTAAAATGACAAGACCTCGCTTTTAGCGATGGATTAGTATAGATGACATCAAAAGTATATGCAACAAGATGAAGTCTGGTTAAAATTTAGCACCCTATTATTTGATCTCCCTTGTGATTCATTTAAATTTGCTCTAGTTTTTAGTATTTTGTGCTTTCTTTTCAATTGAGGTTTTTATCTGTTTTACTTTGTTATTCTTGTTAGTTTTTTGTTTTAATGTTTTTCTATATATAAAGTCCAGGATTGGTAAATCTATAAAGTCCAGGATTGTTAAATCTATAGAGACAGTAACTGGATTAATGATTCTTTGGAGGTATGGCAGGAGAGTTTGGGGAGAAGTAGGGAGCTAATAATGATTAAAACAAGAAGGAAGAAAATGTTCTCAAACTGATTGTGGTGATGATTGTACAACTCTCCTTGATCTACTGAACTATTCAATTATAATTGATACGTGAATTATATGCCAA
>NW_022111324.1:21770356-21791072 GCF_000313985.2 Echinops telfairi
GGCCAACGAGGTCATAAAAAAATGCTGAATGTCATTGGGGGGTGGGGGGAGTCCTCATTGCCATCACTTCAATTCCAACTCATGGTAACCCATATGTCACAGAGTATAACTTCTCCCTAAGATTTCCTGCCTGCACTTTCCCAGAAGCGGGTGGTCAGGATTTTCTTCTGTGGCCCTGCTGGATGGGGCCAGTTTGGACAGAACACTTTTGTGTTAAGTTGTCAAACGCAAGCTATTTGCACCACTGAGAACCTTCAAGCATTCGTTGCTGTTCTTAGGTAATGCTGAGTCCGTTCTGACTCACAGAGACCCTCCGTACAACAGAACAAAACAGTGCCCACGATTGCTGCTGTTTCAGCAAGCATGCAGAGCCCCTGTGTCAATCCACTTCACTGAGGTTCTTCCTCTTTTTCCCAGACCTTCTAGTTTACAAGTATGATGCCCTTCTCCAGGAAGTGATCCTCCTTTTGACATGTTCAAACTACATACGTCACAATCTCACTATCCTTGTTTCTAAGGAGTCTCCCGACTGTACTTCAAGACTGATTTAGTCATTAGCAAACTACAAGTCAAAACCACAATGAGATGCCATCTCACATCCTCTAATCCCCAATCTACTGCTGTCAAGTCAATTCTGACCCATAACAACCCCATAGGGCAGAGTACAATTGCTCCCGAGGGTTTGTGAGGCTGTAAATCTTTTTGGGAACAGACAGCCTCATCTTTCCCCTACAGAGTGTTTGGTGGGTTCAAACCACTGACCTTGCAGTTAGCAGCCCAATGCTTGATGCACTGCACCATCCAGGTTCCTTTCACACTCATCAGAGTGGCTATTATCAGAAAAGAGGAAAATAGTAAGTGTTGGTGAAGATGTGGAAAAATCTAGACCCTTATATAGAAGAATTGATGTATTTGAATTATGTTTTAGTAAAGAGTATTGAAAATATATCGCACTGCCAAAAGAACAAATAAATCTGTCTTGGAGAAAATACTACCAGAAAACTCCTTAGAAGCAAGGATGATGACACTTTGTCTCACGTACTTCGGACACGTTATCAGGGAAAACAAGCCCCTGGAAAAGGACATCATGCTTGGTAAAGTAGAGGGCTAGTGTGAAAGAAGAGCCTCAGCGAGATGGATGGACACAGCAGATGCAACACCGAGCTCAAAATGATCATTGTGAGGCTGGCACAGGCGGGGCAGTGTTTTGTTCTGTTGTACATAGGGTTGCTATGAGTTGGAACCAACTCCTGGATTATGACCTTCTCCATCACTATACCCACACAATTAAATTAGTTTTAGACTACACAGCGATTTAACTAGCATATTTACTTACACACAAAATAATACCAGCTTAGAATTACATTCCCTGAACTGTGGCCAGTATAATACTAATTCATAAAGGAAATGTATTCATAATTAGTCTTCAGAAAGATCATTAAAATCAATGACACTTCAGATCATTTTTTGTTATTCTTCTCTTATTACTATCATACTTATTCAAGACAGTTTTCTATAAAATAAAAACGCAATGTAATTTTATAGTTTCAGATTTTCAGAGTAGACAGTATGATAAGCAAAACTTCCAAAAGTTGCAGAAACTCCCCCGGGAAAGAAACTTGAGCACACAGTAATTGTATTTGACAGCAGCAATTACACGCAAGGTTGGCGATTAGAAAACCATTAATTAAGTGTGCAAAAACTGCTCTGGTATGTTCTGTTACTAGTCAGTCAGTGTGTTCTGAGGGTCGCTTTGAAGAAAAGCCATGGCAAACTTCCCCGTGGAAGCAGCTGATCCAAAAACTACTCTAAGAAAGCCGTGGTTAGAGCACAGGAACTACATGGAACATTTCTTTGACGACAGACTGATAAAATTAAAGAGAGAGGAACGTTTTGCAATTCTAAAAGATATTTCCACCTATAACATCCAATTAGCTATGGAGAATATAAGTAAAATCCTAATATAAGTATGACTAAATGTTGTTTTAACAAGAGTCCAGATAAATAATCATTCATAACGTCACATTATAACAAAAGCTTACTAATTATATTGAATAGCTGGTCTTGGGGACCTGGAAACTCTGGATCCATCAGAAAGACAGCAGAAAAAGTAATTTTTCCCTAAAAACAGTGAAAAGAAGATGGTAGATGTAGCACATACTCTTCATTCCTCCTTTCTTCATACATTAATGAAACAAGCCTGGAAGTAGTTTAAGCCATGGGTGTATTAGAAGAGAGGACGTCTAGGGAGAACAAAGGAGCCCAGGGATCTTATGGCACCTTGAGGCTTCAGAGGCCCAACCACACAATACAGACAGATTCTCTTATCAAGTAGAAGGGGTCACACTTACCATGCAGAGACACTTACTCTGACAGTTCCTTAACCCTTCCAAATCTTTGATTCAAAAGGGATCTATCTACCTTTTCTCCTGGATAATTCTAAGAACAGAAATGTCTCTCTTACTCCATCTCACTTTGACTCAGCAGAGGAACCGGAGGTTACTAGCTCACTGGTCCACTACCAAAATGGAAATTACATTTAACTTTGGTGGTCTGCTACTGTTCAAAAGGCCTAACCAGCCAGACCCAGTGCTAAGGGCCCCTATAATCATCAGTAGACAGAAAGACATCACAATCATTTAAGGAGAGGGAGAGGCTAAGACGAATCTGAATGAGAGGTTTATTTTTAAGAAAGTAAAATTAATTGGAGAAACAGAAGAGAATTTTTGTACAATAAAAACATATAAGCAACAGAAGGAACAAAGCCACATGGAAGAAACACACTAACCTGTGTGATCACGAGGTGCTGAAGGGATCAGTTATCAGGCATCAAAGAACAAAAAATCATATCATTGTGTGCTCACCTTCTCGACATGATCGCTGAAGACAAATGGGTGAATAAGCAAATGTGGTGAAGAAAGCTGATGGTGCCCAGCTATCAAAAGATATAGCATTTGGGGTCTTAAAGGCTTGAAGGTAAGCTAGTGGCCATCTAGCTCAGCATCAAAAAAGCCCACATGGAAGAAGCACCATCAGCCTGTGTGATCACGAGGTGTCGAAGGGATCAGGTATCAGGCATCAAAGAACAAAAAATTAAATCATTGTGAAGGAGGGGGAGTGCAGATTGGGGACTCAAGACTCATCTGAGGGCAACTAGACATCCTCTTACAGAAGGGTCTGAGAGGAGACAAGCCAGTCAGGGTGCAGTGTACCAACGATGAAACATATAACTTTCCTCTAGTTCCTAAATGCTTCCTGCCCCATATTATGATCCCAATTCTACCATAAAAATCTGGCGAGACCAGAGGTTGTACATTGGTACAAATATCAACTGGACACACAGGGAATCCAGGACAGATGACCTCTTCAGGACCAGTGCTGAGAGTAGTGATACTGGGAGGGTTGAGTAGAAAGTGGGAACAGATTACAAGAATCTACATATAACCTCCTCCCTGGGGGATGAACAACAGAAAAGTGGGTGAACGGAGACGTTGGACAGTGTAAGATATGACAAAATAATAATTTATAAATTATCAAGGGTTCATGAGGGAGAGGGAAGCAGGGAGGGAGGGGAAAAATGAGGAGCTGATACCAAAGGCTCAAGTAAAAAAAGCAAATGTTATGAGGATCAGGGCAACCAATGTACAAATGTGCTCGACACAATGGATGGATGTATGGATTGTGATAAGAGTTGTACAAGCCCCCAATAAAATGATTTTTAAAAAGACATAATAATATGCAGTATTCCCTCAAAGTCTAGTGTACTACAAATATTGTTTCTATCAATGTTGATAATATATATCCTAGTTTAATTTATCTTTCTTATCTTACTTCATCATGGTTAGCAACACAACGCGTAACCACTATACCACCAGGACTCCTTATCTTTCTTATAAACATGGTTCAAAATAGTCCTTCAATGAATAAGCTTCTTGATTTGGCAACTGGAATGTTTTCAAAAAGACAAAGAAAAATATACAAAATTGTTAGAATAGCATTCAGAAAGCATACATGCCACATTATGAGACATAATTTATGTTAATAAATATCCCTTATTTCAGTTCAGCTTAATTCAACACAGTGAGTACTTTTAAGCACTTATTCTCTTAAACACTGAGCTCATCATTGACAAGTATATAAACCAAGGTGCTTGCTATAAAGATATTTAGCATTACTGGGGAGTTAGCATATGTGGCCACATAAAACAGGTTAGAAACTATGTAATACAACCATAACCCAATTTTAAAATAGAATCGTAAAACAGGTGCTAAAAACAATAAATGTGATTGTGTACCAAAAGGAAGTAGAGGCTTCCCGAGTAAAGAGGAAATAAACAAGGTAGAAAACCATAAGGTAGTAGAGGAAATAGTGAATAAAGGCAAGATAAAAAGTGTTGGGAGAGAAAAAATAAGGGTCAAGTTTATGTTAGAAATACAAGGGTCATCAGAAAATTCATGGAAAAATGGAATTATGAAATGGAATTTTCCCACAACCTTTTTGATGCCCTTTCACATGTGCCCCCTCATAATTCTCAAGTTCCATGGAGAAGAGGGGAAAAATTAAAGTCAATTTACTATTTAATCCATGAATTTCTTATTTTAAATTCTGTAAAATGGGAAAAGGGCTTGCAAAGGAAAAGGGTTGGTCTATAACTTAAATTTTACAAAGGGAAAAATCAAACAGGCACGGTCTCCAAAAATATGTAAAGCTGGCAAATTGCATGTGCTTGCTTCAGAGGCTATTTTGGGGACTGCAGGTTTCATTTGGTAAGCTCTAACCTAAAATGTGGGACCCTACGTTGAACTGCTAACTATAGGCCAAAAGTTTGAAACACCAGCCACTGAATGGCTTTCTATTTCCCCAAACAATTATAGCCTCGGAAACTCAAAGGGGCATTTAGTTCTACCTTGTCCTAAAGGTCACTGTAAGTTGGAATTAACGATAGCAGTGACATTGGTTTCCAAATGTTGGAACATAAACTGTAAAACAGAGCCATTATGTTATTTATCCTATTTATACTCAATTTTTAAAAGCAACAAACGAAAAACATAAGCATGAAATGTAAATACAGCATATTCAAGAGGGAATTTTTTAGGCTATGATGACTATATATACACATATTTTTTAATCATCTTATTGGGGGCTCATACAACTTATAATAAGCCATACATCCATTGTGTCAAGCACATTTGTACATATGTTGCCGTCACCCTTTTCAAAACATTCTTTCTACTTGAGCCCTTGGTAGAAGCTCATTTTCCCTCCCTCCCCGACCGTCAATCTTACATCATCCGCTGTCTTCCCATGTTTCTGTTCCCCTTTTCTCCCACCACCTTCCCCCTGCTCTCATGGTATTGCTATCCCCATTACTGTTCCTGATGGACTTATCTGTGCTGGATTCCAAGCGTCCAGAGCTCTATCTGTACCAGTGTACACGCTCTGGTCTAGCAGGATCTGTAAGGTAGAACTGGGGTCATGATGCGGGGGCGGGGGGTGCATTAGAAAACGAGAAGAATGTTGTATGTTTCATTGGTGCTATACTACACCCTGACTGCCTCATCTTTTCCTTGTGACCCTTCTGTGAGGGGAGGTCCAATTGTCCAACTATAGATGGGCTTTGGGTCTCCACTCCATGCCCACCCCCCCAATATGATTGTTTGGGGTTTTCTGATGCCTCTTTTTTGATCCCGTCAACACCTCATGATCACCAGGCTGTTGTCCTTCCATGCAGACTTTGTTGCTGGATGGCCACTTGTTTAACTTCAAGCCTTTAAGACACCAGATGCTATATCTTTTAATAGCCAGGTACCATCAGCTTTCTTCACCACATTTACTTATCCACCCATTTTGTCTTCAGAGATTGTGTTGGGAAGGTGAGCATCACAGAATGCCAGGTTATTAGAACAAAGTATTCTTGCATTGAGGGAGGACTTGCGTTAGAGGCCCAATGACCATCTGCTACCTTTATACTTAACATATAAATATATATATGTACATAGATCTGTATCCCTATCATTTTCTATATAAATGTATTTACATCTGTACATGCCTGTATTTACACTTCTATAAATGTCCTTTGCTTCCTAGTTCTTTCTTCTACTTCCTTTTACTTTCCTCCTGTCACACTACCATGTTTGACCTTTATTCAGCTTTTAGTAATTCCTCTTGGCTACACTGGATGACTCTATTTTTAATAAAAATACTTGCTACACGTGTGATTTGGAAGCAGTGTTACTGCAATGCAGTTGTAACCTCCATAGTGATTGATAAATTTTGAGCGATTCATTTTCAAAGTATCCATAGTATGTTGTGATTTAAAAGAAACTTTCACAGACTAGGTAACTAAAGGGATAGGATAAACTTTATAATTTAAGATGGCAGTTTTTAAACTGGCCAAAACATCACAATTCTACAAGGAAATTCATGAACTTCTTTTAAAAATTGTTAAATGACAAGTCTAGCCTGGATCTATTTGATCACTTCTACAGTTGTTGGAAGAAAAGGGTGAGTGGAAAATGAATGAATAACAAATAAGCAAACAGATTAGAAACCTTTCTTTGTAATTTAGTAGTTACATGATAGGATATTACTAAATACAGGAACTGTAATGTCCTCCCATTCTCAAATACAGAATCAACGATTTGGAAAAGCATTAAGGAATACTTTTCTAATGAAATAAACTACTAATATATGTACTAATATAGTGAATATAAATAAACATAAAAAATGAAATGATTACAATATCATTTAAATCATGCCTCTGAATGGGTTATATTATTTGAATCATTTTCAAACATTTCAAAGATATGGCATTATACATACTCAGTACAATATGTATACCATATAAAACAAAATATCTAATAAATCAAACCAATTATTCCAAGTATCCTTTTATCTAAATCTAGCCATAGACCAGTGTTTCTCAACCTTCCTAATGCCGTGACTCTTTAATACAGTTCCTCATGTTGTGGTAAACCCCCCAACCATAAAACTATTTTCAGAGGGCAGAGGGAGACGTCGGACAGGGTAATATGACAAAACTATAATAATTTATGAATTATTAAGGGTCCAGGAGGGAGAGGGGAGGGGGAAAATGAGCAAACGATATTGAGAGCTAAAGTAGAGGGCAAATGTTTTGAGATTGATGTGGTGCTTGACTCAATGGATATATGTATGGATTGTGATAAGAATTGTATGAGCCCTCAATAAAATAATTTAAAAAAAAAGAATAATGAGGGTAACAAATGTACAAATGTGCTTTATACAATTGATGTATGTATGGATTGTGATGAGTTGTATGAACCCCCAATAAAATGACTTTAAAAAAATTATTTTCGTTGTTACTTCTTAACTGTAATTTTGCGACTGTTATGAATCGGGCGACTCCTGTGAAAGGGTCATTTGACCCCCAAATGGGTCATGGCTCACAGGTTGAGAACCTTTGCCATAGATGCTAGTTGCACTACCTAATTCAGGTTAATACAGTATTTCAAACATTCTAAATAAAAATCTATCAAAGTATGGCTCAGACTTTTGGTGCTCACTGGCAATAAACAAGTACAAGTGATCTGTAGCTGGCCTGGCAGTGTGGTTATAATGCTCATTCAACAAGAGCGTAGCACTTTCCCAACATTTGGTTTTCTTGACTTACTGAAGAGAGATTAACAAAGTATTCTTGAGCACATTTAAAATCCAAAAATACTTAATTTTATTGGTTGAAATAATTAGGATGATTCTTTATTGAAATTTACCTTTACTAGTATGCCTAAAAACAAAATGCAAATTAATGTGTGGCTGCATAGAGCTTAAAAATTGGTCTGGAAAACTTGCTAGTTCTCAATGACTCGCTTTGATTTTCTAGCGGCAATAAAGATTATTTGGCTCTAACTACTGGAAAGCGGAAGCGGAACTACTTACACAGAGAAGATCAGTGATAGCGCAGAACAGGAAACAGCAAAAAGCAGGAGTGACAACTCTCAAAGAACTCCAAGACCCTTCTCATACGTTTTATAGGTGGTCTGCACTCCTGACCCTCTCTGATAGCCCGAGGCCTAAGCTAGTCATTTATAAGTTGTCTAAAGTAACCTGTAAACACTCCTTTGGGGCATATCATTTGTAATACTGATTTATTGGATTGCTGCTGCTTCGCAGTACAGGTCTGACCCCGAGTTTATAATTAGGCTGCATAATGTGGAAACAGAATAATGATTCACCATCTCTCTTTTGAAATGGTATGGATATAGCAAGAGTCTAATTAAATAAATTGAAAATGATGGTGGCCTTACTTATACAACACCAAAACATTATTTTTAAGCAACATTACAGCACAAAAACCACCTGAGAAATAAATGTCACACCTCGCTTTTTTCTTTTTCATCTATTCCCTAATTCCACTTACGAGTTACTACTGCCTTCTAACTGAGAGCAGTAACCTAGACAGAAATGGCTTCTTAACCTCGTGGGGCTAGAGTCTAGAGAAAAGAGGAGATAAGTAAACAGACCATTATAATAATGTAAGTATAAAAACATGATGCAAAAAAAAGTACTATCTACACTGTTTCAAAGCCTATGGAGAAATACTCCTACATATTGTTTGCAAGCTGTGATACTATGAAGAAACTCTAGCTCCTTGATTAGTCACAGTTTGACCCACAGGAAAGTGCCATGGTCACAGTAGGTGCTCACTAGTCACTGTCAACACTCAATAGTTATTAACCACGAGAAAGCCACTGTGAGAGAACACATGGCTGCCCTTCTTCTTAGAAAAACCATGCATTGCTTGATGAGTCTAAATCATTAACAAATAATTGAAATTACAAAGCTTGGTTACTGATTTCTGGTAATTCATCCTGAAGAGAAACTTAGATAAGTGTGTAAAAATGTAAGCAGAAAGGTGCTTATTGCAAATAACCTCTAAAGGTAAAATGAAAAAAACAAACAAACCTAAAGTAAATGTCCAAACATAGAATATTGGTAAAATAAAAAAAAGAGAATTGGTTAAACATTGTTTACCCACATAGTAGAATCCTACGCACAGACATTAGAAACTATAAATGAGAGCCGGATAGAAGCATGGCCAGGAAAATTGGCAGATAAAACTGATTTTTAAAAATAATCATCTGCGTAGTAGGATCTCATTTAGAGAGAACAGAAAACAAACACCATGTGGTGAATGTACATAAAAATAACTCGAGCACCAAAATGATAACAGTGGCTAGCTTAGATGGTAAAATTATAAATAATTCTTACCTACATGCAAAAACTTGTCTGCATTATCAAAAAGTTTTTATAAGTATATTACTTTGAAAAGATATTGAATGCAGTAAGCATCAAAAGATGGAATACAGAATCACTGTACCGAAAAGAAGTGGTCAGCAGTCAACCATTTCAAGAGGTAGCATATGGTCAAGAACCGATTGTATTAAAAACAGTCCAAGCTGCACTGAAGGCATTAGCGCAAACCCAGACTCCAGGAATTGTCAGAATACCAACTGAAATGTTTCAACCAACTGATATAGTACAGGAAACACTCACTAGTCTATGCAAAGAAAGAAAGAACGCTATCTGGCCAACAGACCGAAAGAGATTACAAAGGCTGTCCAAACTGAATGCAGATATATGATCAATCTCTTTAATATTTACATGCAAATAAAATTTTGTTAAAGATATTTCAAAAACAATCATAGTCGTACATTAGCAGGAAGCTGGCCAGAAACTCAAGCTGGATCCAGAAGAGGACATGGAAGCAGGAATAGATATTATTGCTGATTTCAAATGGATTTTAGATAAAAGCAGAGAATACCAGAAAAATGTTTATTTCTTTTTTAACACTGCAGTCATTCCACCTTGCAGATCATAAAATTGGATAGTATGGATAACGCTGCAAAAAAAAAAGGGGGGTGGGGGAGAACTAGAGAACACTTAATTGTATTCCAAAGGAACCTGTACAAAGGCCAAGAGGCAGTTAGTTGTTCAAACAGAACAAGGGCTGCTGCATGGTTAGAGTCAGGAAAGGTGAGCATCAGGGACACAGTCTTTCACCACACTTAGTCAATTTGCATGCTAAGCAAATAATGTGAGAGGCTGGGCCATCTGAAGAACATAGCATCAAGATTGGAGGAAGGCTCATTAACAACCTGCTTTATGCAGATGAAGGAGCCTAGGTAGCAAAGTGGTTATGCACTGGGCTGCTAACTACAAAGTCAGCAGTTTGGAACCACCAGCCACTCTGCAGGAGAAAGATAAGGCTTTTGACTCCCATAAAGAGTTACAATATCAGAACCCAGAGGGGCAGTTCGACTGTCCTGCAGGGTCACTATGAGTTGGAATCGACTCCATGGCAAGTGAGTCTGGTTTGTATAAGCAGATGAAGGAGCCCTGGTGGTGTAGTGGACTACACATTGAGCTGCTATCCACAAGGTCAATGGTTCAAACCCACCAGTCACTCCTCAGGAGAACGAAGAGGCTGTCCCCATCTAAAGTCCTGGAAACCCAAAGAGGCAGTTCTACTCTGTCCTATAGGGTCACTATGAGTCAAATCAACTCGATGACAGTTTGGTTTTTTCGGTTATATGCAGGTAACATAACCTTGCTTGCTAAAAGCAAGGAGGACTTGAAGCACTTATTGATGAAGGTCAAAGACTATATAGCCTACAGTATGGATTGCATCTCAACATAAAGCAAACAAAATCCTCACCAATGAGTTGATCATATTAAGTGGAGAAGGCACTGAAGTCATCAAGGATTTCGTTTGACTTGGATTCACAATCAATGCTCATGGAGGCACCAGTCAAGAGGTCAAATGTAAAGCTGTTGCATAAGACCTCTTAAAAGCCTTAAAAAGTCAAGATGTCACTTTGAGGACTGCGGTGCACCTGATCCAAGCCATGGCATTCTCAATTGCTTGATACACAAGTGAAAGCTGAATAATGGGCACGGGAGAGTGAAGAAGCGCTGACGCATTTGAACCACGGGGTTGATGAAGAGTATTGCAAGTACCATGGATTGTCTCCGAAGAAATGCAGCCGGTGCTCTGTCTCAGATACTCCGGACAGGTGATCTGGATGAACCAGTCCCTGGAGGACATCATTGGTAAAGGAGAGGAATGACAGAAAAAGAAGATCTTGATGAAATGGATTGGCACAGTGGCTGCAACAATGGACTCAAGCATAGCAACAAATGTGAGGATGGCACAGGCCTGAGCAGTACCGTATAGACTCGTGTATAAAGCTAGTTTTCCAGCACATGTTTAATGCAGCTTTTGTGCTAAAATTAGGTGCCTCGGCGGATATTTGGGTCAGCTTATACTTGAGTATATATGGTAATTTGTTGTTAGATACAGGGTCACTATGGGTCCAAGCCAACTCCACAGCACCTAACAAAAGTGCATGATCATGCTAGATTCCTCAAACTCTGCCAACATCAGATATTTAAAAACCTTCCAATTCAATCTGGAAGGGGAATAGTAGTAATATCTTGGCAACTAGTGATTTTGAGCATTTTTCCTGTTTATTGGCATTTGTATTTCTTCTGGTACTGCATCTTCATATTCATTTCAAGTGTAATTTCTCACTCCTCCATTAGGAGGAGTCTGTGACATGCAGTACTTACTACCTTATTTCCTAAAATTACTTTACATGATGTATAAATCAAATACTTTATGTTTACCCATCAGGTTAAATAGAGTACCATAAATCTTTGGTAGTTATTTTGTCCGTAGACATAGCAAAAAGACAACAAGGAGATAACATGACAACTGTCTTATCTCCAGTCTTCATAATTCCATTCTGACAGGCCAAGGAACCTTTAGCACATAGGGAAAGTCTGCATTTCCATCTGGTCTTCAACTCGTATATGCCCTTGAGCTCTGGACAGAATCTTTCAGCATCTGTCAGAACAAAGGCACCTGCTCCCACCAGTCTCTAAAGTCAGCCAGACTGTCTGGCCGTTGCCCACTTCAGGTTTTCTTCCATCACTGTACGATCTGAGCCTAAGGGGGGATACACACTGGGAATTCAGACCCAGGTTTCTAAGGAGATCTTCCAGGTTTCCTCTTATGTTCATTTTTCTCCGTTTCAAATGCTACCTGATTGTTTTTCAGATTTGAATTCTGTATTGTATCAGCACATGCGTCCACTCTCTCCTCTTTGTCATTTTGCCCCACTCTAATATGTGAAACTCCAGCAAAAATATGATAGTTCTGACTGTAAAGCTGTGACGTTAAAAATGCTTTTGGTGGTAAAAGTAGAGACTGTGTCAAAAGGATGGAGACTTATTTCACATGTACACTGATCTGAACAAAAGGCCCTGCCTCCAGGGGAGGCTAACTTTATAGTGAGTCAGAAAACAATACAGCATTGTTTAGGTTTTTTTTTTCGGCGAGTATATTTTAACTCCAAGTCTTTGATAACTTTTAACTAATGCTCCAATGCCATCACACAAAGGAAATATTGTATTACCTTTCCCCCTGAATAACTGTATGGCTTTAACTTGTTTATTCGATATAGCCTATCATGTTTCATAACTTAGTCGCTTCTTCAATATAGGCTATTATGTGCCATGTTATAACTCGGTCACTTATTCAACATAGCCTATCCTGTGCTATCATGTCCCTACTATCTGCAACAATACGAGCAATGTAGTCCATGTATTTTTTAGTAGCATATCAATAGCATTCTTCCATCTTTTCAGTACCAAATATAAATGTACCAAATATTATATTTTATATAATAATATAAATAATTTATATTTGCATTATACTATAGTTTATAAACTGCTTTCTATCTACATAATCTCAATGAATTATAATTTTCCTTTTCAACTTTAAAATATGATAATACCCTACATAGGCCCCAAAGCAAATCCTATCAAATATAATGAATACGTTTTTTACAATTAAAAAACATAACAAAACAATGGAAGTATAAATAAATGAATTCATCATTCCTTTCTTACCTTCCTCCAACACAACTACCTCATTAGCACTGTTGGTTCATTTCCCCAATTTAAGCTTTTAAAAAATACGCACTAAATTTCCCTATATTGTATTTCAATCAATTGACTAAGCTGAGACTACAATGCCGTAAATAAAGCATCCAATCATAAATTTTCAAAAGACATAAAATCAAAGATGCCCAATACCTACAAATTAAATAGGGGGTAGGGTGGGGAGAAAGGAGGACCCGAGAAACTAAATAATGAAAAGGAATTATTACATGAAATTCAAGTTGATCAGTTAGTTAAGCAGGCAATTTTGAACAGATCTAACCTCCATCTCTAGACTGGTCTTATGATTATAACTATGCACCACAATCATCTTGGTCTAGTCTTTTCATTTTATGTTTTCGTATAAATTATGGAGTTATGGGAAAAAGTCAATCACTTTTCAGATGTTTGACTGCAAAAGCACTTCTTAGAATAGTAATGATGTGACTCTTTAAATACAGAACTCTGAAGATAGAGGGCTACCTATAAAACAGCACACACTTAACCTAGGATATATGTATTAAAACACTTAAATACCTGCGAGTTCTCCAGCCCTCCATGATTCTATACTCATACAGATAACAAGAAATAAACAGAAATTTACAACAAAAAAGGTTTAGAAGAACAAAATCATTTTTACTATTTTTCATATAAAAAGAACTTTATCCACGATTATCTGAGCATACCCAGGCATTTGTAAAAGGATACTTTGTTTGTACTCATTATAGAACATACTTCTGAATATGTAAAGTTAAGTTGAATTAATTTTTAAAGCTTATGATTGACCTGGTATTTATAACCAAATGCCATTATATAAGAGAAGTAAAAACACACCATTATTCTATTTTTATTTTAATTAAATTAAAGCCATTTCTTAAAAGTGTTTTTTGAAAAAAAGTATCCTCTAAGTTTTCTGGGATTTTAGAGCTTTTTGCACTAGCGTTTGAAAATAAAAACTTGCAACTCTGATCCAGTTGTTTTAATAATTTGTTGTTCAGTTTGTTTTGCAGCACTTATTCTATGTTACTAAATGATACTAATGATTGAAAGTTGATATACCAATTTAGGAGGAGGGTGATAATTGATACTTTCCTCTTCCCAACAGGCATCTAACTCACTGCCGCAGTTCTCAACCTGTGGATCGCGACCCCTGTGGGGGTTGAATGACCCTTTCACAGGGGTCGCCAATTCATAATAGCAAAATTACAGTTATGAAGTAGCAACAAAAATTTATGGTTGGGGGTGTCACCACAACATGAGGAACTGTATTAAAGGGTCGCGGCATTAGGAAGCTGGAGAACCACTGCTTTAGGACAAGGTAGAACTGCCATGTTTCTGAGACTACTTCTTTATGGGAGCAAAAAGCCCCATTTTTCTCCCTCCATCAGGCATAGGAAATGAATAAAAACACTGCAAATTTTATCGAAGTATGAAAATGAACAAACAAAAACCAAATGTGGTTGATACAGCACATTAATCAAGATGAATGCTGTACTGTTAGCAGAGTTATAAAGCTATGTTACCTCAAAAATCAGATACACAGTTGTAATCAGAGAAATGTGATTAATCTCTAATTACTAGTTATGCATTTAATGATGTTATTTCTGATGTGCTGAAATTTTATGGAGACATACACACTTTTAGCAAGGTCTGATCTGAGGGGTTCCAAGAACCCCTTTTACTACATCTATAAAAGCCAGTTCTGCTAGTGTGAACCTCTTTTAAGTTTATCCTCTGCGATCCTGTGTCACCTAGGGAACAGATATGGTAACTCTTCCATTGCTTTGTTATTCAAGAATTGATTTAAAAGGCATTTGATAGTTGATTTATATGTGTACGTGTTAAACCCACAATTCCAACTCAAAGCAAACCTATATATGGTTTCTGAGGCTGTAAGTCTTTATGGGAGTAGACAGATTCTTCTTTCTCCTGAAGAGCAGCTGATGGGTTTGAACCATTAGCCTTGTGGTTGGCAGTCCAATGCTTACCCAACAGCGCCACCTGGCTAATGGTAAAACAATGGCATACACCTTACTGAATAGAAGAAAATGATAGCATCATGAGTTAGGGTAGACACAGTTGAATCATCCCTGGAAATTCTGGACAAAGTCAAAGGAAGGTCAATGTTGATCTAAAGAGAAATTTACCCAATTCAAAGGTAAAAAGTAAAAGTCATAGAATCTTCTAATTCAGGTTTTCCAAGTCACAGTGCAATGCAGCAGGAACTGATTGGATGACTTCGTGATTTGACACTGGTCAGCGAGGCTGCTAGAGGAAGGAACTAACAGCTTGAATGATTGGGTATTTTGCATTTCCTGGGAAAATCATATTCCAGCCTATACTAATTCTCAAAATTTTTCATAAAATAACATATAATTAATCATCAATATTGTGCGATTTCAGTGGGATTACAACACTGGTTTATGCTAAGCAATGCAGCCTGAAAAGGCTCAATAAATCTTAGCTGATTGAATCTCAAAGGGCAAATTAACATAGTCGGCCCTAGTTTTACAACACAAATAGATCTGAAAAGATAGACCATAGTACTACAAATATACATATTTAGTACATTAATAGAATAATGAGTAAGAATATAATAATTTTATAAAATAAAACATATATAAAAGACATGAACTATAAAAAGTACTATGTAGAAAGGCCGCAAAGACTAAAATCATGATAAAAGCGATTTAATTCACGACACAAATATTAAGCATTGTGAACATTCATTCTCTGAACAGATGAAACTTTTGCAATGAATCAAATGTTGGGGATCTGGAAGGAAATCAACCTCAAAACTTTGCTACCTGAGCTTACCGACCAAAATCATACTCCAAAAATGTTAAGAATTTTTTAAAGTAGGAGGTAGATATTACATTAAATTGCCCAAGCAACAACAACAAAAAGTAAGCATTTGAGATAGGATTATTTGGAATGGAATGTTATATTATGTGTTTTTTGTTTGTTTTATTTTACCATATGTTTTTGTTGCTGTTTTTTCTTATGTCTAATTTCTTGGTAATGTCATCAAACTCTCCTTGTTATAATTATTTAATACTAAATGAGAGCAGGCGGTAAGAGGGAGATTAAAAATACACACACACACACAGACACTCACAAACTGCCACCACCAAACTAGAAACTCTGTATTCACTTGATTTAAATATTTCTCATAATCATTTGCCTGTGTTAAAAATTTAATTACTCCAATACCAGCTTTTAAATCAATGCACAGATTTCTATCTAGAGACTGATATATTAAAAAAAAAAAACAACCAACCCTCCCTGACCTGCTTCTGGCAAGTTCACCCCTTGAAAGCCCTAGGCTTTCTGTTCTGCAGTTCTAGTCTGCAGCCTGGGGTCACCGTCAGTCAGAATCTACTCAATGCCACCACCAACAAGGGCAAATAAGACAAATTACACATTTAAAAAATAAACGAGGAACAAAAATTTATTTTCCTTCACTGGATTTCATATCCAAATTAATGACATGCAGGCCCCACATTTGAAACAAGAGTCCTGAGGGGGCAGTGTTTAATTAATTAATTAATTGACCTGCAAGAGAAAGATGTGGCAGTCTGAGGTTTACTGCCTTGAAAACCTGGTGTGGCAATTCTACTCTGGTTCTGTAGGATCTAAAATGTTGTTGCTGTTTCTGGTATAAGAAACGGCTACAATAAAATCTAATTACATGCTAAAAAGAGTAGGTATACAACGGTTTCCCATTGGGGGGAAAAACAATCTTACTATCTTTCCTAAGTATCTTTCCCTTTACATAAATTCAAAATTATAGATTACTAGTAGTTCCACTAAAAACTGTTTTTCCCCAAATTAAAGGATGTATTAAAGTGTTTTTGTTTTGTTTTGAGGATTATGTGGCAAGAGCCCTTTAATTATTTTTTTAAATTAAAAGGTCATTTTATTGGGGGATTTTATACCTCTTATAACAATCCACACATCAATTGTATCAAGCATATTTGTACTTATGTTGCCATCATTATTTTCTAAACATTTACTTTCTATTTGAGCCCTTGGTATCAGCTCCTCTTTTTTTCATTAAGGTTTTAACTTAAGAAGAAGTTGGAAAACTGGAAGATGACAATGTCTATTTACTATGTCTAGGTACTGATAGAAGAAATATCAAAATTAATGCTATACTAATATACTAACCTCACCAATACCAAGGAAGCCACAAGACCTTTATCCCCAGGTAAAATTATCAGAGATCTCGGCTTAAAACTATGGTTTTATCTAAAAGCGAAGTGTGTGTCACAGAAGCATCCACACAATCTGTTTAAATTACACCATTCAGATATTTAATTAAGAATGAATTTGCCCCTCAAAATTTTTGAACACATATACATACAAATATGGAGGGTCTTCAAAAAGTTTGTAGAAAACTACAATGAAAAGACAAGGGACTTTCCCCATGAACTTGCGGAAGCTCCGACCGCTCTCTGCCACTGTAAATATGACAGGAGAAGACCCAAACTCTCCAGACAAGTCAATGGTTGGAAGAAACATGAAGAAGCCAACAACGAAGTGATCAAATGAGTAGCGATTTTCTAATTCTCCTCTGAATCTAATCAACATATCACACATAGGGACCACTGGAGCAAACTGTCAAGCCAACACATATAGTTACACACAAAGAGTATTAAGAACTCTATAGTTCCAAAATATTTGTACCTCTTTTCTCTATAGGTCAGGAGGATAAAAACCATTTTATATTTTACTAATATACCATGCTTTTCTATATTAGAAATTATCTGTATATGGCAGGTATTAAAATTGACCTGAGATATAGTCAACTCTCTTCCTAATAATAAAACCTGTTATAGAGCTCTACTATGAGTACAAATGGTTTTTCAGAATATTAAAAAAAATCTATAATTTGGAAACAAGGTGACATACAGTTCTAACGACTCATTCCTAATTAATAAACTCCAATTTTTAAAAATAAATTTGAAGTAATAGAATAAAATTCTACTTTGTTGATTATAGCTTTAATATCATAATGTAATTGGCCTGTGTGTAACTATTTCACATGCAAAGAAGCATATCTTCTATTGCACAAGTAAGTCTTAAGAATTCTCTTTTAGGAACCGATTACATGGAACTGTATGTGACCTCCTCCCTGGGGGACAGACAACCGAAAAGTGGATGAAGGGAGACGTCGGACAGGGCAAGATATGACAAAATACCCATTTATAAACTATCAAGGGCTCATGCGGGAGGGGGGAGCGGGGAGGGAGGGGAAAAATGAGGACCTAATGTCGGGGGTTTAAATGGAGAGAAAATGTTTTGAGAAACGATGTACAAATGCGCTTTACACAACTGATGTGTGTATGGATTGGGATAACAGTGGTATGAGCCCCTAATAAAATGTTTAAAAAAAAAAAAAAGAATTCTCTTTTAAAAGAAAATTTTAGTTATACAAGATACCAATAGTTTGTCAAATTTTCTACTAAGTTTAAATTACCAAATTAAATTTGTTGCTTACTTTTCTTATCATCTATAAATGGAATAGGAAAAGAAAATGTTTTAGCATTCTAAGTTCTATTATCCCAAAGCTCTAACATTTGCTCATACAATGATATGATGCTCTATACTAAAGTTCTATCTTAACCTTACAACATTATATTCTGGAAGAAGAGGGGAAAAACATTACAAAAACAATGTCTCACCCAATGCGTAGTTATTGTAATGTGTCAATCAACAATAATAAAGGAAACAAAAAGCACAAGTGTATTATCAGCTTCACATTATGAGAACTTTAACCTGTGAAATACTGCCCTCTATAGTCCACTGAATTAAAACACACCTTGGGTTTACCACTTGAGAAATATGGAGGGCCTTCAAATATGGAGAATAGCTAATAAATTCTAAAATTAAATTCTTCTTTACTTTAAAAACAAAACATGTTTATGAGAACTGCCTATTTAAAATATTCTTCAGCTTCATTTAAAGCCCCTTTCTCCCTTTTTGGTTCACGTACAACTCACTTTGCTGTTAAATATGACATTAACGTTCATGTTCCTGTATAAAGATTACACTAGTTAACCCAATTAACCTCACGTAATGCAGACAGAGTATGTCTGACAAAATATGTATACGAGTCATATAAAAAAGAAGTGATACTGGGTTCAGAACTTTAAATTACATGGGCTGTTTTATACGGGTTCTTTTTCACTAATCTGGTACTGCCATAATGAACAAAACTATGACATGCAGAAAGTCTAGGGATAAGGCTGTAGGGATCGGAAAAAAGAGAAGGTGTGAAATAGAAGTAAAATAAATGGGGGGTGGTAATTAATTAAGAGGCCACTAATGAGAGGTAGTCAAGGAAGACTCAGGGATCGCACATCGTTTCTTGGGAGTAAACCAAGTACATATCCGAAACCAAAGCCATTGTCATTGAGTCGATTCTGACCCATAGCAACCCTATATAGGGTTTCCAAGGTGGAAACTCTTTATGGGAGCAATTTCATCTTTCTCCCAAGGAGTGGCTGATGGGTTTGAACTGCTCACCTTGTAATTAGAAATCCAACACTTACTCAACAGTGCTACCAGGCTGCCTTTAGACTGGATCAGGGGTCCTCAAACTTTTTAAACAGGGGCCAGTTCACTGTCCTTTAGACTTGTAGGAGGGCTGGACTATAGTTAAAAAAAAAAAAACTATGAATAATTCCTATGCATACCGTACATATATTAATTTGAAGTAAAAAAACATGTGGCCCGCGGGCCGTAGTTTGAGGACGCCTGGACTAGATCAATGACAATACCATTGAATGAGACAGGGAGTGACAGAGGAGAAACCAGCTGAAGACATGGGGAAGGAGTAGAGTCAGAGTTACATTTTGAACGTGTTAAGCTTATCAGGTGTCACAGCGACACTGCAGCAGAAATAAATGCTCAGCAAGTGGTTCAGTGCGGGAAACTACCAGGCAACAAGTCCCTCCAGCTGAAAGGAGCCTGTGGATGTCTCATCTGCCTCAGATTGCATTTACTTGAAAAAAAAAAAAATAATAATAATAAGTTTTTGGATAAAGCCCTGGTTTACATTTAAAAATCAGATTTCACAACAAAATCAGGATTTCTTATCGGATCTGGTACTACTGGGCCTTCAGAGCAATGACTGGCTGTAGCTAAGGCCTAGTCTCCTTTGTGTAATCCACAGCCCCAGGGCTCTATTACACAAATTCCAACCCATTTCATTTGTAGATATTCACTGCTGGCCTTTGATTTTTTCATCTTTTGTGTGACTCTGGTCTAAAATCCCTAAATCCAATCAGAATCACAGGGGGAAAAAGTCAGGGTTAAAAAACAAGTTTAGAATCAACACAGTCAGGGAGGAAAACTTCTAGGTAGGAGGAAACCATTTTGAACATTATTAATATAGGCTGAAGCTTGGACCAAATATTTAATCCTATAGACTCGGTGCTTTATGATGTTCATATCACCTCTAAAAGTGACCACATTCTAATCTTAGTTCAAAATCCACTTTTCCCACATCTTTATATTTCAATCTCCTCAAAGAGATTGTTGGTCTTAACCATAAAGGCTGTGTTTTCTATATATTTCCAGGTAGTAATCCTCTACCCTGAGCATGAGTAAACAAAAGAGAAAGTAGAGATGGTTAGAAACACACAAAATTTAAAGGGATTAGTATTGTCCACCCTAGAAAAGAGAATTAAAAGGAAATTAGAGTAAGTGAAGAACTACTTAAGGA
>NW_022111324.1:21791482-21793416 GCF_000313985.2 Echinops telfairi
TACAGGTTAGAGGAGTTTTATTCTGAAATGATAGTTTTATTAAATGAAAGAGCAAAAAGCCGTAACAGAAAAGCTCAATTTAATACTAATACCTGCTTGTTGACAGAAATTAAATATGAAGAAAAAATCAGAGGTGAAGTTCATTGTTGGCAGAAATGAACACATTTGTCTCCTTGTGTCTTTAAATATAAATTCCCACAGTGAAGCCTCTGTGAAGTTAAGTGTACTATCAGCAAAGGATCCCTGGGGTGCATGGTGAAGCAGCTGGCTGTTAACTGAAAGGCTGGTGGCTGGAAGCTACAAGCCACTCTTCAAGAGAAAGATGGGGCAGTCTGCTGCTGTAAAGATGACAGCCCTGGAAACCCTGGGGGACAGTTCTACTCTGTCTTTTCAACCAAACCAAACTCGCTGCCGTCGAGTCAATGCTGACTGACAGCCACCCCCTGTGGGTTTCCGAGACCGTCACTGTGTCTGGGAATAGAAAGCCCAGTCTTTTTCCTGGGGAGCTGCTGCTGGTTTTGATCCACCGACCACTGACTACGCCATCAGGACTCTACATTCTGTCCTTTGGAGTTGCGAAATGTCAAAATCGACTTGATGGGTAGGGTTGGGTTATAATATGCAAGGATCTTCAAAAAGTCTAAAATTCCATCCTCTTTTACCACTTTCCCATGAACTTGTTGAGGCTCCTTGCATGTATGTGAAGGAGTTTTGGTGGCACAATGGTTAAAGCACTCGATTGCTAACCAAAAGGTCGGCAGCTGGAACTCCACTGGAGAAAAGACCTGACAATTGGCTCCCGTCAAGACTGTAGCCTAGAAATCCGTATGGGGCAGTTCTGCTCTGTGCTATGAGGCCACTGGGTTGGAAATTGCTCAACATCGCACAACACTGTATGAATTTATCTGCTCTGACTTTGAATGGGTTTTCACAGATCAAAGCAGATGATGCTCTAAAAACCACAGATGAACGAACAATAGCGAGTGTTGCTGAAGGCTTAGTAGACAGCCAACTGGCCGCTGCTTCAATGACTGCAGCAAAGATGGGAGTGCCTATTCTTCGTCTATGCCATTTAGCTTCATGAATACACTACTACAATACAATGGACGCTAGTGAGACCAGTGAAGTGAAGAGAAGTGAAGATACAGCACTAATAAAATTCTGAACAAACATAAAAGTGTACAAGACCTAAGAAATTAAAAAATGTAAGTAAGTGAAATATGGTCACTGAGAACCAAGATTTAACTACACTACTGAGACAAAGAGCCAGACCAGACCAACGGCTGTTCAGTCAATCCTAACTCTAGGGCACTTAGTGTGTGCCAACGTAGAACTATGCTCTCGGTAGTCTTCAATGGCTACTTTTTTCTTCCAACACACCTCCGGATGAACTTGAACCTTCAACCTTTTCATTAGCATCTGAGCACAATGACAGCTGGTACCACCCAGGAATACCAAAATAAATAGAAAGTCCCAGAAATATCTGAGAATAAAATCGTATTTTATTTATAATGAGCTCTGCTCCCTCTGGTGGTCACAAGAGGTTTTACTAGATGTGAACTGAAACAGAAGTGAAAGGCCCAAGAAATTATAGAAACTAAGTTATATGCCAGGCCGAAGCCCTGGTGCCACAGTGTATTAAGCATTGAGTGGGCTGCTAACCCCAAGGTCTGCAGTTCAAACCCACCAGCCGTTCTGCAGGAGGACAATACCGTCTGCCCCTGCTTAAAAGGTTTATAATCTCAGAAACCCTAAAGGACCATTCTCCCCTAACGCCAACCCTAACCCTAGGCCTAACCCTAAGCCTAAACTTAACCCTAGGCCTAACCCTAACGCCAACCCTAACCCTAGGCCTAACCCTAAGCCTAAACTTAACCCTAGGCCTAACCCTAACCCTAACCCCAACCCTAACCCTAAGCCTAAACTTAACCCTA
>NW_022111324.1:21793516-21805326 GCF_000313985.2 Echinops telfairi
ACCCTAACCCTAGGCCTAACCCTAACCCTTGCTGGCAGTGGGCTGGATTTTCATTTGTTAGACAAATCAATGTTTAATTTACATGACACCTCTTTAAAAGAAAGAATTTAAAGTTTAGTGTTGCACTGTACTATACAATTACAAAACAGTCAAAAGCAGATACTTTAAGGGAGCATGACAAGATGGGTAAGTGTACGGGAGCATGGGGCGAGGCTATGTAAAGTTTTGTCCTATATGCTTTCATGGTGCTGAACTTTTTATTTCCATATGGCTGCATTATTTCAATAGCACGCTATGTACAATGGCTGAGAGGAAGAAGGAAGCAGGATTTAACAGACTGAGTTTCTGTGGGGGTTGATAAGAAAGTTTTGGAAAGAGACCGTGGTGATGGCTGCACAGCATTGGGGAAGTAATTAATGTCACTAGAGGGCACACTTCAAAAGTGGTTAAGATGCAAGCTTTATGTTATTCAGGGGCCTTCACAGGGTTTGTGGAAAAATGGAATGGAAAGATAATGGAATTTTTCCACAAACTTTTTGAAGTTCCCTCATGTATATTTTCCCACAATAAAAAATTTTAAAGCAGTAAAAGATACCATTTATTAAACAAAGTAGAAAGGGATATCTTTATCTTTTTACTAGATTTAAAATCAACTAATGTATTGCCATTTTTATTCAGACTAAACAGCAAAGTAATAAACATTTTTAGAATATAGGTTGTCCCTAACCTATGACATAGTTGAGCTATTAAGAAAAATATATGTAAGACCACCCAGACCGTATTTATAACAATATGTTTTTGGAGCGGGGAAGTTGCACATCTTATTGTTAACAATGTTTTCTGATGTCACCATTCTTAGATGTACACTCATTGACTCATTTGGTTTAATGATATACTGTTCACAATATGGATAATATCGGGCAATAATAATGATCATTTTTAAAAAACGCACGAGGCTTACAGCAGAATCAACTTTCTATGGAGTTGTTAGAACAAAACCCCATTTAAAGTCAAGGTGCAGCTGTAATTTATTAACAAATGATCTTATTTGAACGTGTCTTTGGCTCTGCTTGGTTTACTAAGTGTCTGACCAACGCTGTGACTGAGCTGATTCTGACTCACGGCATCCCTAGAGGACCGGGTAGAACTGCCCCCCGTGGGTGTCTGAGGCTGTAAGTCCTTGTGGGAGTACAAAGCTTCATGCTTCCCCTACGTTAGAAACTGCTGACCTTAAAAAGCATTCTTAATCTCTGTGCGCATTTCCACAAGGAAGAACTGATCACATGCAATCTGCAAGCATTTTCAGAGTCACTGTTAATGGGAGTTTATTTAGTAAAGGAGAGAAGGTAAGAAATCATAAATTCTATCACTTACCAGGAGTTACAAACCAACTGCCGTCACAAACCAGGCAATAGAGCAGCTAGAACGAACCACCAGGAGAGAACTGAGACTCCTGTGATTAGACTGGCGGAGGAAGTTCTCTCCCTAGAGGCATTCAAGTTTGTTTGTTTTTAAAGCACTGGGCCATGTCTTCAGATTGAGTTGGGTTTGACCACTGAATTGAACCTATAGGATCTTTACGATATATGCTTGATTGCACATTTGGTGTTTTATAAAATCTATCAATAAAATGGAAAATTTCTGAGAATGACTCACATAAATTAAAAACATCAGGAAAGTTTTCAATGACTCCCCCAAAATAGGCATATCATTAAAGATAACTTAATATCTTAAGTTGATTATTTCTTCCACATTATATTCATTATTAAGATACTCTTATATGTCACAGTATACAAGGCTTCAAAAAGTCCATGGAGAAATTCCAATATCCTTTAATTCCATTTTTCCATGAACTTTTCTATACCCAAATCTAATCTTCTACAGCTTCTCACAACTATGAGATTTTGGGTGGAGCCTTGGTGGTATAGTGGGCTGCTAACTACAAGGTTAGCAATTCAAAACCGCCAGCCACTCCACATGAGGAAGATGAGACTTTCTACTCCCATACAGAGTTACAGTCTTGGAAACCCACAGGGCCAGTTCTACCCTGTCCTATAGGGCTGCTTATGAGTTGGAACTAACTTGATGACAGGTTGAGTTTTTGTTAAAAATTCTGGTGATAACTATGTATCTGTGGAATAATTACTATAACTAAACAAACTGAAAATTGCTTAATTCATTCACCATTGAAATGTAAGGTTTAAATATTTTGATGGAAAATTAATACCCAGTTTGCATTTTTGACATGATATTAATGTAACTTCTAGCTCATTGAATCGTCTTGTCAACCATGTTTCAAATTTTTAATGAAGTAGCAACCACCTTTAAACAAGTTCTGGATATTTCCAAAGATTCTCCAATAAGTATTACCCACCCCCCCAAAATGGTTATATTTAAACAATATCCAGTACAAAGTTCACAGTAATCTCTTTCTACTGTACTTCTAGCATTTGTGTTTTTATCTAATACTCTTATATTTTTACTATGATTAATCTTCCCTACCCTAGAAAACATGTTTCCCTCATATTTTTTATCCCTCTCAATAAACGTTGTGTACAAAGTGAACATATTAAGACCGAAATCTGAGAAACTTTTCTTTTCCAAAGATAATGACGATCTCAAAGAAAACTTAAAATTGTGAAATGAACTGAGTCTTCATGTGACTAAAAGTTATCACTAGGCTTTTAACTATTCAATGCAAGCTAGAGATGTCTTCAGTATTAGTGGCTGGTTCTTTTAATACACACACAAGGGTGTTCTTGGATAGATTAGAAATACGTTAATTTCATAGCCTTTTGACTTGAGAAAAACAAAACTTTGGGAATATCACTTTTCCTAAGCTTACTTTTAAAAATGTGAAAGGTATTATGTTTTCAGAAAGTATGATTTACAATCATTAAGTCTTACCTGAGGATTCCAACCCGGATCTAATTTCTTAACTACTGCGATATATTCCTGCATTGCTTGGCTGGGGCTTGAATCACCAAGAGCTTTCCAGGCTTCCCTATGGCACAGAATATCCAACATGACCTGTTATAAACTATGTAGCGAAAAAGCAACATGCTTTTTATTAATAAATAAGAATTTACATGCACATCTTAAGGGTCTGGAGATCTTGAAAGACGCCATAGATGAGTAAAATAAAACCTCATCACCTGATTCGGACTCACAACAACCCTGCAGGACAGAGTGGTGCTGTTTCTTCGGGTTTCCCAGAGTGTAAATCTCTACAGGAGCAGACAGCCTCATATTTTTGCATCTACGCTGGCCCACAGCAGTTTCCCCACCTTCGTTTTGCTCTACCTAAACATCTTTTTGGAGATTTTTTGTCATCACCTGCTTCCATGAAATATTAGCTGTGTCTCTGATAGATTCTGTCCACCCACCTGTGAGTTTGTTGTCAGTTCGATGTGGTGGCTTGTGTGCTGCTATGATACTGGAAGCTAAGTCACAGTATTTCAAATGCCAGCGGGGTCACCTATGGTGGATAGGTTTTAGGGGAGCTTCCAGACTAAGATTAGGAAGAAAGGTCTGGTGCTCTACTTCCGAAACTTAGCCAATGAAAACCTATGGATCATAAAAGAACAACCTGGCTAGCTTGCTTCGGACACATTATCAAAAGGGATCGACTGCTGGTGAGAAGAACAAGGAAAATAACAGACTAACAGTGGACCACCAGACAGCATTTTGTTCTCTTGAATGTTAAGGCTGTCATGAGTTAGAGCAGATTAGATAATAGACACCTATCTACCTATAAACCATCTTAACGTGTAAGATTTACACCCCATTCCCAAAACAATTTTTCTCCCTGCTAAGAATGCATACTCTATAAACCAATAGAGGTAGTTCTCATCTTCTAAAGTACCAGTGCTTATGGAATCAGTAATCCCCGGGTGGTACGAACAGTTAAATGCTCAACTAAGAGCCGTAAGGTTGGCAGTTAGAAATCACCCAGAGGCACTTTGGAGGTTGGGTCTGCTAATTCACTTGCAGAAAGGCACAGTCTTAAAACCTTATGAAACAATTCTGCTCTGCACAGATGGGATCACCATGAGCATGAGTCAACTAGATAGCTATCAACAGCAGCATCAGTAGTATAAAAACTAATCACTACACAAAATATGAGGGGGCTTCAAAATATCTGTGGAAAAATGGAATTAAAAGATAATGGAATTTTTCCATGAACTTTTTGAAACTCCCTCATATTCCCTGGGAAAATGCTGCAAGATTTCTTACTTAAGGTCCAAGAAAGACACCTTCCCCTTCTTCACCTCCCTCATGAGTCAGTTGCAAGGAGTGAATCTTGAGGCCAGGGCAGGGGTTTCAAAAGTGAGGAGCAGTACGGATGAAGTCAGAATACCGAGTAAAATGGTGGGGACTTTCCAGACAAGTATTTTAGTTGTGAGCTTCCTTCTAAACCCTTTCTTTTCTTCTATAAGCTGCTAAAATAGGCTCCTATTTGAGTTCTCCGGGCCACGTCTTCCTACTTCCAAACCAGTATCTTTAGTTCCCTGATCCACTGTATAACAGAACTCAGTCCCATACGTTTTCCACCACTTTTCTGTTCCTGTGATGAATATAGCAGCCTTTCTTTAGTTTTCTAACCTCATTCTTACTAAATCTTTTTGAGATACTTGTATATAACTCTTTAATTGTATATTATACACACGTGCTGATATATATGGAAGTAATACATATATGGCCATGTATCAAACTCAGGAAATGTGGGATAAGTATTATCTAATACATAGTTTGTATTCAGATTTCTCTATTACTGTCCAATAATGTCCTTTACAGCTTGCTTCGCCCAGACCATAAACTAATCAAGATTCACACATAGCATTGAATTTCTGATTTTGTTCCATGACAGTGAACTCTTCCAAAACAGAAAACCAGTTGTTTTACCTAATATCCCTCTTTTGGATTTGTGACTGGTTTTGCACCTAGGTAGTGTCTTTCCAAAAATGGTTCATCATGATTAAAATGAAGCTACATATTTTTTTAAGAGCAATATACACATGACCTTTATAATGCATCACAATCAGGGTCACATGATGTGCTTGTCTCACCATCATCTTTGTAATTAGTAAGTAAACTGTATAAATATTGTTCCCAATATTTTTCCATCTAGCGGTTTTAACAGACATTGATTACTCTTGTCTCAAGTAATTATCAATATGGTACTTTCTTAAAAATAATGTAGAAATAAGTACGGCACAGGACAAAATAATGGTAACTCTGGTGCCATCATGCCATAGAAGCCCTGGTAGCATAGTTGTTATGCATTGGGCTGCTAACCACAAGGTCTACGGTTCTAAACCACCACCCCTCCAAGGAAGAAAGATGGGGCTTTCTACTCCCCTCAAGAGTGACAGTCTCGGAAACACACAGAGGCAGTTCTACCCTGTCCTGGAAGGTGGCTGTGATTCAGCATTGACTCAATGGCAGTGAGTTTGCTTGTTGTTGTTTTTTTTTTGTATGGTGCTTTCCAAAAAAATAACAAACAGGCAAGGCACAAAAAAAACTGGCAAAGCTCTAAAATTTTACAAATTTAAAACAAGTAGACCCAACAATGCATGGGCTGTGGCTCACAGTTGGACTGTACTCGCATAGACTCGTGTCAACAGTGTCATTGAAAAAACTGTTGATATTATAAATGCAATTGTCTTATTTCCTAAGGAGAAGATTGTGAATGTTTACCTGTCTTACTTCTTTGTCTGCCTTTTGCCTATTTGTTCTTGTTTTGTTGTTGCTGTTCATAACCCAGGGACAGGCAGATGGATTCTGGGCCCCCTCTAACTCTAGCCCCAATCCAGTTAGTTCTGATAACATGGCCCTGCTCCACACTCACCTGCATGATATGATCATTGAAGATGAGGGTGCTACAGCAAAGGGTGATGAAGAAAGCAGATGGTGCCCAGATATTAATCAGAATAGTGTCTGGGGTCTTAAAGGCCTGTTTTCAAACAAGTAGCCATCTAAGTGAGGAGTCAATTAAGTCCACATGGAGGAAGCACACCAGCTTGTGTGATCCAAAGATGACAATGACAAAATCCAATATGACAAAGGGAAAAGTATCAGAGCTTAAACTGTGAACATCCAATTTGTAGAAGGCTACGGAGGACCGTGGGAGGCCAAAATCCATCTGTAGAGGATCTAGTCAGATTAAGCCTCTGGTAGATCCCCCGTAGCCACAGCAAAGGACTTAAAACAGCTTTACTATCAGACAGATATTATTGTAAATTTGATTATGGTGATTCAAACCATAAGATACTTGGTCAGCTGCTCTCCCTCTTGGCCCAACCTGAATTTCTCTAGGCTGAAGTATTTCACACCTGTTCCAGGGCAGATATTTCTTCTCTGGCCTTTTAAATGTTGATGGTGGTCTTTTCTTTTTATTCTTTACTTGTATTTTTATATTCATATTTTATTATTATTTTCTTCTTGCCATTTTATTTTGTTTTGTTTTTCATTCTTTTTGTTGGGTTTCCCAGTTTGTAAAGCACACAGAGGAGCAGACGCATAGGAATACTAACTGATACAATAGTTTGTCAGGGATGTTGCAGTGGGGGAGGAGGTGGAGAGAGTGAGGGGTTTGGGAACAAACAATGAATTGGGGAGAGGAGAGGGAGCACTAGAACGGACTGTGATTACATATTTTAAAAACGACTTAACCTTAGAAGTGAATGATATATGAATACTATATATCAAGAAAACCACTTGAAAAAACAGAAAGAAACTAAACTTGACCAGTGGTTACCATGGGGGAAGGAGAAATAGTTGCTGCTTGGGAGACACTGAGTCTGTGTCATGGTGGTGGCATAATTTGGAAAAGGCTATCAATAATGGTTGTATAACATGAAAGAATAATCAGTGCCACTGAATTATATACGTAGAAGTTGTAGAATTGGAGAATGTTCTGTGCATATTTTTGCCACAATTAGAAAAATATACAATTACCATATATACTCGAGTCTAAGCCGACCCGAATATCAGTCAAGGCACCTAATTTTTTTTTTTAAAAATTGAGACACCTAATTTTACCACAAAAACTGCATAAGAATATGTTGAAAAACTCAACTTATACACAAGTATATACGGTACATGAATGAGTCCAAGGTAGAAGAAAATGTCTAGAATTGAATATGGTAACTATCTTCTTGATAGGATTGAATTATTGAATTGTATGATATATGAAGTGCTAATAAAACTTTTAAAAAAAGAAAAAAACCCTACCATATACACTCAAGTATAAGCCACCCTGAATATCAGCCGAGGTACCTAATTTTACCACAAAAACTGCATAAAAATGTGCTGAAAAACTCAACTTATACACGAGTATATATGGTATGTTATGACTTTGTGGCATAAGAACCCTTTAGGAGATTTAGTTAAATACTTTTAATCTCTCTCTCAATTACCTGACATACAGCAGTCTACAGCAGAAAGCTATTAATATAAAATCATTCTTTAATCTGCTCACTAATTTCTAATTCCTAAACATCAAAATCACTTCCAATAATCTCATTAGAAATACCAAGAATTTCTTACCATTTTTGCTTTCCTTCAAAATCGAAGAAGCTTGGTTTAGGAGTATTGCAATTTCCAACTTTGACCTAAATGATGGGGGGAAAAATTCAAGAGCTTATTTTTCTAAGAAATGCCTGAGAAGTCTTTTCTCTTCAAATTTAGTTACTAAAATTTTAAAAATATTTGCATCATTATAGAACAAAATTTAACATTCTTTGCAAAAGCAAACTTTACAGAAAACTAGGCTAACCTTCATTACAGGCTGCTTTGGCTTATTGCAAAATAAAATAAACAATAAAAATAACTAACTTTTACTGTACTAAAGCAAAAGCATCAATGACAGTTACATTTCTAAATTAGTAAACAAATTACCGTATATACTCGATTATAAGCCGGCCCGAATATCAGCCGAGGCACCTAATTTTACCACAAAAACGGCATAAAAATGTGCTGGAAAACTCGGCTTATACATGAATATATACGGTATTAATGTGTGGCTTTTAAAAAGTTTTGGGGGGGGGACAAAAGTTCGTGGAAAAATGATATGAAAAGATGATATTTTTCCACAAACTTTTTGAAGTCTACCCCAAGAAGATAAATGAAAAAGGTAATAATTATAATATTTATTATCATTTATAAGACAGATTTTTTGTAAACATACAATTCAAGTTCATATTATCAGATCTATTATACCGTTTACTATTCTTGTAACATTATCAGTGTTTCATCTCTCCCAAATTTCAGGATGACGTGCATGGCTTTAAAAGTGCCCTCTTATGAAACTCACAGATGCCAAAACCATCTCAAGGGTTTCTCCACAATATAAATTGTATCTATGCCACAAGAAGACTGTCTTGTCAAGATCGACTTTTAATCCTAGACGACCATCTGCGGTTGCTGTAGTGGATATTCTCATTGTGAGCAAGCATAAATGAAACTCACAAAAGTACAAATTCACCACAGCCTCTGACTCCCTTTGCCAGACAGCTCCCTCTCTTTAAACTCCTAACACCTAGCCTGTATACCATCGGTTAGAAACTTTTGTATAAGGTCTCAAAAGTTTTCCTTTAGAACAGAGCCTCCAAGAAGACTTTTAAAAAAATCATCTTATTGGGGGCTCATACAGCTCTTATCACAATCCATCCATCCATCCAATGTGTCCAGCACATTTCTACATTTGTTGGCATCATCATTTTCAAAACATTTTCTTTCTATTTGAGCCTGTGGTATCAGCTCATATTTTCCCCTCCCTCCCTTCCTCATGAATCCTTGATAATTTATAAATTATTATTATTTTTTCATATTAAGAAGCTGTCTTAATTTACCCATATCACCCAATTAAGTGCCGAATTTAAGGTCAGAAAAAATTGAAATATAGAATAACTAAGTCGCCGTGAGTCAATTGACTGGATGGCAGTGAGTTCAAGTTTTTGATATTTGACATGTGTTCAACAAAACACATACTTGTACTAATATTAAATGCTGTAATTTGATTTGATCTACTCCTGGGACCTTCCCACTAGTTCCCATTACTCTTACTCACTTGACTGTTGCTAAAAACAAGTGGATCCCTTCACCCAAGCAGCTTAGACCGTTCCTTGCTTTGGGGTTTTTGGTTTTTTTTTGGGCTTTTTCTTTCCTTTTTTTTTCGGTTTTTCCCATTGTTCCCACCCCCTGCAAATCCCGCTCAAGGTTCAGATCCTAAGAATCCTTTTAGTCTACAGTGATCTCACTCATTTCTGAATTTATAACAATAATCTTCTACATCATCTGTCAGCCATTAATTACATGGCCCTGGAGCTGTCGTTAAAACATACCCTTGAACTTGAGCAGCCTGCTACGGTGAGACAGAAAGAAAAAAGGGTAAGAGATAAGGAACTACGTTTTTTGAACAGTCTCCATGGAACAAACGTTTCGCATGCATTACATTACCTCAACGAGCCCACAATGACCCTGTGAGGTGTGCCATCCCAGACCCACTTTAGAAAACAAGGGTAGAGAAGCTCAGGGCAGTTATCGCCATTCACACAGTAAGTCACAGCTGCACTGGGATTTGAATCCTAAACAGGTTGATTCCAAAGCTCATAATAACTTTCCTGTATGATACTACTCTGCCTTACATGTTATACAGAATCTGGGTTTCAGATCTGGCATCCTTAAAATTGAACATGTGAATGAGGAAGACCAAAGAAGAATCAATGCGCTTGAATGGTGGTGCTGGAGAAGAATACTGAACGCACCATGGACTTGCTCAAAGAACAAACCTATCTGTCTGGGAAGAAGTAAGGCCAGAGCACTCCTCAGAGGCGAGGATGGTGAGACTTCATCTCACAGACTTTGGACGTGTTGTCAGGAGAGACCAGTCTCTCTGGAGGACGTCCTGCTTGGTAAAGTGGAGCGGCAGTGAAGAAGAGGAAGGCCCCCAAGGAGATGGACTGACACATGGTGGCTACAACAATTGTGAGGACGAAGCAGGACTGGGCAGTGTTTCATTCTGCTGTGCACAGGGTCACTATGGGCCGGAACTGACTCGAAGGCATCCAACAAAAACAAAGTCCCTAAAATCCCTTGAATTACTGGGCTAGGAAGGGGAAGGAGGAAACAATATAAACTGCAATGGACCAGAAGAAAAGCAGTTAACAGTACTTTTACTTTTGGTTTTAATCCAGCTACCAGCCATTGGCAGACACAAATTCTAGGACCTGCTCCTATTTCTCCTACAGTAATACAGGTTTGGGCTGAACTCTTGGTCATCAGGAGAAACATTACTTGTGGCCATGTAACTGCTGCCTACATTCTGGGGATGAATAAGTAGGCAAGTGACAATAATATATTCCTTAAAACGAAACAAAAAACTTGTCCTCCGCTGGTTAGAACATGCACGTGGGAGACAGCGAGCCACCTCTAGGTACGGAGAGGAGACCATGGGCAGTGCCTCTCATCCCTTTTTGGGCTCATGATCCCTTCAAACTTAGAAATTGAGGACCTCACAAAGCTTTTGTTTATGTGGGTTATATCTTTCAATATTTACCATCTTAGAAACTGAAACGGAAACACTGAAAAAATACGTATTGATTTACTTAAAATAACAATAACTCTATTACAGAACCACATTTGTATTCTACAACGGAACACGCACTGTATGAGAAAGGGGTAATGTTTCATGTTCTATAACTTTCTTTGATGTCTGGCTTGAATGGAAGGCAGTTTAATTCTCATATATACAAGTATTAAAAATCTAAGCTACATACAAAGGTTCGTAATAACAAATGGGCACTAATTACTTTGCCACAGGCTCATCAAAACATTATTACTATTGTTTTAATATGTTAGAGATGCTTTAGTAGATCTGGAAGTGTCTAATGTTTTTTATACGTAGAAAGAAGCAGCTCTGATGGCTGCAGTGGTTAAAGTGCACAGCTGCTAACCAAAGGTCGATGGTTTGAGGCCATCAAGCACCCCATAGGTGAAAGATGTGGCAATCTGCTTTCTTAACGCTTATAGCCTTTAGACACCCTCAACAGTTCTACTTTGTCCTAGGGGCTACTGTGTGTCAGAATAAACAAGGGCAGTGGATTTTTTTGTTATGCATATAAGGGTACATGATATACTACATAAGAAGCACTGATAGCACTGTGTTTAGAGGTTGGGTTATTAATCATGAGGTCAGTGGTTCAAACCCACTAGTGGCAATTTGGGAGAAAGATGATGCTGACTGCTCCCATAGAGATTCATAGTTTCACAAGCTTTATATAAGGTTGCTATGCCTCAGAATTGAGTCAGTGGTGGTGAGTTTGGGTTATAAATTACATACCACATTTTTGGCTATAATGTACCCACATAAACAATGCCCATATGCATATAGCACACATAGTGTGCATAGGAAACTCATGCGCAAGGGAGATGTGGTTTGCAAAACTGTAGAGTGCAGGGGTTCTTTTGCAAAAAAAAAAAGGTTTAGATATAACCTTGCTAAAACAAACATTTGCTCTGAACTTTGCTCTTGAATATAAGGTAGCTTAAGTAGATAGAAGAACTAGTGAAGTAAAAGTTGCTGAACAGAAGTTTTCAAAGGGAAGCTCAAGAAAACAGAGTATTATAACAAAATATGCAAAGACCTGGCCGGCTATCTAGCTCAGAAGCAACAAAGCCCACATGGAACAACCTATCAGCCTGTGTGATCACGAGGTGTCGAACGGATCACTGAAGACAAATGGGAGCATAAGCAAATGTGGCTAAGAAAGCTGATGGTGCCCGGCTATCAAAAAGTATAGCGTCTG
>NW_022111324.1:21808241-21809715 GCF_000313985.2 Echinops telfairi
CGACAATCAGGGCTCATGGAAGCCACAGCCAAGAAACCAAATGACCTATTTATTGCACTGGGCAAATCTGCTGTACAAAACTGATTTGAAGTGTTAGAGAGCTAAGATATCACATGGAGGACTAGGGTGTGACTGACCCAAGCCATATTTTTAATCGCCCCATATGTATGTGAAAATTAGACAAAGAACAAGGAAAACCAGAGAAGGATAGATGTATTTGATTACAGTAATGACAGAGAATATTGACAGCACCATAGACTACCAGAAAAGCAAACAAATCTATCTTGGAAGAGGTACAGCCAGAATTCTCTTAGGAAGTGAGAATGGTAGGATTTTGTCTCACCTACTTCAGAAAGACCAGTCCCTGGAATGGGGCATCATATAAAGCAGAGCGTCATCCAAAACAAATAAGTCCCTCAACTAAGTCGACTTGTATCGACTGACATAGTGGCAACAACAATGGAATCACACGTAACAATTGATAGGATGGCGAAGGACCAAGCAGTGTTTCTTGCTTGGTTTACATAGGGTTGTTATGAGTTAGAACCAACTCGCTGGCATCTAACTACAGCAACATCAGGACAAACACTTGACTGATATTATATATGAACCATACCTACCTGTTCCGATTTACATACATATTCAACTTAAACCTAGGATCAGAAATCCTTCATGTCAGAGGACTGCCCGTGGTTATTTTTGCTGGTAGAAGCACTACATTTTTTTTTAATTGATTTGATCTTTTTGAAATTTCATTTAATGATTTTGGAACCATAGGCTAAAGTGAAACTAAAAAAGTTCTTGCATTAAGCAAGTTTAGAGCTCAGAATAAAAAAATAATATCCATGTCTACTATTTTTATCATCTTCCTACCTGGTAACCTTATCGCCTTCAAAACAGGATACTATTCTGAATTGAAAATGTTGTTAAAAGAAATTGTTTTATTGGAAATTTTGATCAACTATGCAGGAATTATATTGGCCTAACCACTTTATTATGCTTTTAAAGATGCTGATATGAAAAATCAATTATTTAGAAGCAACTAGGTGCTCTGAAGTCTTGGTGGATTACTCACTATGCACTGTGCTAACCACAGGTCAATGGTTCAAAACCATCAGCTGCTCCACAGGAGAAAGATGAGGTTTTCTACTCCTGTAAAGATTCACAGGTTCATAAACCAATGGGACAGTTCTACGCTGTCCTATGAGTTGGAATGGGCTCCGGGGGCAGTGAGCTGAGTTGATGCGAGACTATATTCTAGTGTCATATCTAAGCAAGCACAACCTGATTCTCTTGTGATGAGTGTTATTATCCAATGCAGAATATCGCCAACCCTTCTAAAGAGAATTTCTGGAAAAGTGAGAATCCCTCTACCTTTAGACCAGTGGTTCTCAACCTTCCTGATGCCACGACCCTTTAATACAGGTTCCTCATGTTGTGGTGACCCCCAACCATAAAGTTATTTTCATTGCTA
>NW_022111324.1:21810596-21812246 GCF_000313985.2 Echinops telfairi
TTGCCCTCATCATTCTCAAAACATTTGCTCTCCACCTAAGCCCCTGGCATCAGCTCCTCATTTCCCCCTCCCTCCCCACTATCTCTTGCACTGATTTTTCACTTGTATACATCTAAACTACTCAAATACGTTGTGAATCTCTGGCAGGCAAGCATCATGAGCACTTGCTTCTGCATGTACTCCCCAGAGGTTTAACACTTGTGTTTTGCAGGTGTTAAAGCAAGACAAAGACGTTCAGACCAAAGGGAACAGACTTTGGAGGTTAGAGAGTGGGGAGGGCAAGGCAGAGAAGATGAAGTAGAGCAATAGGCTAGAGCAGCAGTTCTCAACCTGTGGGTCGCCACCCCTTTGGCCGGGGTCAAACGACCCTTTCACAGGGGCCACTCCATTCATAACAGAAGCAAAAGTACAGTTATGAAGTAGCAATGAAAATAATTTTATGGCTGGAGGGTCACCATAACATGAGGAACTGCATTTAAAGGTCGCGGCATTGGGAAGGCTAAGGACCTCTGGGCTACAGGGTTGACCTTTTGGTGCTGGGGAAGACAGTAATTCACAAGAAGGTGAAGAGAGTTTGGAAGGGCACCGGGCAAGTACTGGTAGGTTTGAAAAATAGTTTAAACTATTGAATACAAAATTAATGCTCTGAAATGTAAAACCCCCACATACATCACAATTTAAGAATTTTTAATAAAAAAGATACAGAACAAATATTTATTGATTAAACAATCCTTTGCTTCTGTCACCTTCTGTATTCATGAATGATATTTAAAACCTTAGAACGGATAAAGCTTCTAGTTTACTTATGTGACCCTGGGCATGTCACCTACTCTCTCTGGGGACTAGTTACTTTTTCTGTAAAAGCAGAAGATGATCTGATCCGGTCTTTCCTAGATGGAAAGAAAATTATAACTGCATCTAATAGATAAGTCTTAAGAAGTGATGGTTGGTTTGGCTTTTTAAATCATCATAATAAACGATGTACTTTCTTTTTGTATTGCAACACCCTGTTTACTACATCCATATTTCAGAGATTGTGCAAGGCCATTGAACAAGTCTGAGAAGACAGTAAAAAAACGATCATTCAGTGTCCAACGACAAACCCTTCAAGGAGCGTATACTGGACCTTCCCAGGCCCAGAAAGAGCTAATCCCCAGCAGATGTAAAAAAATCAAACACAAACTTCACTAAGCCGACCCCATGAACCATGCATGTTGTCGGTTTGGGGAAGGAAAAAAAAAATGACCTTCTGGTTTCTCTGCCACATCTACCCGGTCCCTGCGACTTTACCTGCTTGTACCTCGCATACAGGTACAGGAGCTGCTCCCGGCTGGCCACCTGAACGAGGCCTTGGAGGTGCGCTGCAGCCTTCTCGAACAGCTCGGACAGGTTCCCCGACGCTTCGGTCTCCGGACTCGGCAAGGATTCGCCGACATCCCCAGAGTCGTCCCCAGAGCTCAGTTCGCCGCCGCTGTCGCCCGTGGTGGCCCCGGTGGACAGGAAGGGCGAGGCCATGTCGCCCGGCTCAGCACCCCTCTCGGTCGGGTCAGCCCAGTTCGCGCCGGACGTACCAGCAGATCCGGGCCTCCCAAACCAGCCTCCGTCCGAAACCCGAGCTCCTGGGGGGCTCCCGCTCCCCTCTGCTCTCCC
>NW_022111324.1:21813736-21815449 GCF_000313985.2 Echinops telfairi
AAATTGAGTTTGGTAGTTGGTCAGTTGACCTCCCTCTTGACCCAACCTGAATTTGTTCTAGGCTCAAGTATTTTTTGCTTCTTTCATGACAAAACATTTCTTCCCAGACTTTTAAAATATTAATTATGGTCTTTTCTTTCTGACTCATTGTATTTTTATCTTTATATTATTATTTTATCCTTATCACTGTGACAATTACATAATCTCTTGTCAATTTGCGGAGGAGCGGAGCCTAGCTGGTTAATCCAGCTAGAGTCAATGAGGCCTTCCTGTGGGCATGGCCTTCTCCTGAGGATTCGGGGAACTCCTGCCTTCTTCCCTGGAGGTGGGAAACACTCTCTCCGCTACACACTCTCTGCTTCGTATTCCTGATGACAAGACACATGGAGCTATGCTAGAGCCCTGGAGCTGGAGGAGCCATGTGGAGACCCACGCCAGCACTGAGATGCTTACATCACCACTGGATTCACAAGACTGGCCTGTGATCGTCCTGCATTCGGCGTCATTGCATGTGTTTTGTAAGTCTGAAGAGGACTTTATAGATTGGTATCAGACATATGGGCTAATATTGGACTTAAGAGTTTGATCTGGACTGGGCTGGGATGTTTTCTCAATATACAATTGCTCTCGTGTATAAAGCTCTTTCTTATATGCATATAAGTATCTATGAATTTGTTTCTCTAGTCAACTCAGACTAACACAATCACATTATTTTGTTTTTTATTGTTTCTCTTGGGTTTCCCAGTTTGTGAAGCACAAAAGGAGTAGATGCATGGAGATAATAACTGAAGCAAGGGTTTATAGGGGATGTAGACAAGCGGGGTAGGGGTTGGATACGGAGGGTGAGGGGATTTGGGGAAAGAACAATGAATTCGGGAATGGGGAGGGAGCACTAGAACTGATTGTGATTATACAACTCATTTTAAATTTGATTTAACCATGGAAGTATATGATATGTAAATACTCTATCAAGAAAACCACGGGAAAAAAAGAAGAAGAAGAAACCCAATTTGACCAATGGTTAGCATAGGTAAAGGGGAAAGAGTTGTTGCATAGGGGGCATTGAGTTTATGTCAGTAGTGGTAGAATAAAAGGCTATCAATAGTGGCTGTACAGAGTATAGTCAGTGACACTGAATTATACAAGTAGACATTGTGGATTTAGAGAATGTTCTGTTGTGTATATTTTTGCCACACTTAGAAAAAAATTACATAAATAACTACCACAAAGAAGAAAATGTTCTAGAATTAAATATGACAATTGTACAACTCTACTTGATATGATTGAATTACAAAATTTTATGATATGTGGATAAAGTACTAATAAAACTTAAAAATTCAACAAACACATGATTTGGGGGGTGGGGGGAGTGGATACCAAGGGCTCAAGTAGAAAGAAAATGTTTTGAAAATGATAAAGGCTAGGGAGGATAAACAATCCAGAGGAGAAAACAATGGGACTGACAGTTCCAGAGGGACATGGGAGAGGGAGAAGTGCAAGAAAGGAAGGGGAATGTCAACCAACCCAAGGACAAGGGAACAACAAGTGATCTAAATCAGTGAGGAGAGTATAGGATGCCTGGTAGGACTTGATGAAGGGCCGTGTAGCCAAGAGGAATGACTGCAACCCAAATGAAGGCTGAACATGATAGTGGGACAAGAGGAAAGTAAAAGGAAATAGAGGAAAGAACTAGGAGGCAAAGGACACTTATAA
>NW_022111324.1:21816293-21818621 GCF_000313985.2 Echinops telfairi
AATAATAATTTATAAATTATCAAGGGTTTGTGAGGGATGGAAGGAAAAATGAGCTGATACCAAGGGCTCAAGTAGAAAGAAATGTTTTGAAAATGATGGCAACATATGCACAAATGTGCTTGACACAATGGATGTATGTATGGATTATGATAAGAGCTGTATGAGCCCTCAATAAAATGATTTATTTTTAAAAATAAAAAAATTCAACAAACATTCATTGAGCACCCAAAAATATCACAGTTAGTCCTTTCTTTGGTCTTCCTTGTCCAGCTTCACATGCTTATGAGACATGGTTTGGGTCAAGCCCATCTTAGTCCTCAAAGGGACAGCTTTGCTTTTTAACACTTTAAAGAGATCTTTTGCAGCAGATTTACCCAATCCATATGTCGTTTGGGTCCTCCCTCCCTCCCTCCTATGTTCTTCCTTTCTGCTTTTTGCACACAAATGTATTTATTCTCTCACAGTTCAGGAGGCTAGAAGTCCGAGTTCAGGGTGTTAGCTCTAGGGAAAGGCTTTCTTATTGGCTCTGAAGGAAAGTCTTTCTCTCCTTTCGAAATCTGTAGGTCCTACGTTTCTTTGACGCCTACATGTGTGTTGACATTGATCTTCTCCTGGATCGAGAAGCCTTCTAGTAAGGGAACTCTGAGTCAAAGGATGTGCTATGCACCTGGCTCTTCTTTTTTGGAGGTAGTAGGTACCTCATAGTTTGATTCTTTGACTACTGCTCTATGGGCATTGATTGTAGATCCAAGTAAAGAGAAATCGTGACAACTTTCTTTTTCTCTCTCTTTATGATATTGCTTATTGGTCCAATTGTGAGAATTTTTGTTTTATGTTGCGGTATAATCTACAATGAAATAGGTAGTTTTTGATCATCACGAAGGGATTCACATCCCCTTCACTCTGAGCAAGCAAGGTACTCTCTTGGACCTGTTTCAATTTTCTTCAATTTCAATTTGAACTTTCATGTGTGCAATTGATACTCTGGTCTACAGTTGACTGTTACTCAATTGATGATATCGAGCTTCTCCAGCATCTCATTTCACAGAAATATTGATTTGATTCCTATGTATTCTATCTGGTGAGGTTCATGTGTATGTTTTCCATTTTTGTTGTTGAAAAGGTAGTTGCAATGAATGAGTTGGCTTGAAAAATTCTCCCATGCTGTCTCTGGAGTCGTCTCTATCACCAAGACCACATTTCCCAGCTACGTTGTTTCCAGTTTGTGCATTCCAATCATCTATAATTATCAACATGCATGTTTCATCAATTTCAGATTGCAGAAGTGGGTTAAAACTTCAATTTTTTCATCTTTGACATTAGTTATTGGCATGTAAATTTGAATAAGAGTTGTGTTAACTGGTCTTTTAGGTCTATAGATATTAACCTATCACTGAGAGCAGTGTAATTTGGAATAAATCTTGAACTATTCCTTCTGATGAATGTAATGCTGTCCTCTTCAATCTGTCATTCCTAGCATAGGAGTCTCTATATTTCTCTGACTCAGAATAGCTACTATAGGTCGATTTTCCTTCACGGATAACTACAATATTGATTTTTATACGTTTCATTTTATTTTTGGTGACTTCTAATTTTCCAAGATTCATGTTTCATATATCCCACATTCCAATTATTAATGGGTGTTCACAGCTGTTCTTGTTAAGTCATGCCACATCAGCAAATTAATATTCTAAAAATTGTATGCCATCCACTTCAAAGGCCAGTGGTCGTTTCTACTTTGAGAAGGCAGCTCTTCCACCAGTTATATTTTGAGTGCATTCCAACCTAAAGAGCTTATCTTCTAGCACTACATCAGGCAATATTCCACTGCTATTCCTAAGACTTTCAGTACCTCAGAAGCGCATTATCGCTTTCTTCTTCCTAGTCTGTCTTAGTCTGGAAGCTCCACTGAAACCTGTCCACCATGGGTGATGCTGATAGTATTTACAATACCAGTGGCATAGCTTCCAGCATCATGGCAACTCCTAAGCCACTACAGTAAGACAAACTGACTGACAAGTGATGGCTACATAATTTCTATTTTACAAATAGGAAATAAGCACAGTAGTTAAGCAGCTTAAGTACAAGACTGTACAGCTAATAGTAAAGGAACAATAAAATAAAATCAAAGCTCTTAAGTTATTTTGATTAGAGGTTAACTGCATGTGAGGTAGTAATAGAAGATTCATGGGAAAAGTAAATGAGAGAAAATAGGACAGTTTCTATTTCTCAGTTTCTTGATTTTTTTCATTTGAAATGGGAATTGTATGTTACCAGATGCGTTTTCTCCCTTAATCTTTGAAAACAATCACATTAATAGATTTTCTA
>NW_022111324.1:21818721-21822466 GCF_000313985.2 Echinops telfairi
TTAATGTTGGACTTGTGGGCTTGGGCAAGACTGGGTTGGGATGTTTTCTTGATGTGCACTTAACCTATATAAAACCTCTCTTATACATGAGTTTCTGTGGATTTGTTTCTCTAAAGTACCCAGACTAACACAAACTCTGGAGTTATTCTCCTCCATTTTATAAGGTCAATGTGAGTGAGAATCAACTTGGCAGTGGGTTTTGGTTATGCTGCAATTAGACATGCAAGCACCATCAGTACAACTACAGGTTGTAGTCATTACCTGATTTGGAATGTACTGTGACCTTGGATATTCTAAGGGAGCATAGTGGTTAGGAGTTGGGCTACTAACTGCAAGGTCAGTGATTCAAAACCACCAGTCATTCTGTTGAAGAAAGACCCGGTGTCCTCTTCATGGAAAGGGTTAAAGTCTCGGAAACTAAGAGGCAATTCTGTGCTCACCTATAAAGTTACTGTGAGTCAGCATTGACTTGACAGTGCATTTTGTTTTGTTTTTTCATATCAGTGTCTCCACAACCCCACTGCTACTTTTTCTTTTGGCCTCTTAATAGTGTAGCTTTATTTCCTTTAAAATGAATAAATCATGCCACACCAACTCCTTTCCTGAAAGGTTTTTGTTCACTGACCCCAGGAGTTTCTAGTTAAACCAAAGTACATGCTTTCAGAACCGCTGCTGATAATTGGCTAAAATACCCATATGGCCTCCAGTCACTCTTGGTTTTCTACTGTTTCAGCTTCTGGAGCACATTTAGCAGCCTGTGTCAGCACTTTGCCACATGGGCATCATGGGATTTAAATCCCTCCAGTCTGGGTTAATGGAAGCTATCGGAAGGAATTCATGACAGAGGCAGTTGTCAGACACAGGGTCCATTTCCTTCCTCCTAACTAGTGATAATGAACCAGTACATCTTTTGAAGGAATCCAGTAAAAGTCCTTCCTTTTTATTTAACTCCTTGTTTTAATGTGGTTGTTAGGTGCCATCAAGTTGGTTCTGACTCATACTGACCCTGTGTACAACCGAAGGACACACTGCCAGTCCTGTGCCAGTCTCACATTTTTTCTTATATTTGAGTCCATTGTTGAAACCATTGTCAATTCATCTTGTCAAGGGTCTTCCTTGTTTTTTTTTTGGATGCCCCTCTACTTTACCAAGCATGATGTCCTTCTCCAGGGACCGGTTTCTCTGCAGTGTGTGGGTTGAAGTCTTCCATCCTTACTTCTAAATAGCATTCTGGCTGTACTTCTTCCAGGGCAGATGGTTTTTTCTTATGACAGTCCACGGTACCTTCAATATTCTTAACCAGCACCATGATCTAAAAGTATTTGTTCTTCTTCAGTCTTCCTTATACAATTTCCAACCTTCACATGCATACTGTATATACTCGTGTATAAGCCAAGTTTTCAGCACATTTTTTAAATGCAGTTTTTGTGGTAAAATTAGGTGCCTTGGTTGATATTCAGGGAGGCTTATACTCGAGTATCTATGGTATGTGGTAACTGAAAATACCATGGCTTGGGCCAAGCACTCTTTAGTCCTCAAAGTAAAATCCTTGCTTCACAACACTTTAAAGAAGTGACATGCAACAGATTTATCCAATGCAAAGCATCATTTGATCTCTGGACAGCTGCTTCCATGAGCATTGCTTGTGTGTCCAAGCATGATGACATCTTTGTTTTAATAGCCACCCAAGACCGCTGTCTGATTCATTCTTTCCATGTGCCTTCAACTGAACCTCCCTTGTTAGCCTCTCTTTGACTATCAATTTCACTGGTTTTTCTAGGAGCTAAAATCTACATATAATACAGTCAACTAAGCATCACATTTGATCAGGTCCTCCTAGCCACCTCCATCCTGGTTTTTTTTCTTTTTTCTGCATCACAGAGATTTAATGTAAGCATCTGAAAGTCAACTCTATTTCTGACACCATTCTCTAGTACCACCATGGCGATAACTGGCAGTTAGACTCACGAGGCACAGAGTATAACATAATCATGTGTTGATGTAGCATTATGTAATTATCATATTTTGATTCTGCTTCTTTGTCTCATCCTCATCCCCTCACATTTACCCACATAGGCAGTTTGTTTGTTCTCACCGACCTGGGCCTATCTGGCTGTCACAGACTAAAGTCAAGATTTATGTCGGTCACCTTGACACATGAAAGCCATATCCTCTATTTCCAACCATGTTTGTAATACCATAGTGCTTCCACAGGCCCACTGCCAATGTACAGCCCCTTAATTCAAGGTAGATGCTATATTCCATTCAACAAGTGAAGCACACACAGTATTTCTCATTTATCTTAACCCACTGTTTCCAAGGAAACGGTGCTTTGGGAATCTGAGATCTTTTTAACGTAGGCCTAATTGTAACCCTTTACTCACACAAGTCAAGTGTCTAGATTAATTTAAAGTATATATGTGACAAAATGCCAACGCATTGTTCACATTTTTCTATTTCCTTAATTTAGTCTTTATTTTTCATATTATTTTTATTCCATCTTTTCTAGTGTGGAAAATGTAACTCAAACAGAAAATGCATAAAACATTAACATAAATATAAGAAATAGTATTTATATGTAAAAACTCTCATAACCATTCCCAGCTTGAACATTACCAGCACCTTACCAGCCTTTAGATGATCATTTCCCAAACAAATCCCTCTCAGCATCCCATAGAATTGTGCACATTTTTTACTTTTATGGTAATAGAAACCTTGTTTGCTTATAGTAATTTTATTGCCAGGTAAACATTGCTAAACAATATAGTTAAGTTTTTCTTGCTTTAAACTTCATATAAATACGATATATATTCCTTTGTGTCTTGCTTTTCTTTTCCTTCACTCTATATTAACTTTGTAATATTCAGCTGCATTGTTTGGGGCGGCAGCAGTTTATTTATTTTCTTTGCTATGTAGTATTCTATTACATAAAATAGCACAGTCAGTGTACTGAATTCAGTTTTCTACTAATGAATAAGGAATTCTGGTGATTCTGTGGGTTAAGCTCTGGGCTTCTAACCTCAAGGTTGTTGGTACAAAACTACCAGCAACCTGTGGGAGATTTACAGTCTCAGATACGCTATATAATGGGGTCACTGTGAGTCGGTATCAACCTGCTGGCAATGTGTTATATTTTTTAAAGTTGGGATAACACAAACAATGCTTCTCTTATAATATTGTCTATAATACTCTAAGGTAAGAATGATCACTTTTGTTAATCAGACAATAAAAATGATAGATTCAGACAGGAAGCATTTGTTTCCAGTATTACTCAGCTGGTAGAATTGGTCTTTAAAATCAGACTGATATGCCTCAAGTTTCATCTTCTTAGTTTCTTCACTGGTATGTATTATGTGGCTTCGAGTCACTTTTGACCCACAGTGACCCTCTGCATAACAGACCAAAACCCTGCACTTCCCGCGCCCTCCTCACCGTTGTTCCAGTGCCTGAGCCCATTGTGGCAGCCACTGTGTCAACCCAGCTCCTTGAGGTCCTTCTTTTTCCTGCCCCTCCACTGTACCAAGCGTGCTGTCCTTCTCCCGGGACTGGTATCTCCTCACAATATGCGCGAAGCATGTAAGATAAAGTCTTGCCATCCTTGCCTCTAAGGAGCACTCTGGCCTTACTTTCTCCAAGACAGATCAATGTGTTCATTCAGCAGTCCATGGTGCTTTCAGTGTTCTTCTCCAGAAGCACAAGTTAAGTGCATCGATAGTTCTTCAGTCTTTCTTATTCAATGTCCAAC
>NW_022111324.1:21822964-21831902 GCF_000313985.2 Echinops telfairi
TAAGACTCTCTCTTATATATGAGTTTCTGTGGATTTGTTTCTTTAAAGTACCCAGACTAACACACCTTTGTATTTTGAAAATTTTTTTAATATCATGGGATAATTTAAATAATATGGGAAATAGTTCAACCAAAGTTCCCATACATTGCTAGTGGGAGTTTAAATTAGTACAGTTACTTTGGAAAAAACCCTTGACGTTATCTTACTAAAGCTAAACATAAGAATTTACCGATTCTATCCAGCAGAGATGCATGTAAACTTTCACCAGAAGACACGTGCAAGCACCTGTATCACAGCGTTATTCCTAGTTGCCTCAAATGGAAAACTCCTGAATGCCCATTAACAATAGCCTCAATAGTGGTGTGTTAGCACAGCGGAACACTGCTCAGCATCTAGAAGGAGCTACCTGCAGTTCAATACAGCCTGAATGTATCTCATTAAAACATGCTGATAGAAAATGTTTTGGACATTTTGATGGCAACATATGTACAAATGAGCTTGATACAACTGATGTATGGATTGTTATAAGAACCCCCAATAAGATGATTTATACAAATAAATAAATAGAATGTTGATCCCAAGATATCTAACACAAAAGCATTCATATGGTATGCTTTTGTTGAAATCAGGCAAAACCAATATGTGATGCTAGATATCAAAATAGTAGCTGGCCTTGGGCTTAGTCTTTGTGGTGAGGCCAGGTAAACATTGGGCTGCTAACCACAAAGTTAAAAGTTGAAACCCCAAAGGTTCAACATTTTGTAAAGAGTAATCATTAACTTTATATGGAAAAGAAAGAGAGCCCTGATAAGCAAAGAACTGCTAAAGAGGAACAAAGGAGGAGGCCTCTCACTTCCCTATCTCTAAACCTACTATAAAGCCATGATAGTCAAAACAGCCTGGTACTGGTAAAATGACAGAAGCATTGACCAATGGAACAGAATTGAAAACCTAGAAGCAAATCCATCCACTTATGGACAGCTGGTCTTTGACAAAGACCCAAACACATTAAATAGGAACGTGATAGTCTCTTTAACGGGATATTCATTTGCAGAAAAATCAAAGGAGACCCATCTTTCATTCCATATACAAAAATGAAATCAAGCTGGATCAAGGGCCTAGATGTCTTTATATATCTAAATATATAAAGATAATCGATGAAAAAATATGGACAAATGTAGGGCCCCTAATCCATGTCATAAGCACACTATCACTCATACCTGAAAACAAGGAGCAGAAGACAAACGAGATGACTAGGACATCTTGAAAATGAAGCACTTTACCAAGGGCTCAAGTAGAAGGCAAATGTTTTGAGAATGATGATGGCAATGGATGTGTAAGTGTGCTTGACACAATGGATGGATGGATGGATTGTGATAAGAGTTGTACGAGCCCCCAATAAAACGATTAAATATTAAGAAAACCAAAATGAGACAGTTATGGACATCAAACTATTTCATCAAAAGAATAAAAAGAAAATCCAAGACGTGTGGGGACTGGTGTTGGGAAATTGGGCAATGATACATCAGACAAGGGACCAATCTCTAAAACTTGTAGAAAAATTAGTAAAAAACAGATAATCAAATTTAAAAACGGGCAAAGGAAAAAATAAAAATAGGCAGTGGTCATAAGCAGATATTTCACCAAAGAAGATATTTAAGGAGTCCACAAACATGCAGAAACGAGCACAAGCTTAGCTATTTGAGAGACAAAGATCACACAAGGAGATGTCACCTCAGCACAACATTAGTAATAAAGATGAAAAAAAATGCTGGCGAGGGTGTGAAGAGACTAGATACTCAGACTGCTGATCAGACTATAATACATGCAACCATGTGCCACTTCCTCCAAAACCTGGAAAAAGAAATACAGTGTGACCCAGCAATCCCTCTGGTTGGTACCTAACCGAGAAATGACAGCTGTGACACCAACAGGTATAGATCCAGCTTCGTCACCGCTCTATTTGTAACAGCAACGAGACGGGAGCAACTTAAATGGCCATCAGTGGAAGAGTGGATAAACTGTGGTACGTGCAGGCAGTGGAATACTATGCAATATTAGAGAATAATGATGAATCTGCCAAGTTCCTTGTAACATCGACGAAACTGGAGCACATTATGTTGAGTGAAAATAGTCGATCACAAAAATACAAATCTTGTACGAGACTGCAATTTTCAATAGTCACGGGGTCACTGAGACAGAGCCAACTTGGCAGCATCTAACAACAGCCACAACTATTTTCAGAAGTCAAGAAAGGGCTTCACCCTAAAGAAATAGTCTTTGATCGTTACCATGGACGGGAGGAGAAAGGACGGTGATTTACTGACTGGAAGGTCGACACCTGTCAACTTGGATAAGGAGGAAGGCGATCTGCAATAAGGAAGATTGGCCCCAAAATGATATGAGGCTGGAGGAGACGGAGGAAGTCAACAGCTAAGTACGGTTATACATACAATCTTGCAAAAAATGATCTGTAAGATAATACTCATACAAACATGTGATTGAGTGGGTTCGGAAGGGAGAGTGGGAGTATACCCACAAATATATTTGTACAAAGGTGTTTACCTTTTCTGAAAATATATCCATATGTGGAGGAGCATACCGGAGGGAAAGTTATAAAAATGTCTTAGATATAACCAAACACCTTAAGAGGTTGAGTCACTGGGGCAAGGAATTGAGGACTATAGTCTCAGAGGACAACCAGGTCAACTGGCATAACACGTCATCAAAACAATGCTCCACATCGCCGAGTTCTTTGGGTTTTGTTGGTAGGTAAGCTTTTAAGTTTGCGTTTTAAAAGCTCACGACTCGATGCCTAAGGTGGAACTATGGATCTCTCCCTGTTCTTTCATCAGAAAAGGAATAGCGAGTTCTTGTTTGTTTGCTTTTTAAATTAAAAAAAATGTTTATTGTGAGTTAGGTGAAGGTTGACAGAATAGATGATCAGTTTTACCTTAACAATTCATACGCATTTTGTTTCAACTTATGCAAGCAAGCCCTTCAATGTGCCGTCACTCACCCCACTGCCTCTCCGTGTCTCCTGTTTCTCTTCCCCCTCTTCGTAAACCCTCTGAACGCGGTCCTTGGGTCCACGGTGAGTTTACAGAAGGGCTTTTCTGCATCGATTGGTATGGTATATGGTTGTGTTCCTTTGTTTTATTGTTGTGGTGGATTGCAATGATTGATTCTCTAATGCTGAGCCACCCTTATAACCCTGGTATGAGTCCCAATTGATCATGGTGTATATTTTTTGATATGTTGTTCAAATCTGTTGACTAGAATTTTGTGTAAAATATTTACATCTATGTTCATAAGGGATATTGTCTTGTGATTTTCTTCCTTTTTAAAACAGTTTTTAGGGACATAATCCACACATCATACAATTCAATAGTTGGATTATATTGTACTTCTCTCTTTTGCGATGCCTTTGCCTTGTGTGCGTGTCAGGATTGGGCTAGCAGCACAGAGAGCTTGTAGTGCTTCATTCTCTTCTATGTTTTTGAAGCAGTTGAGTCGCTATACTTGGTTTCACTTTTTATCTGAATGTTTGTAGAACTTTCCAGGGTTGCCATTTGGTCCTGAGGATTTTTTAAATTAGAATTTCTTTTTAAATAAGGGAGCTGTTTAAAATGTATTCCTTTGTGTTAGTTGGGGTAGGTAGTGTTTTCTAGGAATTTGTCCTTGCCATCTAGATTTTCAAATTTGTTGGACTACAATATTTCATATTAGTCAGTTGTTGTGATAGATTTCATGTCAACTTGTATTTGCAGAGGGTGAAGTTGAACGTGTTGATCAGCTCACAGCCTGATGGTGCTTCCTGGGAGGTGTGGCCTGTTTATCAGAGAGAAACTGGGAATGTCCCTCCTCATAAGAGGGAAAACCTTCTTTAACAAAAAAAAATATTTAAAAGAACAGGTTTCTAATGGGTGCATCGTTTCTTTTTGCATCACTGACTCAAATTGACAATAATTACTTAGGACATAATCTTTCTAGGAAATCCAGTGCTTTAATCCATCTTTCTCAGTCCGCTAAGCACATTAGCGTGACTCTAGCAGATACGGGCAGATAAGCAGAGAGAGAGAGAGAGGTTTCACCCAGCTACCCAATGTGCATAATCTTGAAGTTCATTGAAGGAGCCCTGGAGGCTGAGTAGTTATGAGTTAGGCTTGCAATCTGCAAGGTCAGCAGTTCGAAACCACCAGAAAGATGGGCTTTCTACTCCCATAAAGACTTACAGTCTCGGAAACTCACAGGGGCAGTTTTTGTTTTTAGATTCATTAACCCTCCTTCAAACAAAACAATCCACAGAACTTGACTAACGCAAACTAAGGAATCGCAGATTCCAGAGCTACAATCTTGGAGCCTATTGCAAGATCAGTATACAGTACTGAGCAAATTTTAATGGGAAAGAAAACTCATACTCTCAAGTTCACAGGAACCGATAATTCCTCCAAACACCAAGAAGAAAAGAGTGATTCATTTTGAGGCCGCCTATGCAGAGACCGATGACTAAGGACAACTTGATGCACACCGGGAGCAGAGACCTCTGAGGAGCGAGCTGTTGTGCATTTAGAAGCAGAGTACAGAGGAACTGAAGACGGAGAACTCACTCGTGGGCTTAGCAACTGGAGAAGTTGGAGACGTCAAGGAAAGTGGCTTTCAGTGGGTTGATCAAGACGGAAGCTTCTGTGATGTGGATTTAGGAGCAAATACTGGATCTGAAGGTCTATTAACAAGCACATATTCAAAAGATTCAGAATTAAGAGCAGCGAGAAGTTTCCTAGGTTTACAAATATAAAAATCCATGGGATTTTGTCTAAGTAACGACTTGGAAGCACTAATATCGACAGCATCTGAGATGGCTGAGCATGAACCTCTCTCATTGGCAAGCCCAGAGGCAGTGCCTGCAACACCAACGCTAGTACCAGACCCACACAATGTGCCCGCAGAAGGGCCCGTGACAAAGACGGGAGGGAGGAGGAGTCAGAACCCAAGTATTCTGAAGTCTCTGAAATCGTCACAAAGGTTAAAGATGCTCGTAAAGAAGGCCTTTCCAGCCTTGCAGCAGTGATCACAGGTCTTGAAAGTGTTGAATGAGAAGTCGAATAAGCTATTGTCTGATGTCACCTCCTTGACCTTGTACATGGCGCCAGACAGTCCTACACCTATGCCAGTGACTCCATTGGAATCAAAGCAACCTCCGTGAGACATGCCTACAGCTGCTTCTACAACCCCCAGTGAGTGATTTGCAGGACCAACACACCTTTAAAGACAATGTTGCTACAACTCCTAACTTTGTCTGACAATGTAACAGCATCTTCTCATGATTGTCTTTGAGGACATGACAGATAGTATACATCTATGAACATCTAGTAGCATTGTTAATGAGTGCTAAGATTAGTTAAAATTTATATATAGCTGCATAGATTCAGGCAACTTTTGGCATCAGTACCAAGAAAACCTGCAACCAATGATGAACTTTCTGCCAAGATTAATGTGCACCTGTTTCCTAAAGGACTAGACATAACCCTTTCATCAGCACATTTACAACAAAATGCAAGTACGCAGGTGTCACTGCACAGCAATGGGAAAGAAAAGGACTCCATCCTACGCAGTGACCACATTCTTCATTTAGTCCAGTTTATTGAATTATTTGCTCAGCCTAGAGATGGAATAAGGATGATGAAAAGATAGGTGTTATGTTGGGTGCTTTAGAGAAGCAAAACCAGTGATGTGTGTATGTATACACACACACACACACATATATACACACACCCCTAAACAAACAAAAAACCTTCCTGTCATTGAATCAATTCTGACTCATATTGACCCAAAAGGATAGGGTAAAACTGCCTCTGTGGGTTTCCAAGACTGTAACTCTTTACAGAAGTCGAAAACGTCATCTTTATCCCTCCGAGCAGTGGTGGTTTCAAACTGCTGATCTTGTGGTTAGCAGCACAACACATAACCACTACACTACCGGAGCTCCTGTGTGTATATGTAGAAGGAGATTTATGTAAAAAACATGTCCTACACAGTTGTGGAAGTAAGTAGGTTCAGTCTAGTTCAAGTCCGCTGGTCAGATGTGAGCTGAAGACTGCTCTGACTCCTATAGCTCTGGAAACTGACCAAGAGGAAGCAGGCTGATGAGTCGGGAGGCCACAGGCTAGTGGATGCGGAGGTAAATGAATCGAAGGTCCACAATCTGTCCCCTGATGGTTCCTGGGATCGGCAGGCAACACAACAGGCGATGGATGAATCACACAGGATCTAGCTCCCGCAGAAGGTGAAGGGGCAAAAGAGAGCTCAGCTCTGCTTAGGATCTCTCCCTTATACGAAAGGCCACCCCTCTCCACTCCTTCCCCCGAAGGAGATGTCAACAGACTGGCACTTGAGTGATAGTTGGGCTCCACTCCTACCTTCACCCAGGAGTGTGCAGTAGACATAAACTCTAATAACCATCACAGAATATAAGTCTGACACACATCTTTCTTGATTTTAATCCCTTTGTTCAGTTTCATGACTGTCTCTTGGTCTATGTACAGGTTTCACATAAGCACAATTAAGTGTTCTGGAATCCCATAATTTGTTATGAGCCACTCAGTCAAATGCCTGTACATAACCAGCAAAACACAAGGAAACATCTTTCTGATATTCTTTGTTTCCAGTAAAGATCCATCTGATGTCAGCAATGACATGTCCCATGACATGTCCTCTTCTGAAGTAAGCTTGAATTTCTGGCAGCTCCCGGTCAATGGCAATGCTGCAACACTTTGGAATGTCTTCAGCAAAATTTTACTTGCGTGATAGTTACATAGTTTCATGTCAACTTGATAAATAAGTATAGGGGTGGAGTCTAGCCTGTCAACCAGGTCACAGCCTGATGATGCTTCCTTGTGGGCGTGGCCTTCTCATGAGGATTCTGGGAACTTCTTCTCTTTCCTTCTGGAGGCAGGCCACACACTCTCTCTATGCTTTTACTTTCCTGTTGACAAGCCAGGTGGAGCCATGCTGAGACCTGGGTGAACTGTGCAGCAGACTTGCGCCAGCCCTGTGATGCTTCCACCGCCATTGGATCCACAAGACTTTTCACCCACTGACCTGTGATCTTCCTGCATTCTGCATCATTGCTTGTGGCTGTGTGTGTCTGAAGGGGGATTTAGGGTCTAGTATCAGACTTATGAACTAATATCAGACTTATGGATTTGATCTGGATTGGGCTGGGATGTTTTCTTGATATGCAATTACTCTTTCATATATATTTCCAAATTTGCTTCTCTAGTCAACCCGGTCTAACACAACTTGCATGTGATATTAATTATATTGTTTGATAATTTCTGCATTCTGTTGGGTCACTTTTCTTTGGAATGGATGCAAAGACAGATATCTTCCAGACTGTTGGCCAGATAGCAGTCCACTAAATCTCTCGGCATAGATGAGTGAGTGCTTCCAGTGCTGCATCAGTTTGTTGAAACATTTCCGTGGATTTTCTGTCAATTCCTGGAACCTCGTCGTTCATTAATACCTTCAGTGTAGCTTGGACTTCTTTCTTCAATGCCAGCAGTTCTTGATCATATGCTACATCTTGAAATGGTTGAATACATCAATTTTGTCTGGTACAAGGCTCTCTATCTTCCTTCCATATTTTTCTGATGCTTCCTACACCATTCAGTATTTTGCCTGCAGAGTCCTTCAATATTTCAATTTGAGGCTTACATTTTTTCTTCAGTTCTTTCAGGTCGAGATACCCTGTTCTTCCTTTGTGGTCCCCTGCCCAGCATGTTCTTCCTTTGTGGTCCCCTGCCCCTTCCCCACATCCCCCATTGCCCACCCCACCACCCTGCCCACCTGGCTTAACTTTCCTTTTTTAAATCAAGGTAATTATTTCACTCTTTTGTTTGGTAAAGGTATACATGAAATGTGATAGTGTTGTTTTATAACTGGGTATACGAAAAACTATAAGAACAAAACCCAGCATTAATGAACAACACTAATGAAATGACATATTAATTACCTGTGTCAGGATACGAAATTCCACAGCACAAGAACCACTTCAAGACCAGCAACTCAGTCAAAATGGCTGATCCGCTTAGACTCAACCAAACCTGCTAAACTAACTCACTCAATTTAAATGATTGCTTTTGGGTCATGTGCATGAAGATGTCATCGAGAAGGATTACGTAGATATGTGAAATCATTGTGTTCCTGTATTCATGAATAGGTTGTCATATTCAGTTTCCTGCACACCAGGGTGCTTATTCTATTTCTATTCTACTAGGTGTAGCAACCCAGCTTAGCTTGAAGAACTCCATTGTGTTTTAAACAACCTTCAAGCCCCGCCCCACCCCTGCAAGTAGCCAGTTGGCCTTACTCCCCTTCCTTTGCCTCCCCAATCTACTGACAGACCTTGAATTTCTGTAGATGCCTCTAGATTCTGCCTGCCCAATTAACAAGAAAGATAAGATAGCCTGTTAGACTTTAAATTATTACCTGCAGCTCTGCTGTTCCCCTAGTGGCCACCCCCCACCCCCCACCCCCGCCCATTCCCTCCTAGCTTGATAGGTGAAAAATGCAACTGCTTGGATATCCCTCCCCTTAAGCCAGCCCTCTGCCTCAACAATACAAATCCTGCCCTTTCTTTGTTCTGGGTCGAGAGTGTTTTTCAGGGTGCTAGGCCCCTCTTGAACTAGCTGTTAATAAAGGCTTTAATTATTAATAAGGGTGTCGATTTATCTCACCCAGTACAACACTAGGTCTACATATTTTAAAAAATATTTAACTTATTTTTGTGAATAAAATAAATATTTTCTGAAAAAAAGAATGATTTTATTATTGTTGACTAGTGACAAACCTCAAATAACTCTTACCCAACTCAACTGAGGCATTTAAATGCCCTGGCTCAGTGACCCTCTACAGGTATAGTTTGTACAATGCGATT
>NW_022111324.1:21832817-21855486 GCF_000313985.2 Echinops telfairi
AAACAAAAAGAAAAAAAGAAAACAACTTTCAGATGAGAAAGTGTGTGTGAAAGACATAGTAATAACTAATTAAGAATAATTTAATTAATAAATAACTAATGAAAGAGTCCTTAATTAAGTAATAACTAATTAAAATTCTTTAGCAGGTGCTTTAAGAAAAGAGTGGACATCTATTGGGAAATAACTATCAAGTGCTCTTTACACAGTAAAATATTGGTTTTAATAGGCACAGACAAAATTCATAATTAAAGGGTTTATTAAGGAAGTTAGCAAGTTGTAAAGCCAGTGGGAAATGCTCAGGGCTGAGTTGTTTATCAGGTCACGTTACAAAGCTCTGTCTTGTCTGCTAATCAGTGCCCAAAGAGCAAAGCCCTCAGCTATAAGCCTCATCTGAAGGCTTTCATCTCCAGCTCCGTGGCTCAGCAAACTCACCTCTCTGGATTAAGTGCCCAGGGGCACCCTACTCTAGTCAACCTCTGCCCGAAGGCTCTCCTCTTCGCTTCCACAGGGCAGCATGTGCGACTTCCCCAAGTCAGTCCCCAGATGCTCACTACTCAGAATGCCCGCCTCCTGCACCAAAGCACTTCGCTTCACTTGCTCAGTGGTTGGACAGGCCGTCACTCTGCCCCATGCGCTGGCTCCTGGTTCTGCTGTTTCTCCTCGGATGCTCTAGCCGTCACCTGGATCCAGGAGGTTCACTGTGCAGGGGTCTCAGGCCCAGCGGACATGCTTCACTCGTGGCTCTTGCTGGTAGTAGTGAGCTCCCTTCTCCTGCCTCTCAGTGGCTTCCTTTTATACACAGCAGGATGGTGCTCCAGGGAATCCTATCAGTATCTCCCCCACCTTCTCACCACACCCATTCCGGGAAAGGTGGTTTGGTGGGAGTTAAAGACTTGGCTAGAAGAACCACATTAACGAATCCACTGTCCTTGGGCGTGTTCCATGCTGCTGACCTTGGGACTTTCAGGCCGACATACAACCCCTCACATCACCAGGGCTCCAGGTGCCGTCTGGCATAGCATGGAGTTGAAGAACAGTTTCATAATAAACATGTTTCTTTTTGATATGAAACAGAACAAACGTTCACATTTCTCAGCAGTCCTTAAAAGGCATGCTAATTTTCATATTCAAATCTTTATTGGTTTCAAATTCTGCATGTCTTGCACAATACATGATTTCGTTATTTAGTTGATCTCTAGGTGGTCAGTGAAGGAGGTCTGGTGGCCTCTGTAGTAGGTGACACATTGGATTGCTCACCTCAAGTCAGCAGTTCGGGTCCCCCAGCTGCTCCGTGGGAAGAACAATGAGGTTTTCTGCTCCATGAAGATGTACAGCCTCAGAAAGCCACAGGGACAGCTCCACTCTGTCCTATAGGGTCGCTGTGAGTCAGAATCATCTCGATGGCAGAGTTCAGTTCAGTAGATGGCTAATAGACAGTGAACTTAAGAAACATTCAGTGACGAGTTACACTTTCATCAACGCGATAATTCTCAATAGAGTAATGAAGAGCAGGGGGGCTTGGAGGGCTTCAAGGGAAACAGTCTATGGCTCAGATTTCCTCCCGACTGCAGGGGACTAATCACTGAAAGTACTTTTAAAGATTGTTGATAATGTATGGCTGTTCTTAAGAAACCTACCAATCAAATGACACAGCTCCTCTTTTTCATGAAACGTAAAGCAACAACCAGACAAACTCACTGCCATCAAATCGACTCATAGAACTGGCCCTGTGGGTTTCCCAGACTGACTCGTTACGGGAGCAGAGAGCCCCGTCTTTCTCCAGAGGAGCAGCTGGCGGGTTCAAATGGCCGACTTGGGTCAGAGCCACTATGCCACCAAGGGCACTGAAAAAAGAAACGAAACCATTTACTTTAGTAATCTCCAGAGGCAAATTCAAAAGTATGGTTATCTGTGGGTCATAATAAAATCCCTCAACCAAGCAAGCCGGCTGTCCTCATGTGGCTCCCACTCACAGCGACCATGACCCAACCAGGTGCTGTCAATTCAACCAGGTCAGCTCTGACTCCTGTGACCCCATGTGGGTGAGAGTAGAACTGGGCTGCACACAGAACTGCCAAGCCTTGGTAACTTGACTGCAGCTGACAGCCTCATCTTTCTTCTGATGGGCAGCTGGTGGATTTGCACTAATGACCTCATGGTTGGCAGCCCAACACTTAACCCTGGCAGGGCCACGAGAGTTCCTTCTTTAAATGGGTTTGGAAATGTTATATATCTTAAAAAGAATGTGCCAAAGAGTACAAGTAGCTGATTGTGGTTTCAGGAAGGACAAAGGCTGGTCGTAGTAAGTAACATTTAGCATCTAAGCTCAAGCTAATGCGCATTTAACAAGCACTTAATAGGACTAATTCTAAATCACAATGCACAGGGAAAATGAGCTAGCTTGGGCTGCATTTTGAGAGTTGTCTGGATTAAAGCAACAAAACATAACTGCCCCCCACCCCCAAAAAAAGAAGGAAAAGGAAAGCACACATTTTGATTTAGTTCAGGGTTTCAGTGAATGTCCTGTTCGTAAGATGTAGCCAGTTAAAATCTCCCTGCTGGACACCAATGAGGAGTACTGCCACATTGGCCTGAGATACAAAGATGGCCTGCTGTTTGGGGAGGGATGAATGAACCCTGGAAGATGGATCAGAAAAATGTCACAGAATGTTATAATGCTATTAGTTTTTTCCATGAGCTATACTTTCTTATTCCAGGATGCGGCTTTCAGGTTTAAAACTTTGTCCCCTAACGAACTTTAAATTGCCTCGTGCCTTCTTGCCTTGCCAGTCTTCGTTTTTCATTACTTTTCCAAGTACCCACGTCTTAGAGATCCACTGGAAGCTGGCTTGAGGTCCAGGCTACCCAGAGACCGGAATGCAGAAGGGAAAGTAGGACCAACAGTGAATGATAAAACTCATTGCCGTTGAGTCAATGCGGATACAACTGCCCTCTTGGAGTTTCTGAGATTGTAACTCTAAGGGAATAGAAAACCCTGTCTTTCTCCCAAAGAGCTGCTGGTGGTTTCAAACTGCCCACCTTTTAGAGGGCAGCACAGCACGTAACCATGACACCCTCAGGGCTCCTTCGCTGAGGATGCTGAGTATCAAAGCTCCCACCGGGAAATCTCCAATAGCTGTTCTTTGCTGAATGCTGTGAAAACACTGAAGACTTGCTGAGGGACACTGAGTCCTCGATTTAATGGCACCCTTTCTTCTTCTTTCAATGACACCGGCTGCTCTGACAGCATTGTCATCTGTTTTTCTGCAGATGACATATGGATATTTTCCTGTGCAGATGTCATGCTGGTTTTTGTCCTGCTTAAGACTTCATAAAAGAGTCGATAAAATATATTTGAGCTTAGGATCTCGCTCCGCCCCCCAACCAACACAACAGTTCAAATGTATCCATTTTCCAATATTTGTTGGAGATGAAAGATTGGTACTCATGAAATTACTAAGCACTCCAACAAGAGAGTATAATTATGTGGTAACTTTTGTGGTACATAGTGAAGTAAAATAATGATGGGTTTTTTTTTAAAACTATCCATCCTCATGAGAGTCCTCAGACAAGCCTCACTAGTTTTTCAGAAGAAAATAACCCAACCGATTGCTGTTAATTCAATTCTGACTTAGGTGACCCTGTGTGGGTCAGGCATAGGAACGATTGTGAAGGTGGCGCAGGACTGTCGTACACTGTTTCCTTCTGTCGTGCACAGGGTTGCTATGGGTCGGAGCCGACTTGACACCTGTGTTAGTCTGGGTTGACTAGAGAAAAAAATCCAGAGATACTCATATGTGTGTCAGAGATAACTTTATATCAAAGAGCAATTGTGGTATACTGAGAAAACATCCCAGCCCATTCCAGATCAAGTCTATAATTCCGATATTGGGCCATATGTCCTATACTAGTCCATACATTCCTCTTTAGACTCATGCAATGATGCTGAATGCAGGAAGATCACAGGCTGGTGGGTAGAAAGTCTTGTGGATCCAGTGGCGGTGGAAACATCACAACGCTGACGTGGGTCTCCTTATGGCTCCTCCAGCTCTCTGACTGTCTCAACAGCAGGAAAGGGAAGGCAGAGAGAGTGTGTGTGTGTGCAGTCTCCAGTGAGCAATTTGCCTCCAGCACCTCTAAATGAGGTCATCAAGCTGCAACCTGATTGACAGGTTAAACTCCACCCCATTCACTCTTAATATCCTCAAGTCGACAGGACAGTATGTAACTACCACAACACCTAACAACAACAACAACAAGAGGGTCAGTGTAGAAGCATGTTCTATTAGGGTTTTCAAGGACTGCTTTTTCAGAATTAGATCGCTAGGCCTTTCATCTATAGTAGAGCTTAAATTCTGAGCACTAGGTTTGCAAAAGGCGCCCTGTTTACAGTGAGGGCCTTCGATCCATTTCCAAGTTTCCACAGAGATTCAGCCTCCACTGAATTATTTCTTCCCAAACCAACCTAACTCACTACCATCGAGTCCATTCTGATTCCCAGTGGCCCGTCAGGGCAGGCTAGAATTGCCCTGTGCGTTTCCAGGACTGTCCGTCTCTACAGGAGTAGAAACCTCCTCCTTCTCCCTTGGAGCTGCCAGGAGTTCCAAACTGCTGACTGTGCAGTTACTAGCCCACCCGGTAACACACCATGCCTCCGAGTTTCTGCGACTGTCCACCTCTGAAGAACAACATACAAAGAGTGTGTTGAACTTCTCTGGCCAGCCCAAGAAGGGGCGTTGACACCCTCAGGCACATGCCTTGCCTGGGTGTGTATAGTAGGTCACATGGTCATGAGTTATCTTGTGACCAAAGTGGTCTGAGAGCCCCAGAACCAATGCTCTGAGTCTTTCTAATCTACACCAGACTGTCTCCCAACCATGGTCTCTGGACTGCTTCCACATTCTCACCTGCTGTGGTGATGCATTGATCTGTTACCTACCAGTTCCAGCTTTGATAGCTGCAAAAGCACACGGGGAACTCACTAAATTGCCTATTAGCCCCGACACCTGGCCAGGCACCAAAATGCAAGACCTAAGGCAAGTCACTTAATGATCTTTACTTCTGGTGCACTTTCAAATAGTCCAAGAGTCGCTCTGTCAGTAGAAGTAAAGATGGTCAGGGAAAGTCTGGTGTCGTTGTTACTGGTAGGTGCCAGCCAGTTGGTTGTGACTGTGCACAGCAGAAGGAAACACCGACCGGTCCTGCCCCATCCTCACAATTGTTCCTGAGCTCGAACCCAGAGTCGCGGCCATGGTGTCAGCCCATTCCATTGAGAGCTTTCCTCTTTCTCCATGCACCTCCCACACACACTTTATCAAGTGTTGCGGATTCGAATAACTGACAGCCACTATAATGTCCCGACAATTTAGAAGAGTCTTTATTTGGTTATAACCCGACTGCTAGAATCTAAAAGTGATTCTTTGATTGCAGTCCTGAGTCCACATTTCAGTCTATCTTTAAGGCCAGAAAGCAAAATTAACAGATTAATTGTAACTTCAAGAAGAGTAAGCATGCATGACAAGATACATTTCTTATCATAAAAGAAACAGTACCAAAATTGACTATAACATCCTGGTTACCATAACAAAATTCACTACACCATTCAGATGACAACATCCAAGGGGACAATACTGAATCAGAACAAAAGATATCCTGAAGAATAATTGAAACTAATTGCAGTGTCCAGAACCTGGGAACATGGGAGTACATTCTGAAATTAATCACCGCAGAGACTGTCCCATACGGGGAGGGAGAATGGGCAGGCCAACTTTCTGAGATGGGAGGGAGGGAGGGACTGGAAAGTTACTTAGCAGCTTACAAAACTGGAGTTTCTTTTGCTAGTCTGCAGGATGTCCTTGTCCAGTATATCCTCCAGTGCACTTGTGCTTATCCATCTCTGCACCTCTGTCTGGATCCAGTTACTAGTATAAAATATCCAAAGTGAAAACATTAAAAATATATATATAATTTGCACCTTTGTAAAATACAATTTTTTAATATGGAAAAATGAGTCTTGTGAGTTTGAGCCCCTGCTCCAGTTGGTTCAAGATTCCAGATGCCTAGTTCTGGTCTCATGGCAAAGGAGGCCGTGGGTCAGGGAGGGAGTAGCCACACATCCCATGTCCTTTCCGCTGGACTTTCTTCTTTTGTTGCTCCAGGCAAATAGAGACCACTTGCCCTGCCTTGATGGCCGCTTGCAAACTTTTAATGTTGCAGGCACTGCACAGTGAGCTAAGGGGTTGAGATGATGCACGAAACCCGTTGCTGATGATCCCGGGAGGGTACAGTGGACTCAGCACTGGGATAGTGAGCACAGAGGTGGGCAGTTTGGACCTTCCAGCCATTCTTCGGGAAAAAAGATGAGGCTGTCTCATTCTGTAGAGACTAACAGCCTAAGAAGCCCTCTAGGGCAGTTCTACTCCGTCCTACAGGGTCATTAGGAGGTCATATGGGATCTAAGGTAGTGAGCTTAAGCACATTACTAGGCCAATTAATTGGGATGTTCCATGAAGCCAATTATCTCCATGAATAGCTTCCTTCTTTGCCTTGAGACCAGAAGTACTAGATGGTGCATGGCTACCATTATTGACCATTTTGATCAACGATTCCATAGCATAATCCTGATTAAAAGGAGGGAAATGCTGAACAGAATTTCAAATTCTCATGGACTCTAGACTTTCTGGAATCCCGAGAGCTAGATGAATCCCTGAAACTATTACCCTGAGGGTAGTGTGTGTGTGTGTGTAATACTCAGACCATAAATATCTCCTGAAATTGTCTGAAAACCAAACAACAGTTTGACTACTAGAATGTTGGGCTCAGATTCTCAAGGTTGGCAGTTCGAAACCACCAGCCCCTCCTCAGGAGAATGATGGGGATTTCTACCCCAGTAAAGAGTTACTGTCTTAGAAACCCACAGGGGCAGTTCTACCTTGTCCTTTAGGGTTGCTGTGAGTCAGCATCAGCTCAATGGCAGTGAGTTTGTTTGTTTGTTTGGTTTTATATTAGCTCAAGGAGCCCTGGCGATGTTGTGGGCTATGAATTTGGCTGCTAACTGCAAGGTCAGCAGTTCAAAACTAACAGCCACTCCACAGGAGAGAGATGAGGCTCTCTTTCTACTCAGGTAAAGATTTACAGTTTTTAAAGTCCACAGGGGCAGTCTACGCTGTTATATACTGTTAGTATGTGTCAACAGCAGTGAGTACTGAGTCTATTCCAACCCACAGGGACACTATAGGACAGAGTAAACCTTCCCCGGTGGGTTTCCAAGACTGGCAATCTTTACAGGAGTCGAACACCTCATCTTTGTCCTGCATAGTAGCTGGTGTCCCCAACTGCAGACCTTTCAACATGTAACCACCATGTCACAGGGCTACCTTCAATTGACTCAAAGGCAGTGAGTACCTTCGATCAAATTTACAACAGCAACTTGAAAGATTAAGATAGTAACCTTAGAGGGGAGAGAGTTATTTTAATACAAAAGCAACAACTCAGAAAAAAGGAAGAGGAGAGTGATTGCACAGATCAAAGACTGTAGTCACTGTCACTGGCTCGTGCACGTAGGAATGGTTAAATAATTGTCTATTGTGCTGTGTGTATTCGCTACAGCAGCAACAAAATAAAATTTTAAATTAAGGAAATTTTAAAAAGATTACAGATGCCCATTGTTGCTGACCACCAGCGGAGTGGAAGTGCAATATGTACAATGGCCGCATGATGGCGACATGAAGCCGCATTTGTGTTCTGTCAGTGTGAGGGCTGGTGGGATGATCTTTGTCCTAGGAAATCTTTGTCCCAGAAAAGACACAGAAGGTACCTTGCCTGTACATCCTATGGCGCAGCGAGACAAACAATTGCTTCTGTAACTGTCTTTATTTTAAACAGCATTTAGAGCTTGATTTTCTTTCTTCTTTAGACTTAGAAGCCAAGAACTGAAAGTGAGGAGGAAACAGGTTTCTTCAAAATTGCTTTGTTTAAAAAAGGGTCTGATTGATGCTGTTATTGTCCTTAATGTCAGCATAAGAGTCACATACTACAGTGTGAGATGAAACGGCTCCAAATCTTAGTCCTAGCCCCCTTTTAATTGTGTGTTTGCTGGTTCGTCTTTGTTTGGGTTTTCTTCATTATTTTTGTCAGTTAACATTTACACTTGCTCAAATCCTGTGCCTTATCCTCTTCTCTCAAATATTTTGGGATATTTAAATTTTAAAATACACATAAAAAATGAAATGATTTCGCATGCATATCTTTACACATGCTAATCATATTTGAGATGATTTAGCAAATGAAAATCCATCGAAATTAGGTTCCTGTGATACACATTTTCTTTTCAATTGTGTTCATCAGCTTATTCCTTCTTTGTTACTGTTGATATCCAGACCTGAGCACCATCCAGAAAAAACAATGATTGCTTTGCAGCATTTTGTGGATTTATACTGGGAAGACTTGCTCTGACACCAGTAATCAAAACCAGGAATGTTTTTTATCATAAAAGAAAGTCTGGTCAGGCACAGACACTCAGGTATAAACAGCTCATTAGCATTAGCTTAAAAAATAGGACACAACATTCAATAGGCTTTTAGTTTAGTATCTCCTCCCTCTCCACTAAATCGCTTTAAATTAAAATTTAAATTGCCCATTTACTTTTCTGATTGAAGTCTGATTATAGAATTTTAACTTTCAGTTTTTTAAATGTCAACCGAGCATAAATATCTTAGGCCATGATTTTGGCTGTAGAATGAAACCTCTCCTGCCGCATCCCCCAAATGAGTCAGGAAAATAGTTGTATTTATTTATTTCCTAGAGCGCGTCAAACAAGGGTCTGAAATAACAGCCTGTGGCTTACCAGCAGAGAGACAATCATATACACATGTCCACACATCACTGGCAATTTTAATTGGATTAGGTATTGATATTCTGCTTCTGATTTTTTTCCCATGATAATATCTGTAAAACTTTTTAGTCGGGCTATAATTTACATACCATACAATTCAATAGTTCAACCTGTAGTTTGTTTGGGTTTTTTTCATTTGTTTGCCTTGTCACTATAGGATATTCTTTCTTTTTAATTATATTTTCATTGGGGTATGCATCACATATCGTACAATTTAATCATTCAACTATCTTAAGATCTGTGCAGTCATCATCACAATCAATTCCCAACCATTTTCTTCTTGTAAGCATTGTCATTAATTCCCCATTCCTACCCCCTCTCCCCAGGCCTTCAATCTTCCCCTGCCATGCCCCAGGCAATTATCAATCCAGTTACTGTCTCTATAGATCGAACTATCCTGGGCTTCATACATAGGAAATCATTTGAGATACAAACAGGACGAAAACAAGGAAACAAACAAAAGCTCAACAACAATAACTAGACAAAACGTTGAAAAGCCTCATTCAGAAAGAAAGCATAAACATATTAAAAACTGAAACAATTTAAAAATAGGTGGAAACGGAAATAAAATGATTAGGTATTACATTTTAATCTAACTACATCTGCCATGATTGACTTTACAATGCTCGGCTAGAAAGGCTATCACATTGCTGGACTATGGTCAGAGGGGCCTCACGGGGGCCTAATCCATGTGGGGCCCTGCAAATGGATTAGGGGTTTCCACTGCTGTTCCTGTCTCTGGCCTTCTGCAATCCAGGCATTCATAATTGAAGCTTTGATACCATTCCCTCTTTCAGATTTGTGTTTTATGATTTACAATCCTTGGATCACACAGGCTGGTGTGCTGCTTCCACGTGAACTTGGTTGATCCTCATTTAGATGGCTACTTGTTTATGACTTCAGGCACTATTCTTTCTGATAGCCAGGCACCATTTGATTTCTTCCCCACACTTTGCTGTAGCACCATTTGATTTCTTCCCCACACTTTGCTGTAGCTTCAGTGATCTCTTCATGAGGTTAAGCATACATCAGGGCCATGTCTTAAGAACCAATGGTTCCTAAATTGGGGCTAGCATTAAATGTGAATCCAAAACCCATTGCTATATCTATGGTGTATGTGTGTCTCTGGTTCGCTTTAGAGACAGCACCATCATTTTATGATAGAGAACATTATCAACCACCCCCCTTATACCTGAGGTATAAGGTAATTCTATTGGTAGTGTCATTAATTTAGCCAGTGGTATAGAATTTAACACACTGTTAAGAAAAGAAAATTATATAAATCTAGGCTGGTTTCAGACCGAAATACACGAATTGTTTATTTATCCAGATTAAACTCTTAAGTGGCTAGACACCAGTTACACAAACAATGGGGGTTGGTGATAAGGGGAACCTTCCAATAACACTCATTCGTTGGGTACCCTGAAGCAAGCGATCCAAACCCAAGTCCAATGACCACCAATTCCATAACCTTGGGACAGCAGTCCCTCCTTTTCCTCACGCTGGGGCAGTTCCGCAGTGAGTCCCCGGGAGTATGACGGTTCCTTCAATCTGCCACAGGTGAGTATGAGATACAGCCCAGGTCACGAAGTGGGATTTCAACATCGAGTCCTTCTGGTGTGACTATGAAGGATGCCAGACCCCTCTAAAGGACAGAGCCTAATGTCCCAGAAATCTGTTGGACCCAGCCTGGGTCACCAAGGGCGGGATAGAGACTAGGCCAGAGCCTGGTATAGGTGTGCTCTCCCTCGGGTTGGGTTGTATAAAAGGATATTGTTAAGCAGTTTTTTTCCCCCTGAGGTGGGTAGATCTTCCCAGTTTACCCACCAAGAGGAATGTAATCACCTTCTCCAAGGGGGGCATATCCTCTCCCCGCATCTTGACTTGCGTTTCCAGTGAGGCGCCCTTATCACTTTTTTTCTTTCTTTTGGTGGGAGACATCTCTATTTTACGGCAATTGCTCTCAAGCATCCGAATCATCCAGTGAGCATAAAAAACAAACAAACAAAAACAGAGACGTGGACCCATCATGTCCAGAGGGTCTGATGAGTTGGCCGAGGTGGAATCCAGCAATGAACTCTAGGAGTTCTCTCTGATGCTCCTGCTGTGCCCCTGGATTGAGGACCAGGTGGCACGGCCTCCTATGGCATCCGTGGATTGGGGTCTGCATTATAAAAGGTTCAGCATTTTAAAAAGACAACTCGCAGCTTCCCTGCATGCTTGCTTGAATATTTATTGCATTTAAATATGTAATAGAACGTGACTTTTAAATTTTTTATTTTTATTATTTATTGATCAAATCTGCAATTTCATTTTTTATATTAAAAGAGATCACTTTATTGGAGACTCTTTCAGCTCTTATAACAATCCATACATCAAGTGTATCAAGCATGTTTGTATAAATGTTGCCATCATTATTTTCTAAACATTTACTTTCTTTTGAGCCCTTGATATCAGTTCCTCCTCCCCCCTCCCGCTTGTGACCTCTTGATAAATTATAATTATTTTCATATCTTACACTGACTGCTGGCTCCCTTCTCTCCTGGTTTCTGTTGTTTGTCCCTCTGGGAGGGGTGGAGTGGGAGTTGTGGTTCTGTGTCACTCATTGTGATTGGTTCCCCCTTCCTTCCGTCCTCTCCCCACCTTCCCCTACCCTTTTTCACTCTTGTAGGAGCATCTCTGTTCAACGGGGTGACCTCAGCACAATGCTGTATGGTAACAACTGGATGGTCTTTTTCCTCTCCCCCCGCCCCGCCCCCCAGCTCAGGTGAGATCTCAGAGATCTCTGTCGAAGAGGTTTTTAAGATGTACATCTAGAGGGGGCTTTAGGCAGGCTCTCTACCAGGTTGCTTGGGAGCAGATTAGAGAAGACATGACCGGAGAGAAGAAGGCTGTCTCTGTCTTGCTTTTTATTCTTATCGTAGTGGGCTCATACAATAGTTGTCCTTTTGTGATTGGCTAGCTTCACTCAGCATTATGGTTTACAGTTCCTTCTGTGTCCTGAGGCGATTCATGGTTTCAATACTTTTTGTAGATGGATAGTATTCCACTGAGTGTAGGTCCGAGAGTTCCTTTATCCATTCATCTACTGATAGGAAGGTGGTTGTTCCCAGCTTGCTGCCGTGTGGACTGCATGTTCGTTCTCTTGCTTCCTTGGAGGAGAGGCCTAACAGGAGCATTGCTGGGTCACAGGGCGCTTCTATCCCTAGTTGTTGCAGACAGTGCCCTAGTGCTTTCCTTAACATTGTACAGTTTGCCATTCCAATCTCTCCACACCCTCGCCAGCATTTGTTGCTCCTTTTTTTTGTTTGTTTTTTTGAATTTTACTATCATTGTGGGTATAAGGTGGTCTCTCATCGTTTTGATCTGCGTCTTCCGAATGGCTAGTGATTATGAGCATTTTCTCAAGTGTTTGCCATTTGAGTGTCTTCTTTGGTGAATCCTTTGTTCGTGTCTTTTGCCCACCTTTGAACTGGATTGTTTTCTTGTTGGAATGTTGCGGAGTTCTATGTATTTTAGTAATTAGCCCCTTGTCTGTTGTGTTGTTGCTAAAGACTTTTTTCCCCAATTTCTTTTTGTTTTCATTGTACTCTTTTGATGAAATCCTTTGGCAAGAATGTGTCTTATTTTGAATAGGTTCCAGTTCATCTATTCTGTCTTCCACTGTGTGTGATTCTTTTAAAGCTTCTCTTTTAATCAATAGTTTATACCATGAGCTATTTCAAAGGTAGAGAAAAGTTGAAAGACGAGTAAAATGACCAACTGGGATAGAATAATTATTAGCATTTTGCTTTATTTTATTTAGCTGTCTATCACCTATTGATCCTTGTGTCTTTTGTGAAACCTTTGAAAATGAGTTGCAGACACTTCAACCCTAAATATGACCGTATGTACCTCCTAAAATCAAGGACACTCTAAAACCATACTGCCAAGATGCCATTCTTAGACATAAAACCAATGCCTGAGAAAATTAGCGAAGATCATCTAATGTGTAGTCCTCTGTATTTAAGTGTCTCCAGTTTCCCCCCAAATGTCTATTTGAATGCGCACATCCACATGTTCAACTTACATAAATCACCACACATGGATGCAGCATGAGTGGAAACTAGCTCTTGAAGCCAGAGCTCACGTTCAAAAAGGCTGCGTCAAATACATCAAGTCACTTGATGGGGAGGGTGAGCCAGCAGCAGGAACTAACTGAAAACTGACCAGGCGCTGATGTCCAAGTATCAAAGACAATGAACCTAGATGTGTGCTTATTCCAGCAGCTTCCTGAAATCTCTTTGAATTGACGTGTTTTAAAATGATCCAAAGAGCCATATAAAGCATTGAAGGGGGTTGGGGGAGAGAACCTCACTGGTACTGAGTCGCTTCTGATCCGTGGCGACCCTGTAGGACAGAGTATCACCGGCCCTGGATTTGCAAGGTTGTCACTCTTTACGGGAGTAGAAACTCTTGTTTTCTCCCTGGGAGCAACTGGTGACTTCAAACTGCTAACCTTGCAATTAGCTGCCCAATGTGTAACCCCTACGCCACCAGGGCCTCTTCAGAGAATGGAAGAGCATTTGTAATATTTATTCATGCAACATGGGTGATTTGAGCAGCCTGTCTCAACTAAGCCAATTCACGAGATGGGGGTGGAAGGGAAACAAGAGTGCACCTTGTCTATCAAAATCTACCTCCTGAGCAATAGGTTAAGGGATAAGCAATAGGCAAGGTGTGAGGGAGGAGATCTTCTGGAGCAATCTGCCTTGTGATAGACTGCTGGCTTCTCCGATTAGTCTCTCGTTCAAAGGCATGGCTCTATATTCCAGCTGTAGGTATTGCTAGTAAGTTCTGCCCTTACATGGAAGCAGGACATTTCTATTTTCTAAAAGAAAAAAGCAAAGGTTTGTCAAATCCTCACGAATTCTAAGAAAATTTCAAGATGGAAATAAAGGGGAGCAAAGTACATGAAGCCCCCAGGGAATGAGATGGTGGGGTCCAGGTGATCATTTTATCCTAACATATGATTTCTCCTGAACTCCTAAGCAGTGGAGCAGCTTTTATGTCGTAGCATCTTACGCAGATCACACTTCAATAGAAGGCAGGTTGTCAATCAGAAGTAAAGGTAATAGTTGAATTGCTTGGGCTATGTGATAGGTAGGTTTATTGTGCCAACCTGGCCAATAGGAACACGGGGACTAATAGGTCACAGTTTGATTGGAGAGCAAAGAGATAAATGACTTGGCAAGCCCCGCCCCTCTCTCTTGCTCTCTGGTGATCAAAATAGGACTATCTGTGGGACTAGTGTTGAGCAGCATGCTCCAGTGCTTCCTGGCAAAGGGAGTTGATCCTTGAGGAGGGTCAGCTTTGAATAGGAGGGAGGGAGGGAGAGAGATCATTGCTGTGAATGAGACCATGGAAGGGCTCTTCAAAATGTTCATGGAAAATTCACATTACGAAAAAGAAAAAAAAAACACCTATGGATGGTTGAAAAAAATGTGCACTAAAATAAATGCACACTAATGTTGTTTAAAGTGTCTGAAAAGGGTCTAGTTTGAGGATAAGACATCAGTTTGGACATCCTCCCCCACTCAGAAGAATGCACCTCAGAGGACAGCACTGGGGAGAGGGGCCCGTCGGATTAGAACGCACGGGAGAAATGCAAAGGGAGGAGAGGGTGGAGAGGGAGGAGAGGACATCCTGGCCCACCGAGCCCCAAGGACGATGCGCCTGCTCAGAGCAGACAAAGCACGGGAGGACCTCAGGGCTGGCCCCACCACGGGACACAGCGTCCTTCACTGAGCCATGATTCTGCGGCGGACAGCACCGGAGACACGGTGCAGAAATAGAGCACAGTCTGGCCCCATCAAGCTGGGGCGAGGCACTGAGGGCATGCAGCAGAGCAGCAGGGGGAGCAGAGTGATGAAACCCCAGGGAATACCAAAAATAGACGTGGGAGATGGACTGTGGCACCACATCAGACTCGACTGTAAAACACTTGTAAAGGGCAACAAACTCTTTATAGGCTTTTCCATTTTTGTCAGTGGCTTTCTTTTTGTTATTGTTATTTTGTTCTTGCTTTCTGCTGTTGTTATTGTTTTGTTGGTGTTGACATCCTTTGTTGTTTTATTTGGCTTTGCCTGTTTTTTGTATTTATTAAGGTATCTGCATGTCTCTCTAGATAAGATAGGTGGGATAAATAATTCAGCGATGAAAAGAATGGGACCATTGGTTCCGGAGGGATCCAGGAGAAGAGGAGGTGGGAGAAAGGAAAGGGGGAGGGGACCAACCCAGGGACAAGGGAAAAATAAGTGAACTAAAATCAATGGAAGGAAAGTTGTAGGATGCTTAGTGGGGTTCAATCAAGGACAATGTAGCAGTGAGGAATTAGTAAACTTGAATAAAGGCCAAACATGAGATGGGACAAGAGGGAAGTAAAAAGGAAATAGAGGAAAGAACCAGGAGGCAAAGGACATTTATAGAGGCCTAAATGCAGGCATGTACATATGTAAATATATATAATGAGAGGGAATAGAACTATGTACTCATATCTATATGTTAAGAATTAAGGTAACAGATGGACATGGGCCTCAACTCAAGTACTCCCTTAACACAAGAACACTTTGTTCTAACAATCTGGCATTCTGTGATGCTCACCTTCCCCTACACGATCACTGAAGACAAATGGGTGCATAAGCAAATGTGGTGAAGAAAGCTGATGGTGCCTGGTTATCAAAAGATACAGCGTCTGGGGTCTTAAAGGCTTGAAGATAAACAAGCGGCCATCTAGCTCAGAAGCAACAAGGCCCACATGGAAGAATCCCACCAGCCTGTGTGATCATGAGGTGTCGATGGGATCAGGTATCAGGCATCTAAGACCCAGAACAAAATCATACCCAAGGTGAAGGGGTATGGAGACAGCAGGGTGGGGGCAAGCATGGAGTGGAGACCAACGCCCATCTGTAGACAATCGGACATCCCTCACAGAGGAGTCACAGGGACGAGATGAGCCAGTCAGGTGCAGTATAGCACCGATGAAACACACAACTTTCCTCTAGCTCTTTGGTGCTTCCTTCACCCCACTATCATGACCTCAACTCTACCTTACAAATCAGATTAGACCAGAGCATGCACACTGCTACAGATAAGAGCCTGAAACACAGGGAATCCAGGATAGATAAACCCCTCAGGGATAACAATGAGAGAAGAGATACCAGGAGGTTAGGGGAGGGTGGGGGAAGAAAGAGGGAATCAACCTAGAACCCCCTCTCAGGGGCACGGACAATGGAAAAGTAGGTGAGGGGTGATGAAGGATGATGTAAAATATGAACATAATAATCGATAACTTATCAAGGGTTCATTAGGGAGGGCGGGTTGGGGAGCGAATGGGAATAAATGGGGAGCTGATATCAGGGGCTCACGTGGGAAGAGAATGCTTTGAAAATGATGAGGGCAGCATATGTGCAAATGTGCTTGACACACTGGATGAATGTATGGATTGTGATAAGAGATGCAAGAGGCCCCAATAAAAGTATTTTTTAAAAAAGACATCCATTTGAAAAGAGCTCCTATTGGAGCGATATGAACGTTTACTAGCATTGAAACAATAGCCATCAAGAAGTGGAAGTGGTCCAGGCAAAATAAAACTGAAGCAGTTGAGAGCAAAGGTCATGACAAGAGTGTTTGGGGGTACTCAGTGCAGTTCTGTTTTTTATTTTATGGAGGGCCAAAGAACAACAATAACATCTGCTCCCAATGAGATTGCTTTGAGAACGTTAGCCAGAGCTAAGCTGAAACCCCCCAGGGAAGCCTCCCCAGTGACTCCTCCCCACAGTCACAATGGGCCTGCTTAGGCTTCTCATCAGACAAAGGCAAGTTTCCATGGGAAGTCACTAGGCGGCCACCTTACAGTCCGGATTTGGCTCTTTCAGACTTCTTTTTGTTTCCTAATTTTAAAAATCTTTTAAACAGCATCTTTCCCCCCACTTTTAAGTTAATAATGTAAAATATTAACACATTTTCACACAGCTCAATTACCAGGACCTGAGTTCTTTAGGGATGGTCTAGCTGGCTGGTGTAGCTTACAAATGTTTTTGTTTTCCACTGATGTTGAGGAACAAAGCTTATGTATTGTTATTTTTTCATTCCATTTTTTCTTCGTGAATTTTTGAAGACCCCTCCTATGAGAAAAGTGATCATACTGTGAGATAGCAGTTTAAGCTAGCTGATTGGGAAGCAGGGCAGGATGCCTGTAGAGTGCAGCGGTACCGCCATGGGGGAGCACACCTTGCCTTTTCCTTGTTAAAGGCATAGATTGTGCTTCCATCTGGACATGCGTCTTATCCGAGAAGTGATTTTAGGTGGCTCTGACAGTCACTGTAAAAGTTCAGGTATAGAATTTTGAGGGATTCGAATGACTTAGTTAAGGGAGTTAAGAACAGGAAGAAGAGAAAAGGATGAATTTTATATTAACTTAACTTTGAAGGCTGTCATCCACCTGTAAAATTCATATTTAGTTGATTTTGTTTTCTTTCTTTTGCTCCTCTGAGGTAGTTAGTTTATTGTGCCAACCTGGTCGATAAACACATGTGGGGTTAATTGAAGGGCGGAAGGATAAATGGCTCGGTGAGCCTCACCTTTCTAGTTCTCATGTCTCTTGCTTTGTGATGGTTGGACCAGGGTGCAGCTGCCTTAGCCAGTTCCCTGCTTCAGCTGGCAAGGCTCACTTCCTGCAAGACATCCCTGAGGAGAAGCCACATGGACCTACCCCGATGCAGCCCTGGGTGCTGGAGCAGCCGTGTGGAGACCCCTGCCAGTGCTGAGATGCTTACACATTCACTGACTCGGCTTTCCTCCTGCAGTCGGCATCATTGTGTCTGTTTTGTGAGATGGAGGAGGACTTTGTGGATTGGTGTTGGACATATGGGTTAATGGGTTAATGTTGGACTTGTGGGCTTGGGCAGCACTGGGTTGGGATGTTTTCTTGATGCACTCTTAACCTTTATATAAAACTCTCTCTTATACATGAGTTTCTCTGGATTTGTTTCTTTAAAGTACCCAGGCTAACACATCCTTGGGACACCATTGACTAAAATATGGACTAGAATAAAAATTTATTAACACTGATCATCTTGTCACATTCCAGAGTCATCCAAGCATCTACTCTAAAGGAGCAGTAAAATAAATGTGCCCCAGGAGCTTCCTGTTCCAACCTTTATCACCGACCTGGGGTCCAGACTTGGCTTTCTTGTCAGATCCAGCCTCACAGAGGCTTATCGAGAGAAATCACTCATTTATCCCAGTGGGAATCCTGTCCCTACAGGGATAAAGCCTTGAAGGCATTGGTTAGTAGGGATTTACGTGAGGAAGTCATTGTCAGCATTCCTCAGGGGAGATGGGGGTTATATGGCAGTAACAAATTGCAATGCCTTAAATCTGTAAAGTTTTGGGGTTTTTTTACCCCCACCCCATACTCTGTTGCTCGGTTTGTGCATGGCCACTAACTATTAGCAGTTCAAGTCCATTGAGAAGCACCCTTGACCTACTTCCGGTAAGATAGTTGTGTTTCTGAGTGGAGTCTCTCCCAACAACTCTGACACAGTACAGGGTTTCCCCATAGGGTTTCCAAAGCGGCCCTCCTTATGGAAGTAACCTGCCAGGTATCTTCCCTACGAGTGCTTGTTGGGTTCGGACCACCAATCTTTCAGTTAGCAGCTGAGTATTTAACCAATGTGCCTGCCACCGAGGCGCCTTCCCAGAAGATTACTGAAAGCCCTAGCGAGTGCAGTTCTCCTCCGGTACACAGGGTGTTGCCCTGAGTCGGAATCCACTCAACACCCACCAGTCAGAGACCTGTTCTGGCAGGGTCTCCCCTTGAAACCTGCTTCCACAAACTTTGAGGCAGGGGCCCAAAATGAGGGGGGGATAGAAATGTGGTCAATGCCAATTTCTCCACAGTCTCTTTTAAAGTGTTCACTCATTTCTCTATTAACCTTGGTGGTGTAGGGGTTACACATTGGGCTTTGATCTGCATGGTCTGCAGTTCAAAACCACTAACAACTTCTTGAGAGAAAGACTGGGCTTTCTACTCCTATCAGCAGTTAGTCTCAGAAACCCACAGGGGTCGCTATGAGTCCCATTGAGTCGATGCAGTGAGTTTGGCTTAACATACTGAGATGTTCCATAGTCACTCAATGTATCTAATTGTTAACTTCATCACCAAGTGAGCTACTGGGACACACCTAACTTCAAGGTCTGCAAAATGCAGTCCTCCTAAATTCCAGGGAGAAAAGGTCAACTGTCTGTGACAGCCCTAAAGCCACTAACCCTGTCTTACTCTCATTACCCTTCCTTGGTCCCTGTATTTGTGAAAATGTGTGTTATTTAATGGAAAACTCCCAGCCAGGAGGAGTTTATTGGATGAACCACGATTAGGTAATGAGCTGCCCGGTGCACCTTATTTCTTTGACAGGTCATTCTGTGCCATATGGAATAAGACTGGAGGAGAACTTTCACAGAGGCACCCCAGCTCAGGCACCCCGACTGACCATCTGAAGCTTGCGGAAAATATGAACTGTAGTGAACATAACTGCCCTGACTCACATGTCAGCAGCTCCATGTTCTTTTCCATGGAAACCAGGAGACTTTTTGTAATTTATCAACCAGTGCGCTGCCCAGATTAAAGTGAAGGCGTGCTTCCAACTACTGTGCGTGTCCAGGCACGATCCAAGTGTACTTCCCGCTGTGCCTCTGGGTCTCAGCTGCTGGCTGCAGACTGGACAATGTGTAGTTCTACTGTCGCCTTCTTGCAGGCCACTTCAGGGTCCCCTGCTTTCATTATGGGAGTGGCGAGCATGGCTGAGCAGTGGGGGGAGTTGGTTGGTTATCTGATACCATTCAAGGCCGTGGCCCTGACACAGAGAGCCTGCCAGCCATTTGAGAGGGAAGTTGGCTGATCTTCTGCTTTTAAAGCATTTCATGTTTCCTTTTGCATTTTGCCATATCCTTAAGTGTTGCTGTGGGTCATGACGGAAGGCTAAGATGAACACATTTGGAATTGTTTTTCCTGCACCTCCACGATGGCAGAAGCCAGGTAGACCTTTTGTTCAACACCAAATCCCCACTGATGGGGATGGGTTCCTGGCACACAGTGAATTCATAAATGAGTGAATGGCAGATGGATGGAGGAGCTGTTCATTTTCTTTTTTGAGGAGCTGGTTTTAAAATTTATTATTCTTTTCATGAATGGCAAGACATTACAGGCTGCTGGTATAGCATGGAGGGCCAAAGACTGCTTCCACATCAAACTCAACTAGCAAGTCCTTGATGTTGCTCTCCAGTGGTTTTAGATCATTTTCATCTCTTTAGATCACTTCCTGCTCAAACTCAACTTTCCAGCCAGCTCTACTGGCTGTTCATTTCGCCTTCACCTCCCCATAGCACTTATGCCTGTTGTTGAGTGGAAAGTGATAAACAAGCAGGGGATCTGCTACAAAACTGTCAAAGTTAGAAGAAATACAACGCGTAAACTAAGGGAAAGGCACGCTGCTCCGAGATTGATGGCGGGGAAAGCAAGGAGAAGCAGCTGAGGCTACAGAGAGAACATGTGGTTAGGTGCCATCGCGTCCCTTTCAACTCACAGCAGATTGACCCAACGCGCTCCATCGTTGGAGCTCTCACTGCGGTTTCCAGGAGGAGTCGCTGTGCATCCAAACAAGGTTAGATCCTGGACATCTTCATCTTTTCTCCATTTATCCCGATGCTACCTATTGGTCTAGTTGTAAGGATTTTTGTTTTCTTTAACCTTAATTTGTAATCCATCTAGAAGGCTACAATCCTTGATCTACATCAGCATGTACTTCAAGTCTTCCTCATTTTCAATAAGCGAAGTTGAATCTCCATATGGAAGATTCTTAAAAAGCTATCTTCCAAACTTGCTGCTGAGTTCCTCTTCATGTAGTGCAGTCTATTTCCTGGGTTAGGCCAGGTTATCGAGAGACACAAACCCAGGGACATGTATTTATATATAAGAAAGAGTTTTATATCTTTTATATCACCACATGTGCGACATTTCTTCAAAGGTTCATGAGCTTCTGTGTGACATCGCAGCAAATTACAAAGCCCAGGGATGTGGGGGTATGCTTAAGGGAGTAGAGGGGAAGAATGGAACAGAGTAGCATCTTGGAAGAGTTGACCATTTGGGATATTGTAGATCTCTAACTGCTTTGGACTCCAAAAACCCAAATTCATTACCACGTTGATGCCAACTCATAACGACCCTACAGGACAGGGTAAAACTGCTCCCTGTGGATTTCTGAGTGTAACTCTCTGGGAATAGAAAGCCTCATCTTTCTCCTTCAGGGTGGCTGGTAGCTTTGAACTGGTGACCTTGAGGTTAGCAGCCCAATGTGTAACCACTATGCCACTAGTGTTCTTTGGGACTACTGTGGTAATAGTTCTTCTAAAAGAAATTATTACCACACTTGGTACAGTAGAGGGCCAGCAAAAAGGAGGAAGACAAAGAGAGGGACTCACACAGTTATGACTGCAGCAATGGGCACCAACCTCACAGTGATTGTAGCACAAGCACTACCGGGTAGTGTTGTATTCTATTGTACAGTGATTGTGAGCACAAGCACTACTGGGTAGTGTTGTATTCTATTGTACAGTGATTGTGAGCACAAGCACTACTGGGTAGTGTTGAATTCTATTGCACAGCGATTGTGAGCACAAGCAGTACCGGGTAGTGTTGCATTCTATTGCACATAGGGTTGCTATAGGTTGGGTCTGACTCAAGGGCAACAACAGGAACCTTATGTTAATGATACTGTCATGAAAAAAAAATTCCTGCAATTGCAAAAACTACAAACAAATCCCTCTGTGTTCCACTAGTTTTACTTGATTCAAAGAAAAAGGTAGGGAGGAGTGTAGGGAGGCTTATATGAGACCTGAAGCAAAGGTTCTGAATCATGTCTAACAGATGATCCCACCTATGACTGCACTTTTGACAGGGACAGGGGGATGTTTGGGGATGCCTGTTAAGTCTCGCATGGCCTTTGGGGCAAGTCAATTAGACAGGAGATTGTGCATAGCCTCACGCCTGGCATTGGCACGACTGCTCCCAGAAAGATTTGCTGCCTTGGGAACTGCTTCAGGGCAGTTCTTCTCTGTCCTATAGGGTTGCTATGAGTAGGCTTTGATTCAAGTGAGAAAAAGAAAAGCTTCTAATTTTTAAGATTATAGTTTCTAATTTTTCATTGTTAGGAGCTGGTGCTTGAAGCTGAAGAAAGAAAAGAAAAAGATGCAGTCCTGTCCAAAATAGGCAATGAGGAACAGCAACAGTTGTGCCCCTGCCCTTGACAGAGAAGACATGGCCGCACTGGGGAGGCTCGGGTGACATCCTGCTAGAACATAAGGGTCCCCCCTCCCGGCCCCCTTGCTTCTGACCAAGACAGGGGAAGCCTGTGTGTGGAATGGCATTGCCTGAGGCAAACACAGGAGTGTGGTTAGAGCAGCAGTTCTCAACCTGTGGGCTGCGACCCCTTTGGGGGCCAAATGACCCTTTCATAGGGGTTGCCGGATTCATCACGGTAGCAACATTATAGTGGTGAAGTAGCAACGAAAATAATTTTATGGTTGGGTGAGTTAGTTTATTGCGCCAACCTGGCCAATAAACATATATGGAATTACTTGAAGGGGGGATTGAGCATGATAGTGGGACAGGAGGAGAATCAAGGGAAATAGAGGAAAGAGCTGGGAGGCAAAGGGCATTTATAGAGGTCTAGATAAAGA
>NW_022111324.1:21856089-21864044 GCF_000313985.2 Echinops telfairi
TTTCTCTAAAGTACCCAGACTAACACATTGGGGGTCACGACAACATGAGGAACTATATGGAAGGGTTGTGGCATGAGGAAGGTTGAGAACCACTGGGCCCCCAATAAAATGATTTATTTTAAAAAAGGGAAAAAGAAAAAGAAAGAGCCCTAAGGAACAGCTTACTCTACTCTGTCCTATAGAGTCACCATGAGGCAGAATCGGCTTGACAGCAGGCAGTCGGTTTATTTATTTTTAATACTGGATGCTGGCAACCTGGGGATACCCACCTGTCGTCTGGGGGAGAGGAGGAGGGCACGGAGCCACGGCTGACACTCAGACACGCTGGTCTGGTCAACTTAGTGGGCACAGGCCACTTTGAATGTGCTCAGGCTGCTCCAGGGGAGTCAGTCTGACCCTACCTTAATCGCCAATGATTCCACTGCCTCTGCACAGAGCCCCCAGAATAACACTCATCTCAGGCTGGCTAGCTCAACCGCGGTGAAAGCATTATTTCCCAGATCCCTTCTGCTTGTGACTCAGTGGTGCATGTGCTAGGTGTTTCCATTTTTGCCCCCTCCGGGGGCCAATCTTCCCTCTGATGTGCATTATGGAAACTTCCTCCTGGATGCATCTGCTGAACTGCTTTTGGCTAAGTTCTTTCAGGGTGCTTTGTCTTTCCGGGGGAAGCAGGCATAGCAGAGACATCACCCGTCTCCTTTGTGTTGCAAAGCACCACTAACACAAAGCAGGCGCACATAACAGACTTTCCTGAAGATGCTGGGGCTAATGGGAGCAGGCACAGCTATTACAGCCTTGGACAGGAAATCCTTTCAAATGCAATGCCATACATCATTGTTCCTAGAAATGCCTTGATCATTTCTCCCATGAGGGATTTCTCTCTGGCTTTGTCCTTCCTTGAGATCTCGAGGAAGCTGCAAATTTTTTACCCAGAGTTGCCTAAAACAGATCAAGAAGCATCCTATCCTTCTATAGAGATGGAACTATCAATTATTGACCATCTAGACCAGCCCCAACTGCCTCAATCACTGAATATAACTCTCAACAATACTCCATTGGTCACACTCTTATTTGACAGTTGAGGAAACTGAGACACAGAGATTGTCACTTGACCAGGCAGATACAGCTGAGATTTGAACCCACGGACATTGACCTCTAAGGTTCGTGCCCTTCATTGCTTATGGAGCTTGATTCTCTCACATGCTCCTTATTGGTTGCCATTGCATTGATTCCAACTCATGGTGACTGTGTCTTTGTGTCAGAGAAGAATTGTGCTCCAGGGCTTTTGATGGCAGCTTGCTCAGAAGCAGGTTGGCAGGCTTTTCTTCTGAGGTGCTTCTGCATGGGCTCGAGTCTCCAACCCTTTGGTTTGCTGCTGAGGGTGTTAGCCATTTGCACCCACTAGGCACTTTCACATGGTCCTTAAGAACAAAACAAACCAAAACAGAAAAAGCACTGCTGTGCAGTTGATTCTCACTCAGGGATGGTGCAAGGTTGGGCAGTGTTGGCTTCCATTGTACCTGCCTGGATGCGCTCACTGTGCATTAAAACCAGCACTTGCCAATAATAACAATAACAATGTGGCAATCCCCTGAGCGACAGGGTCAGATTTTCTTGGCTGCTTCTTTACAGAAGCAGATCAGCAGGCTTCCTCTGTGGAGCCACTGTGTGGGTTTGAACAGCCAGACTCTACGTTAGCAGCAGAGGCCTTGCACTGGCCAGGCTCTTCACATACTCCTGAGGTCCTCAGAATTCAAATCCAGTACTTACTCCTTCACTCAGCAAAGCTTTCTGTAAAGTCAGGTAAAAAAATGCCCTCACATTTTCTTCCATGCAATTGAACCCTTTCTCCAAGAGCTCACACTCTCAAGAGTGACTCTGCCTCTCCTCAGATAACTTCCATATCTACTCTGACCCCTTCAGTGAATTAGTTCTCTTCGCTCTGCTAGATAGCTTCCTGCTATCCCTGTCCCCACCTGCTTTGTCAGCCCTTTGCGGAGACAACCTCAATTTATACCAGAAAAGAGGCTCCATTTGTCCCACTCCCTTCTCGAAGCAGATGACCCAAGCCCTGTTGATCAGCCAACAACTAGATGTGTGACTCATTTTCTTGGGTGAGTGTGGGAGAGAACCTGACGTTTCATTTTCTTCCTCCGACCTCCTGGGCCTTCTTGGAGCTGAACTTGACATTAGTCATGCCAGGGCAGTCAGCCCTCCTGAATCCTCGTAATTCTTAATTATGTGTTTGCCACAGGTGGGATAACAGCCACGGACAGGAAAATGTACTTTCAAAAGGGGAACTGTCAACATTGGGGTCTGCTCCCGGATCTTGCTCTGGTGTACTGCAAGCGCCCGAGCTCACAATTCAAAGGAGATCTTATACCAGGGAGAAGCTAGAAATAGCAATTCCAGTACTTTCTCCAAGCACAAAGAGATAGGATTCAGGAATCATTTAACAAATGTTTGAGTGCCTATTGTGTACCCCCACCCCCCACCCCGTCTGTCAGTTTGTCACACTGTGGTGGCTTGTGTGTGGCTGTGGTGCTGGAAGCTGTCACTGGTATTTCAGATATCAGCAGGGTCACCCAAGGTGAACAGGTTTCAGCAGAACTTCAAGAATAAGAATGGACTACCAAGAAGGCACAGAGTGTCCACTTCAGAGAAATTAGCCATGGAAAACCCTATGGATAGCATCAAAACATTGCCAGTCATGAAAAACCCAATGAATCGAAGCAGAGCACTGTCAGAGACAGCGGCAGAAGACGAACCCCTCCTGTGGAAAGGCACTCAAAACATGACCGCGGAAGCGCTGCTTTCTCGAAGTAGAGTGACGCTGAAGACTTGGACGCTGAAGACCTGGACGGAGGAAGCTGTTGGGACCTTCATCTGTTGATGGCTCAAAGTGGGAAGAAACAGCTGAAAGCACCAATTAATAAACAGAATTTGGAATGGGCTAAGTATGAATCTAGGAAAAAGCTGCTAAAAATCATACAGGTCAACATTCCAGATGTTAGTGAGCTGAATTGGATTACTATTGTTCTTTCTGAATAAAAAAGTCATGTAGTTTACAATGCCAGGAATGACCCAATCAAGAGGAATGACTTCGCATTCATTGTCAAAAAGGACATTCAAGATTTTTCTTGAAGTACAATGCTATCTGTGATAAGATTATATTTACCCGCCTCCAAGGAAATCAATCAATACAACTATTACTCATATCTATATACCAACCACTAAAGCTAGTGATGAAGAAATTGAAGAATTCTACCAATGTTTGCAGTATGAAAATGATCAATCATGCGATCAAGATGCATCGATAATTATTGGCAATTGGAATGCAAAAGTTGGAAACCAAAAAGGAAGGAACCATAGTTGGAGAATATGGTCTGGTGAAAGAAATAAGTCTGGAGATCACATGATAGAATTTTGCAATACTAACGACTTGTTCATAGCAAATACTTTTTCTCAACAACATAAGGCAAAACTATACCTGTGGACTTTGCCAGATGGAACACACAGAAATCAAATTGACTACCTCTGTGGGAAAAGAAGATGGAGAAGGTCAATATCAGCAGCTAAAACCAGGCCAGGGCCTGACTGTGGAGCAGACCATGAATTGCTCGTATGTAAAGTCAGGTTAGAGTTGAAGAAGATGAAAACAAGTCCAGGAGAGCTAAAATACAGCCATGAGTCTATCCCACCTGAAGTTCAAGACCATCTGAAGAACAGATTTGATGCATTAAATAGTAAGGCCAGAGACTTGCTGAGCTGTGGGAGGACATCAAGAACATCCTACACAAAGACAGCAAATGGGCATTAAAAGGGCAGGAAAGAAAGAAAAGATCAAAGTGAATGTCAGAAGAGACTCTGAAACGTGCTCTTAGTCAGAGAGCAGCTAAGGCAAATGGAAGAAATGATGAAGTCAGAGAGCTGCACAGACAATTTCAAAGAGCAGCTCGAGAAGACAAAATAAAATATTATAATGAAATATGCAACATCTAGAATTAGAAAACTAAGAAAGAAGAACATGCTCAGCATATCTGAAATGGAAAGAACTCAAGAAAAAAAATTCAATCTTCAAGTTGCAATATTGAAGGATTCTATGGGCAAAATATTAAATGGTGCTTGAAGGATCAAAAGAAGATGTAAAGAATATACATAGTCACTGTACTAAAAAGAACTAGTCGACAGTCGACCATTTCACAAGGTATGACATGAGCAAGAACCAATGGTACTGGAGAAAGATGTCCACACTGCACTGAAAACATGAGCCCAAAACAAGGCTCTAGGAATTGGTAGAATACCATTAAAATGTCTCAACAAGCAAATATAGCACTAGAAGCACTCATTTACCTATGCCAGGAAATTTGGAAGATAGCTTCTTGACCAATTGACTGGAAGGTATCTGTATTTGCTCCCATTCCAAAGAAAGGTGACCCAACAGAATGTGAAAATTATAGAACAATATCACTGATATCACATGCATGCAAAATTTTGCTGAAGAGCATCATTTTACAACAGTTGTAGCTGTGCATTGACAGGGAGCTGCCAGAACTATAGGCCTGATTCAGAAGAGGTCATGGAACAAGTGATATCGTTTGATGTCTTGGATCTTGGCTGAAAGCAGAGAATACTAGAATGATGCCTACTTGTGTTTCATGGACTATACAAAGGGATTCAACTGTGTGCATCAAACTATGGATAGCCGAGAGAAGAATGGGAATTCCAGAACACTTAATTGTGTTCCTGTGGAACCTGTATATGAATCAAGAGGCAGCGTGCAAACAGAACAAGGGAATATGGCATAGTTTAAAATCAAGGAAGGTGTGTGTCAGGCTTGTATCCTTTCACCAAATTTATTTAATCTGTATGCTGAACAAATAATCAGAGACTCTGAATTATATGAAGAAGAATATGGCATCAGAACTGCAGGAAGTTTTATTAAACAACCTTAAATAGGCAAATGATGCAACTTTGTTTGCTGAAAGTGAGGAAAACTTGAAACATTGCTGATGAAGATTAAGGATTGCAGTCTTCTGTCTGGATTACAACTCAATATAAAGAAGACCAAAATCCGCACCATCGGACCAAGAGGTAACATGATGATAAATGGAGAAAAAAGTGAAATTGTCAAGGATCGCATCTTGCTTGGAGCCACAATCAACACTCATGGAAGCAGCAGTCAAGAGATCAAATGATGCATTAGGTAAGTCTGCTGCACAAGACTTCTTAAAAGTGTTGAAAAACAAAAAAAGGTACTTTGAGGACGAAAGTGCCCCTGACCCAAGCCATAGCATTTTTAATCGCCTCAAATGCCTGGGAAAGTTGGACATTGAATAAGGAAGACTGAGGAAAACGTGCTGCATTGGAACTCTGGTGCTGGTGAAGATTACTGAAAGCGTGGGCTGCCAAAAGAATGCCCAGATTGATTCGGAAGAAGTACAGACAGAACGCTCCTTCGAGACAAAGAGGGTGAGACTGTCTCAGGCACTTTGGACATGTTGTCAGGAGAGAAGAGTCTGGAGAAGGCCATCATGCTGGGTCAAGTGGAGGGCCGTGACAAAGAAACAGGCCGTAGATGAGAAGGATTAACACAGTGGCTGCAACAATGGGTTCAAAAATAAGCACAACTGGGAGGATGGTGCAGGACTGGGCCATATTTCACTCTATTGCACACTGGAACTGACCCAACAGCGCTTAACAACAGTAATAACATTGGGAGCGAGAGGAGCCCTGGTGGCACTGTTGGGTTAGCATTGGATCCATAACTGCACGGTTGGAGGTTCAAACCCACCTGCTATTCCTCAGGAGAGAGAGAGAGAGAAGGTTATCTGCTCTTCTGAAGATTTATAGCCTCCCAAGTCCTATATAGGGTGGCTGTGAGTTGGAATGGATTCCAGGGAAATGGATTTGGGTTTTTGTTTTGTTTTGTTGTGTACGTGGAGTTCTTGGACAGCACAAATAGTTGTTTTTAACTGAAAATGGAGAGGTTGGCAGTTTGAGCCAGCCCAGAGGCACTTCAGAAGGGCAGGCCTGGAAACCTGCTCCACGCTGAAGACGTGGGTCCACACTATCAGAATCAATGCAATAGCAACTAACAACAGCCCTGACAGAAGAAACACTCATTTGGGGAAATTAATCATAAAGCAGGGGAGGAAAGACCTTGCTGCTTACCCTGATGGAACCGACAGCCTATTTCCAGACAGGAGGGCTAGAGGTACTCCGAGGAGGGCGACAGCACTGTGCCTGGGGAAGGAGGCCAGGCGTAGGTCAGAGATGAGGCCCACACGCAGGCTGAGGGGGAAGGGCCTGTGGGGCTTCGTGAGGGAAAGGGCATGAGAGAAGGTGCGGGGGCAGACATGCCAAAGCGTTCAAGGGCCGATGAATCATCAACTTGGCTTTGTGTACCCTCCAGCTGCCACGTGACAGTGGGCTCAAAACAGGCGATTGCTTTTCTGCTTCAAAAATGAAACAAAGAGACCCGGATTCTCAATCTAGCAAACATGCCTGTGATGTCGGGGTGCAATGACACAGAGGACTCCCAGCAAGTTCTCAGCCTTGCTTCCGGAAACTCTGCTTGGTTAATGCCGCCGTCCAGGAGTCTGTCCTCTGGGAAACATGCCCATTAACTAGGTCCACCCTTACCTCGGTGATGAAGCACAGCGTCAGCAATTGTTGTTTAAGGCTTGGTCGTCCTTGACCAAAAACCTCTCTCGGGTTTTGAGACATTTGGAAGTGGTTTGGAACCTGAAGAGATTTTCTGATGGAACTGAAGCTGGTAACATTACCTACACACACGCCTGCATGGTTGAAGGACAGCAGTTGTTGTTTTGCGTGCGGGGGTTGGGTGGGGGTGGGTTTGAGGCGCCTGTTCCTGAGGACTGGCTTGCTGTTCTGTGTTTCTGAGCCCGTGAATAGGTTATCAGGGTGGTAGGTGGTGTCAGGTTGGCCCCCCAGCCCTAACAGAGGCACATCCCACTCTAAGACATAAACGAGGAGGGTCGTTTGTTTTTGGTGTTGTCTATTGAAAATATTTTGCTCTCTCATTATTTTCTACCGTAGAATACTGTCTCTAGTCTAACTCAGAATGTCTGCGAGATTTTCCTTTATGTATCACCTATAAAAATAATTTTTAATTGACCTCGCTTTCCTAAATGATTTTCTATACCTTCTCAGCCTATTTAGAAAGGAAATTAATTCTCATTTCATGATTTCAGCAAAATTAATAGAAACCTTACCAGAGTACTGACACTACTGGAGACATGGTGTTCTCTTAGTCACAGGGACATATTAGGAAAAATTCAACTAAGCCTCACTTGGGTGTATTAAAATAGCCCTTTTTCCAGCTCAGAATCACGTTTCAAAGGATGCCGAGGTGTAAAGCCATGACAAGTGTAACCTAGCCACAAAAGAGTGCCAAGGAGAGGACACCCGTATTTGTTTTAAACAACAGAAGGTAGCACGGGGCTGTGGACACCCACAGACTAGTAGTGAGAAACCCTGAGCGTCAAGGAGTCGGCCGACTTAGAGCAAGCCACATGCCCTCTCTGGGTGACTTCCTCTGAAATGGACACCACGCCTTAGTAGCTGTACTAAGGACCAAACAAGAAAATGCAGGCGAAAGCACGTTGTAAACAAATCACAGGTCTTTTTTTAATAACACTTAAAGAAAATCATTGGAGGAATTCTGTATGTGTAAAACGTTTTTTTAAATGACATCTCACTTTATGTGATTTAAGTGTAGCAATGCGAGGACCATTAATTACTATCCTCAGAAAATACCGTTACACTGTTCCTGTGTTTTCTCAATGGACCACTTCTCTTTTTGGTGAATCTTCTCCATGTAAGGAGAGTATTTTACAACCCAATTTACTTACCTTGGAGATACCAGGGTCAGATTTTCCTTAGTGTCTTCTGTCCAACAGTTATTCAACAGGATAATACTCCCCCTGCAC
>NW_022111324.1:21864144-21872717 GCF_000313985.2 Echinops telfairi
TGTGACGAATGGTCCAGCAAGCCATGTGGGAAGGATGCTGGGAGAAGGAGGAGAGTGTACTGTAGAGGGGGCTGGCCTTGGGCAGCATGAGGCAGCTACGCCAGCGTGGTGTCTGGGCTTTGAGCCAGGGCAGAAGTGCAGAGGGGCACGTGGGAGACCCTCCCCCTTCCCCCTTACCTGCGCTCATTGAAAGACCAATCAATACAAAAGTCAAGAAGCACTTTTCTAAGAGTGATCTGCTATTTAGGAAAGGAGGGAGCCCTGCCAGGCAAAGTCATACACCCATTTCCCAGTGACTGCACCTCCGGCCTAATGCATGACCGTGGCTCTAAGTGCCCAAGAGTTCACTGCCACCACTGGAGCCTAGGCCGAAAAGGCTCAATTTCGAAGCCGTTTTCATTTGAGGCAAAAATCATTAAAAGAGTTGATCCCAATATGCTGGCAATTGTGACCCCGACTTCACTAGATGAAATATTATTTCTCAGTTACTTTTCAATATTACTTAGCTGCCTTTGCCTAACTTTTCAGGCAATTCAATGAAAACAAGTCCTCTCCTCCTCCCGGCACATGACTCCCAGGGTTTCCTCACTCCTCACCCTGTTGCGGGACCCCATTTGCTGCAGGGTACCCATTTGCTGCAGGGTTCATAAACAGGACACAGAGTGATTCCAGAAACCTTCCCTTCTACCCTGTACTGCAGAAGGAATGTAGACAGTGCAGTTGGAGCAGGGCAGGGCGTGATCCACCTACTGTCCCTAGCGTCGACCCTAGGGGACAGACTAGAACTCCTCTGTGGGGGGTGGAGATGAAATCTTTACAGGAGCTGATAGACTGATCTTTCTTGAGTAGCTGACAGGTTTTTACCGGTGACCTTTAAGTAAGCAGCTCTTAAAAACCCGGGTTCCTAAGTTACCGTTCAGTGTCAGGGTAGACACTGCCCCACAGGGTTGTCTGCCTTGGTCTGAAGTAGATTGCCAAGCGGGCTCTGTGGGCAGCCAAACTGGCTAACATTCTGCGCTAACCAGCAAGTCCCTCTTATTGACCCCCCCCAAAAAACCAAAAACCAGTTGGATTGAATAGATTTCATCTGTTACAACAGATGAAAAAAAAAAAGGACACAGGGCGGGGACCAACTCAATAATAAACAGCAAAAAAACACAATTAATAGACAAGTGACCAAAAAAAGAAATACAAAGGGGCAGTAAATATATTTTAAATATTCAAGTTCACTAGGAATCAAAGAAATGAAAGATAATGAATGAGATTTTACCTATCAAAATGGCAAGTGTTTTAATAATCCTCAGAGAAATAGTATTCCATTGTACTATTTGTGGAATGGCATTGGCATCACTTCTCTGATTAGAAACCTGGCAATAAACATCAAATAACATGAAATGATCTTATCCTTCTCTATGGGGCTATTGTTGTTGTTGCTGCTAGGTGCTTTCCAGTTGGCCCCACTTACAGTGACCCTTGTACAGCACAATGAAACACTCCCGGTCCCGCATCATCGGCATCATTTCCCTAGCTTTGAGCCTATGGTGGTAGTTGCTGTGTCTATGTCAATCCATCTCCTGAGGGTCTTCCTCTTTTTGTCTGATTCTCTAGCAAGCACGATGCCCTTCTCTAGGGCCTACTTCTTCCTGATGACATGTCCAAAGTACTTGAAGTGCCTGATGCCAAACCAACCACAATCCCAAGGAATATCCTGGCTGTACATCTTCCAAGACAGACTTGCTTGTTCTTCCAGCAGTCCTCACTTTCAGTCGTCTGCCCGCACCATCATCAAAATGCACCACTGCTTCTGTGGTCGTCCTCCCCCATTGTCCAGATGTCACCCGCACATCAGGTGACTGAAAGCACCCAAACCGGTCAGGAAGCCCGAGTGCGCAAAGTGGCGTCTATGCTCCTTAACACTGTCACGAGGTCTTTGCCATCAAATTTGCCCGGTTAAGTGTCTTTGGATTTCTTCACTGCTGCTTCCAGGGGTGTTGATTGTGGATCCAAGTAAGATGAAATCCTTGACAACTTCAACCTTTTCTCCACTTATTTGGATGCTGTCTACTGGCTCATTTGTGAGGACCTTCGGTTTCTCTGCAGCGAGTCGTAGCCCACCCTGAGGACCTTTGTTTTCTCTAAGGCGAGTTGGAGCCCACCCTGAGGCCCTTTGTTTTCTCTACGGCGAGTTGGAGCCCACCCTGGTTCCCTTCGGTCATCAGTAAGTGTTTTACGTTCTCTTCACTTTCAGCAAAAGCAGAGTCGTTTCACCTGCGCGTGGCAGGTGGTTCATAAAACTTTCTCTGCTCCTTCCTATAGGCTGGCTTCTCCGGTCATTTGCTTCGCATCCAGATTGAGTAAGTCTGATGAAAGGATAAAAGCCTGACACATACTTTCACTAATTTTAAACCATTTCCTCGTTCTGCTTCAATGGCGCCCTCTTGTTCTACGGACAAATTCCACATGAGCACAATGAAGTGTTCTAGAATTCCATCCCCATTCTTTGCAAAGTTATACATTGTTTGCTATAACCCACCCGGAAAAATTCTTTTCATTGTCAATAAGCCCCAACTAAACTTCTTTCCTGTATTCTCTGCTGTCAACCAAAACCCATTGTGTAGTCAGCAATGACATCCCTTGTTCCCTGTCCACTCTGAATCTGGCCTTGACTTTCTCGCAGTTCCTGCCAATGTACTCTGCAATTGTCCGTAACGTTTTCTTCAGCAATGGTTTATCTGCGTATGATATTATTGATATTATGAAATAATTTCTGCATTCTGTATTGCAACTTGAGGTTTAAACTTTTCTTCAGTACTTCTGGCTTTAAAAGCGCTCAACGCAACCTTTTTCCTTTGGTTCTCTAACCCCAGGAGTTTGCACTTGGCTTGAGCTACCCCACTCAGCAATTTTACTGCATCGTTTCTTCCCGTTGCTTTAGTTTCTGCATGCTCAAGAGCAACTTCCAGACTTCCTTCTCACATCCACTTTGGTCTTTTCTTTCTTTCCAGGCTGCTTAACAGCCTTTGACTTTCTTCATGTATGAGGTTCTTGATGTCATCCCACAAGCCATTTAATCTTTGGTCAATAGTGTTCAATGCAGTCTCAATGTTTTTGAGATGTTCTGTAAACTCGGGTGGGATATATTCATGGTTGTATTTTGGCTTTCATGGAATTGGTTTTATTTTCTTCAACTTAACTTGACATTGCATTTGAGCAGTTGGTGGTCTGTTCCACAGTTGCTCCTGGGCTTTGATCTGGCTGATGATAGGGAGCTTCTCTACCATCTTGTCCCCAGGAGCAGTCAATTGGATTTCTATGTATTCATACCATGAAATCCACCTGTGCTGTTTATGTTGTTAAAAAAGATATTGGCAATGAATAAGTCATTGAGCTTACAAAATTCTGGCATTCGATCTCCAGTGCTGTATTTTCCAACTACCAAACCTTCCTCTTTGTTTCCAACTTTCATATTCCAATCATCAGTAATTATCAAGGCATCTTGATGGCATGTTTGATCAATTTGAGACTGCAGAAGGTGCAAGACATCCTCCATTTCTACATCTTTGGCTTCCAGCATCACAACAACACACACATGCCACCACAGTGCCAAAAAAAGGGACAGATAAGTGGTGGGGGATTTCTAAATTTTAAGAATAACCATTATAATTTAGAGGGGGTAAAATCTGGAAACAAAGTGTTCAGCAATGTAGCACTGACTATAAAATCATTGCATATTCATCAAATCAATGTGCATGCATTTGCATCATGTTTTCAAAACATATTTCTCAACATATTGCTGTGCAGAGAATGTTGTTGTTGGTTGCCATAGAGCTGGCTCTGACTCCTGGTGACCCCCATGTACAACAGAACAGAAGTTGCCATCTTCATAATCATTGGTATTGTTAAAAAATAACCAGAAGCACAAAAGGATTAAATCATATGGTTTATCTGGGCATATCAAGACCATTCTGATTGCAAAAAACCTAATGACCCAGTGTTCAAGAGTTGCAAAGCTTTGAAAGCCTTGAAAGAGAAGTGGAGGGAGGACAACAGGAAATCAACCACTGGCTAATTGTTACGCTATGGATTGAACCATGATTCCTTGCCTTACTGCCATCAGATTACTAGCTTGTCTCCAGCCTGAGTGTGAGGGTGGTAGTGGGGGAGTACTGTGTTGAACCATTCTTTTTTTAAATTTTTAATCATTTTATAGGGGGCTCTTACAGCTCTTATCACAGACCATCCGTCCATCCATTGTGTCAAGAATATTTGTACATTTGTTGCCACCATCATTTTGAAAACATTTTTTTTTCTACTTGAGCCCTTGGTTTCAGCTTATTTCCCTCCCTCCCTCACCCTCCCTTCTTCATGAACCCTTGATAATTTATAAATTGTTATTATTTTAATGTCTTACAATGACTGCTGTCTCCCTTCACTCACTTCTCTGTTGTTCATCCCCTGGAAGGGGGTTATATGTTGATCCTTGTGATCAGTTCCACCTATTTCCCCCCACTTTTTCTTTACCCTCCTGGTATCACTACTCTCATTATTGGTCCTGGATTCCCTGTGTTTCCAGCTCTTTTCTGTACCCATGTATATGCTCTGCTCTAGCCAGACTTGTAAGGTAGAATTTGGGCCATGATGGGGGAGGGAGGAGGAAGCATTAAAGAACTAGAGGGAAGTTTTATGTTTCAACAGGGTTATACTGCACCCTGACTGGCTCATCTCTTACTTGTGACCCTTCTGTAAGGGACTGTCCAATTTGCTACAGATGGGTGTAGGGTCTCCACTCTGACCTTCCCCTCATTCACATAGACTTATTTTTTTGTTCTGGATCTTTGATGCCTGATAACTCATCACATTGACACTTCATGATCACACAGGCTGGTGTACTTCTTCCATGTGGGCTTTGTTGCTTCTCAGCTAGATGGCTACTTGTTTATCTTCAAGCCTTTAAGACCCCAGAAATTATATCTTTTGAGAGCCATTTTTTACTCTTTTTTAAAATTAAGTTTTTTACTTTTTACACAAATCTTTCATTTATTTATCTATTTATTCTTTTTGTTTTTTTCCACAACAATTCATAGACATTTTGTTCCATGACATTGACTGCAATGCCCATAATTTAACCAAACTTGTCTGTCAGTTTGTTGCACTGTGGTAGCTTGTGTGTTGGTGTGATGTGGGAAGCTGTCACCAGTATTTGAAATTCCAGCAGGGTCACCCAAAGTGCACAGGCTTCAGCAGCGCTTCCAGACAAAGAACAAGGAGGAAGGACTTGCGTCCCCACTTTGGAGGAAGAAGCCACTGACAGCCTTATGCATAGCTTCAAAGCATGTTCAAATACTGAGATCTTGAACCAAGGAAGCAGGTCAGTGTTGGAGATACTGCGGCAGATGGCCCCTCAAGTCTGAGAGCACTGGGAATGTGACTGAAGAGGAGCTGACTTCTTGGAGGAGAGTCAGCCATGGTTACTGGAATTGGGTCAAGCCTGTGGGAGTGGAGACTTTGAAATCTCCCTTTGTTGATTGGCACCACACCATGTACAGAGAAACAGCTGCAAAAATCTTCTAATGATTGGAACTTGGAGTACGTCAAGTATGAATTTATGAAAATTGGAAGTGGTGAAAGGTGAAACGGAATGCATGGAGAGCAATATCCTAGGAATTGGTCAGTTGAAATGGACTGGTATTGGCCATTTTGAATCAGAAAATCATATGATTTTTTTATGTTAGGAATACTATAATCAAGAGGAATGGTTTGGCATTCATTGTCAGAAAGGATCTTGCTAAATTCATCATGAAATACAAGCCTATCTGTGATCAGAATATATCTATCCGACTTCAAGGAAATCCAGTCAATACAACTATTATTCAAATTTATGCACCCACCACAAAAACTAGAGATGAAGAAATTGAAGAATTCTACCAATGACTTCAGTCAGAAATTCAGTCAGAATTCTACCAACGACTTCAGTCAAACATGCAATCAAGATGCATTGATAGTTATTGGTGATTAGAATGCAAAAGTTGAAAACAAAGAGGAAGAAACAATAATAAGAACATACAGACTTGGTGATAGAAATGAAGCTGAATATCACATGGTAAAATTTTGCAAAACCAATGATTTTTTTCATGGCAAATACCATTTTTCAAAAACAGAAAAGGTACTATACACATGGACTTCCCCAGATGGAATATACAGCAATTAAATCGACTGCATCTGTTGGAAGACACAATGGAGAAGCTCAATATGAGCAGCTAAAACCAGATCAGGGACCAACTGTGGAACAGACCACCAATTGCTCCGATGTAAGTTCGAGATAAAGCTGAAGAAAATAAAAACAAGTCTACAGGAACCAAAATACGACCTTAGTCTATGCCACCTGAATTCAAGAACAGATTTGACACATTGAACACTAGTAACAGTTGAGCTGTGGGAGGACATCAAGACTATCATTCATGAAGAAAACAAAAGGTCATTAAGAAGGACAGAAAGAAAAGATAAAAGTGTATGTCAGGAGAGAGTCTGAAATGTGCTATTAATTGTAGACTAGCTAAAGCACATGGAAGAAAGGATGAAGGAGCTGAATCGAAAATTTCAAAGGCGTGAGCGGATTGTCTTCAAGGTGCAGTGGAGATGGAGGCCCAGATCTTTCTACTCCTCCTGCCTCCAGGCCGGAGCCCTCGACGGTGTCCAGCTGTGTTTAAGTCTGGCTGGCGCCACCTGTCTTTGCAACGCCACCCAAGAGAAAAGCTCCAGCGGGGGTGGGGGGTGGGGGGGCAGCAAAAAGGTGGAGCAGCAGAAGAAAGAGAAGATAACTGAAGACAAAACCTTTAGTTTAAAAAATAAGAGCAAAGCAACAGAAATGTATCAAGACAGTTACTCATCACATTAATTTCCTCAACAAAATCCACATCAGTAGGACAAAGTAAAGCTGAAAAGAAATTGAAGAAAGATGACAAGACCTACAGAAGCTAAATGAACTATTCAAACTTGTCGCTCAAAAAAATAGCTAAAGTCGCAGATACCAAATCTGTGGTATGTGTACTCCTCAAGCAAGGGCAGTGCCCTAAAGAAGAGAAGTGTAAGTTCTCTCCCAACTGGACTCTGGAGCGAATACGTGAAAAACGGTGTGTTTACATTGATGCAAGAGAGGAAGAACTCGAAAAGATACCATGAATAATTGGGATGAGGAAAAAGTAGAAGTAGTGGAAAAGAAGCACAGTGAGGTGGAAAAGAGGAAAGCAAAAACTCAAAGAGTGTGCAAGCATTTCCTTGACGCTGTTGAAAACAGCAAGGATGGGTGCTCCGGAGTGTGCCCTGGACGGGGTGATATGTGTATGTATTCTCATGCACTTCCTCTTGGATTTGTGCTGAAGAATGATAAAAAGAAAGAAGATGAAACTTCATTAGAAGATCTCATTGAAAGAGAGTGTTCTTCCCTAGATCCCAATGTTGCCAAAAATCACTCTAGTATCTTTTCTTGCATGGGAAAAAGAGAAAAGACAAGAACAGATGGATAAACTTGACCAAGATACGGGAAGAAAAGGAGTAGAGTTCAAAGCTGGGAGAGCACTAGTGATCAGTGGTCATGAGTGGTTTGAACTTCATCCTGAACTGCTTGATGATGATGATGACGATGACGATGATGATGATGATGAAGCAGACGATAACCTGTTACACCCAGGAGGCAGGCGGTGATGAGGTTGATGATTCTGTGCATGTAAATGACATAGATTTAAGCCTGTCCATTCCAAGCGATGTAGATGAGACAGGTATTACAGCAGCCAGTCTTGAACAATTCAGCACATATACTTCAGAAAAGGAGGAAAACAAATGAAATGACGCTTCCGGAGGTGGGGCAGGAACTGGGGAAAGACATGACTTGAACGAGGATGAAGAAGGGAGGCACAGGACAATGGAGCCCTGACGCTGCTCCTGTTGATGAAGATCTTTGCCCTGGGAAGATTGGGGTGAGCTAGAAGAGGAACTCAACATGCTTGATTTGGAAGAATGACATCAAACAAGGTAATGAACAAAAGAAGTCTCAACATGAGTTGAAATTAATATAGTTAATTTTCCACCTAGAATTCTTCAATAGAATATATGTATTTACCATGCAGATAGTGGAGGGCTAACCCGCTATCCAAAAAAGGAATGTTGTACCTACATCTTCTCTCCTGACTTTGACTATATCTTCATGCTAAATTCAGATTAGTGCCTGATAGATTGAAATATAATGGACATTTCAGAAAATGATTGATTGTTGTAGCTGTCCATGCAAGTAGGAAGTGTAACTGCTTTCCCAACTTTTGATTTTCATTGGGCATGTGTTATTACCAGAACGAGATAAATCTAAATATAAATCAGCTTTCATTTAATGCAGTTGTTGAGTGATTTCATTTCCTTTATTTTTATATATTAAAGAGAATGCCTAAAATATTAACACTGTACTTCATCAAGGGAACTGCATATGCAGAGTCAGTGTTGTGTCATCTTTAGACAATTAGATGAACATTTGAGATGGAATTTCCTTGGTCTCTTAAGATTAGCTGTGATATCTTGTGTTAAAC
>NW_022111324.1:21873531-21876663 GCF_000313985.2 Echinops telfairi
GGGAGGGAGGGGGAAAATGAGGAGCTGATGCCAGAGGCTTACGTGGAGAGCAAATGTTTTGAGAATGATGAGGGTAACGAATGTACAAATGTGCTTTGTACATTGATGTATGCATGGATTGTGATAAGAGTTGTATGAGCCCCCAATAAAATGATTTTTAAAAAGACCATCATACATTAAAATCTTAAAATAAATAATTTCAAAGGACAGTTTGTGAGGACAAAGCCAAATATTATCACAAAATGTGCAAGGACCTAGAATTAGAAAATCAAGGAAGAACATGCCCAGAATATCTGAAACTGAAGGAACTCAAGAAAAATTCAAACCTCAAATTGCAATTTTGAAAGATTCTATAGGCAAAATATTGACTGATGCAGGAAGCATCAAGAGAAGATGGAAAGACTACACAGCCACTGTACCAGAAAGAACTAGTTGACAGTCCACTATTTCAGGAGGTAGCATATGAGCAAGAACTAATGATGCTGAAGGAAGAAGTTCAAATTGTACCAAATGCATTTGCCAAACACAAGCCTCCAGGAATTGATGGACTACCCAATGAGATGTTTTAGCAAACTGAAGAAGCACTGGACGCACTCACTCTTCTATGCCAGGAAATTTAGAAGACAGCTACTTCATCAAGTGACTAGAAGAGAGCCATATTTGAGCCCATTCCAAAGAAAGGTGACCCAACAGAATTCTCAAACTGTGGTATCACACACAAGTAAAATTTTGCTGAAGACCATCCAACAATGGTCGCAGCAACACATTGAGAGGGGACTGCCAGAAATTTAGGCGATTCAGAAAAGGACATGGAAGGAGGAATATCATGGCTGATGTCAGATGGATCTTGGCTCAAAGAAGAGAATACCAGAAAGATGTTTATTTGCTTTTTGTTGACTATGCAAAGGCATTTGATTGTGCGGATGACAATAAACTATGGATAACTTTGAGAAGAATGAGAATCCCAGAACACGTTATTGTGCTTATGAGAAACTTGTACATGGATCAAGAGACACTTGTGCAAACAGGACAAGGGAATACTGCGTGGTTGAAAACCAGGAAAGGCGTGTGTCAGGGTTGTATCCCCTCACCATACTTGTTCAATTGATACGCTGAGCAAGTCATCAGAGAAACTGGATTATATGAAAAACTCAGCACCAGGATTGGAGGAAGGCTTATTAACAACCTTTGGTATGAAGATAATTTCACCTTGCTTGCTGAAAGTGAGATGAAATTGAAGCATTTGCTGATGAAGACCAAGGATTGTAGTTTTCAATATGGGTTACAATTCAATGTAAGGAAGATCAAACTCCTCACAACTGGACCAATAGGCAACATCATGATAAATGGAGAAAAGGTTGAAGTTGTCAAGGATTTTGTCTTCCTTGGATCCATATTCAATGCTCATGGAAGCATCAGTCAAGAGATCAAAAGATGTATTGCATTAGGTAAATTTGTTGCACAAGATCTCTATAGAGCAGTGGTTCTCAACCTTCCTAATGGTGTGACCCTTTAATACAGCTCCTCATGTTGTGGTGACCCCCAACCATAAAATTATTTTCATTGCTACTTCTTATCTGTAATTTTGCTACTGTTATGAATCGTAATGTAAATATCTGATATGTGGGATGTATTTCCATTGTTACAAATTGAACATAATTAAAGCATAGTGATTCATCACAAAACCAATGTCATTATATATTGTGAAATATTTATTTCTAATGACAAATAAATGAAATTTTGTCTTGAAGCATGGTGTAACATGGGTAACAGTCTTCATGCTGGGTACTCGTATGTAGGCATATCTGCATGTGGGTGGACCCACCTGGAGACAGATGAATAAGCGATGTCTCCATTCCTAAGACCATCAGAAATATGTGTTTTCCGATGGTCTTAGGAGTCCCCTGTGAAAAAGTCATTCAGTCCCCAAAGGGGTCACGACCCACAGGTTGAGAACCTCTGCTATAGAATATTGAAGAGCAAGGATGCTACTTTGAGGATTAAGGTGCATCTGACCCAAGCCACGGTATTCCCAATTTCACCATGCATGTGGATGTTGGACCTTGATTAAGGAAGACCGTGGAAGAATGGATACATTTGAATTATGGTGCTGGTGAAAAGATTGAAAGTACTATGGATTGCTAAAAGGACAAATAGATCGGTGTTGGAAGAAGTAAGGCCAGAGTGCTCCTGAGATGCAAGGATGGCAAGATTATGTCTTACGGACTTTGGACCTATTGTCTGGAGAGACCAGTCCCTGAAAAAGGACATCATGGTAGGTGAAGTGGAGGGGTGGTGACAAAGAGGAAGGTCCTCAAGGAGACGGATCGACACAGTGGTTGCAGCAATGGGTTCAGGGATAGGAACAATTGTGAGGGTGGTGCAGGGCGGTGCAGTGTTTCATTCTGTTGTGCACAGTGTCTCTATGAGTTGGATCTGACTCATGGCATCTAACAACAACAACAACAACAACAAAAACCCTTTAATAGTTCTCTTCCCACTTCCTGTGCTTACTGGTTCTTTTTATTATACCTCCCTGGTTCTCCCAGGCAAATGCTACTCTTTTGATTTTCTATGGTTGATTGTCCTAAAGAGTGGTATTATTGGTTTTATTGCTGTTCCTTGGGATTGTCTATTGTTTGAATGAATGTTGAGCCATGGGCTGAGTTCAGTGCAACCCAAACCAAAGTCTTGAGGGCTCCACCAGTCTCTGTCAGACCAGTTCATTTAGCTTTTGTTATTATGTTGAGGTTTGTTCCACATTTTTTACTCCTGCTATATCCAGGATGCTCTCTTGTGAACCCTTTCAGAGGAGTCAATAGTGGTAACCAGTCACCATCTAGTTCTTCTGGTCTCAGAGTGTTGAAAGTTGACGTTTACGTGATCCATTAGTCCTTAGAATAATTGTACCCATTTGTCTTTGATCTTATTCACTCTTATTTGCTCCAGATAGGGAGAGACCAAGAGTCTCACCTTAGAAGGCTGTTTGAGAGCTTTTAAGACCCCAGTCACTACTCACAGAAGCAAGATGCAGAACATTGTTTTTAGGCTGAGTCTCTAGAGAAGCAAACCCACTGACAGATCTAGATGTAGATACACACACACACACACACACACACACACACACACACA
>NW_022111324.1:21877369-21879499 GCF_000313985.2 Echinops telfairi
TCCTTCTTAACTCACCAGAGGGGCCTGCTATCTCTTCTGGAATGACTCCATGCTTTAACAGAACTATGGCTTAGCTCTTTGCTGCATGTGGCATCATGTGAGTGTTATCTCTGGGCGCTAACAAACCACACGTGGGTGCTTGTTTGTTGCCCCTGAGGGCAGCAGCCCGGGTGCCAAACTTCACACACAAATGTTGTCAAGTGCCATTTATTCGGTTCTGACCCACAGCAACACCCTATGCACAACAGAACAAAACACCACCTGGTCCTTCGCCATCCTCTGTTTGAACCCATTGTTGCAGCCCCTGTGTCAATCCATCTCCTGAGGATATTATTCTTTTTCACTGCCCTTCTCCCTTACCAAGCATGATGTCCTTCTCCAGGGACTGGTCTCACCTGACAGCATGTTCAAAGTATGTGAGATGAAATCTCTCTATCCTTGCCTTTAAGGAGCACTCTGGTCACGCTTCTTCCAAGACAGATCATATATATCTGAGACACACACACACACACAGAGAGAGAGAGAGAGAGAGAGAGAGAGAACACAATTGTAGAAGCAGGCATGTTGAATCCAAGTTCTTTGGGTCAGGTGTTGGTTTGGAGGCTTTTCCTGACTAGTGTAGCTTCTGGGGCTGATGAGACCAAGATCAGCAGGAATAGAGTAGAAATAATGTCTTGAATTTTGATGTTGGTGAAGAATATTGAAAGAACCATGGACTGCCAGGAGAACAAATCAATCTGTCTTGGAGGAATTATAGCCAGAATGCCTCTTAGAAGAGAGGGTGGCAAGACTTTATCTCACTTACTTTGGATGTACTATCAGGAGAGACCAATGCCTGGGAAAGGATGGTTTGCTTGGTAGAGTAGAGGGGTCAACACAAAAGAGGAAGACCTGCACTGAGAGCGATTGCTGCCACAATGGGCTCCAACATCATGTGAGGAGGTTGCAGGACCGGACGGCATGCTCTTGTGTTGTACACAAGCCGTTGGCCTCTATGTGTTGGAACTAACTTGGTGAGTCCTGACAACATCACTTTCAGTAAGTCTATGACTAACAAGTTAGGCTTATACCTTAACAAGGAGAGTACAGAAGAGAAAGTAACAAGGTTGTGGAACCTCTACAGACGCCGACTTTCTCTTAACAGGCACACACTGTCATTGAGTCAATACTGACTCAGAGGGACCTTACAGGACAGGTAGGAACAGTGCATGTGAGTTTCCAAGACAGTAACTGTTGGTGGGAATAGAAATGTTGTTCTCCTGCGGAGTGGCTGGTGGTTTCAAACTGCCAACTTTGCAGATCGCAGCCCAATGCATAACCACTACGCTACCAGAGGTCATGTGGACCAGGAAGTCCTGTCGAATTTAGAAACTGTAATAAAATTAGGTTTGTTGGTTACAGAAGGTGGGTTAAATTCAAACCCACTGCCGTCAAGTTAACTCCAGCTCACAGGAAACTTACATAGGGTTTTCTGAGAGTGTAACATGTTATGGGAGCAGACAGCTTCCTCTTTGTCTTGAAGAGCAGCTGCCAGCCTTGTGATTGGCAGCTCATGGCACCACTAGGCCTCCTTGAAAGAGCTGAACCAAACCAACCCCACTGCCAATTAGCTTTATTAGTTAGAGAGCCTCAACACCAAACTCAGGGCCTTTGAGTTGATTCTGACTCATAGATACCCCACAGGACAGCAGAACTGTCCCTGTGGGTTTCTGAGGCTGTAACTCTTTATAGAGCAGAAAACCTCACCTTTGTCTTGTGGAGCAGCTGATGGTTTTGAACCGCTGACTTTGTAGTTAGCACAGAGTCTAAACCCAAACTCACTGCCATACAGATGACTTTGACTCATAGAGACCCTACATAGGGTTTCTGAGACTGTTATTTGTTTTGTCTCATTTTCCCAGTCTTGTCAGGTATGTATGTATATATTTATTAGAGACTGTAAATTTTTGAGAGCAATAATCTCATCTTTCCCTTGTAGAGCAACTGGTAGGCTTTGAACTTTTGAAGTGGGGTGTAACCACTCACTGCCATTGAGTCTATTCCAATTCATAGCAACATTATGGGATTGGGTAGAACTGCCCCTGTACGTTTCTGAGACTGTAAATCTTTACTGGAGTAGAAACCTATCTT
>NW_022111324.1:21882832-21899916 GCF_000313985.2 Echinops telfairi
CTATTGTGAAGGGTACCACTTTTTTGATCTCCTCTTCTGTGGTCTAATCTGATGTGTATAGCAGTCCGATGGACTTCTGTTTGTTGATCTTGTATCCCACTCTGCCAAACTCCTCTATTGTTTCCAGTACTCCCCTAGTGGAGCTTTTGGGATTTTCCATAATTAAAATCATACCATCTGCAAGTAGCGATAGTTTCACCTTTTCCTTCCCCAGACAAATACCTTTGATGTCTTTTATTTGCCTTATGCTGTTAGCTAAAACTTCCCGCACGATATTAAATAAGAATGAGGACAAGGAGCATCCTTATCTGGTCCCCTCTTTCAGTGGGATTGTGTTAGTCTTTCCTCCATTGACTACCATGTTGGCTGTTGGTTTTTCATATATAACTTGTATTGTCTTGAGGAATTTTCCTTCCATTCCTACCTTCTCAAGTGTCTTAAACAGGAATTGATGTTGGATGTTGTTGAATGCTTTTTCTGCATCTATTTATATTATCATGTGGTTCTTATAGTTTTTCATGTCAATGTGGTGAATGATATTAATGGTCTTTCATATGTTGAACCATCCCTGCATCCCTGGTATGAATCTCACTTGGTCATGGTGAATTATTTGTTTTATATACTTATGTATTCTATTGGACAATATTTTGTTAAGGATTTTTGCATCAATGTTCATTAGGGATATTGGCCTGTAGTTCTCAATTCTTGTGGGATCCTTGCCCAGTTTTGGTATCAGAGTTATACAAACTTCATAGAAGGGGTTCTGGAGTTTGCTGTCTTTTTTATATTCTGGAAGAGTTTGTGTAGGATTGGTGTTAGTTATTCCCTAAATGCTTGGTAGAATTCTTTTGTGAAGCTATCTAGTCCAGGGGATTTTTTTGTTGATAATCCATTGATAACCTTGTCTATTTCTTATATTGCTATGGGTCTGTTGAAATTCTTTCATCCTTTGGGGACAGTTTAAGGAAGGATTGTTTTTCCAAGAATTTTTCCATGTCTTCAAAGTTGTTGAATTCATTGGAGTACAATCCTTCATAGTACTGTGTAATTATTCTTTTGATTTCATTAGGGTCTGTTGTAAGGTTCCCTCTTTCATCCATTATTCTTGCTATTGAAATTTGTTCCCTCCTTTCTTTGGTTAGGTTTGCCAGTGACCTGTCGATTCTGTTTATCCTTTCAAAGATCCAACTTTTAGCAGCATTAATTTTTCCCATAGTTTTCTTATTTTCCCTCTCCTGAATCTCAGCCCTGATTTTTAGAATTTCTTTTCTTTTGCTATTAGTAGGATTGTCCTGCTGACTCTGTTCTAATTGTTATAAATTTTGTGCCAGCATATCAATCATGAGTCTCTTTTCCTTTCTCAAGTATGTATGTATTGCTACGAAACTTCCTCTGATAACTGCCTTTGCTGTGTCCCATAAATTTTGATACGTCGCGTTCTCATTCTCCTTGGTTTCTAGAAATTTCCTAATTTCCTCTCTAATCTGCGTCAGTATGCACTCCTTTTGCAGTAGAGAGTTATTCATCCTCCAATTGTTTGCTTTTGTTTGCTTCGTCTTCCTTTTGTTGATTTCCAGCCTTATGGCACAGTGGTCAGAGAGAGGTCTGTATGATATCAATGTGCTTTAATTTATGTAGATTCACCTTGTGCCCCAGCATGTGGTCTAACTTCTAATATGCACCATGCAGGCTTGAAAAGAATGTGAATTTTTTTATTTGGATGAAAAGCTCTGTAAATATCTATCAGGTCAAATTGTCTAATTGTAGTGTTTAGATCTCTGGCTTTCCTTGTTGAGTTTCTTTCCCTGTGATCTATATTTCTCAGAGAATGGTGTACTGAAGTCACCTACTATAATTGTTGAGGCTGTGATTTATTTTTTCATCTTTTGGAGTGTTTGGTATTGTTGAGGCTGTGATTTCTTTTTTCATCTTTTGGAGTGTTTGGTTGACGTATTCAGCGGTTCTCTCATTCAGGGAATATATGTTTACAATGCTTAATGGTTCTTTGTCTACCATTCCCTTGAGCATTATATACTGTCTCTCCTTATCTCTTTTTATGGTTTGCACTGGAGGTCAATTTTATCCGAGATTAGGATTGCAACCCCTATTGTTTATGATGTTTACTGGGTATGCCTTTCTCCAGCCATTGATTCTCAGCCTACATTTGTCTGTAGCCTTCAAATGTGTCTCCTGTAGGCAGCAGATTGATGGGTTGTTTTTTTAAGCCAGTCTGATAGTCTCAGTCTTTTAATGCCTGAGTTCAGGTTATTGATATTCAGGGTTATTATCTCCATCTGTAGACTCTGTGATGTCATCTTACAGCTTTTGTGTTGGGTGTTTATACCTTCCTTTCTCATTAGTGTGTTGTGTGTGTGTGTGTGTGTGTATGTGTGTGTGTGTGTGTGATTCTTGATTTCTTTCCATCCTTAAGTCAATGCTATCTTAGGGTCCGTTTTCTTTTTTTTGCCCTCTGAGTGAGGTTGTTCTATGTGGCAGTCTCTTATTTATGCTTGTTCTTCTGCCAGTACTGGGTTGGCAAGGGTCTTTTGTAGGGCTGGGTTTCTTCTAACATATTCTTTGAGTTTTTCCTTGTCTGGGAAGACTCTTACTTCTCCATATATCTTGCTCGATATTTTGGCTGGGTAGAGGATTATTGGGTTTGCATTGATTTCCTTCAATTTTTGGAATATGTTACTCCACTCTCTCCTCTTCTTCATAGTTTCTGCTGATAGGTCTGAACATATTCTTATTTGGGAACCTATATATGTTATTGTTTGTTTTTCCCTAACTGCTCTCATGATTTTCTCCTTTTCCTCAAAGTTGGATAGTTTAACTATTATGTGCCTTGGTGACTTCTTTTTGGGATTCAGTCTAGCTGGTGTTCTTTCAGCCTCCTGAATGGTTGCCTGGTTTTCATTCATTAAGCTGAGGAAGTTTTCCTCCAAGAATTCTCTCACTATAATTGCAGATTACTTCTTTGTTGTGTCTTCCTCCGGTAATCAATTATTCTAACATTGTTCCTTCTCATATCATCAGACATAGCTCTTACATTTTCTTCAGCTTCTCTGATGATTTTATTAGATTTTTGTTCGTGTTTGTTAAAGTCTGCTTGGCTGTCCTCCAAGTCACTGATGCGGTTCTCTGATTCCTCCAGTTGATTCTCGAGGTCTGTGTATCTGCTACTGGCTTTTGTTATCTCCTCCCTAAGCTCCTGTATTTCCCTTTGGTGTGTGGACTTTATCTCCTCTATCATTTCATCCTTTTTCTGTATTGTTTCCTTCATATCCTGTATGACTCCAAGCAGCATTCTGAAAATTTCTTTCTGTGGCAACTCAATGCCTGCTTCTTCTATGCATGTCATTATGTTCAGGGCATCTTCTACCATTGTCTTTTTTCCCTCTTCTTTTTTTCCCCCGTTGAGGTTGTTGGGGCTCATAGCTGTTTGCGTTGAGTTGTTTTGGAGTACCAAGGTGCCATTTTCAAGGGAGTTGAAGAGCACTGGCTCTCTCTGGGAGACTCATAGGAATGCTTCTTCAAACTGCCAACATCTAATTTCACTATGAAATTTACCTACCACTTTATTCTCCTGTGGCTTACCTCTCAGGTGAGTACCCCAGAAGGCTGGTTGGTTGCCTGCTTTGGTGTTAATGAGGTTGGGCAGAGGTTCCTGCAGCAGCTTGGAAAGTTGATGAGTACTGGCCGAGCTGCCTCAAGCCCTCAGGCACACAGGCAGGAATTCCCTGGTAAGAAGTTGGGTGGAGTATCCCCTGGTGGAGGTCGGCAGGGCTTTCCGCAGCCTCGGGCTAGCTGCACAGGGTGGAGCTCACCTAGCTGGGTGTGGAGCAGGCATAAATGCCCTAGGCTAAGGTGAGTGGTCTGGAGGTCGGCAGTGGAGTGTGAAAGGACAAGAAAGAGACAAAGAAGAGAAAAAAAATTAAAAAGTAAGTTCGCTGAGACTGTGGGGGGATAGAGAGAAGAGAGGGAAACAAAAGTAACAATGTAGCTTAGCCCTGATCCCTGCCCATGTAGCTGCAAGGGCTTAGTCCCTGCCCCAAGCGGGCAGCAAACTGTGGCTATGTTGAGATTAAGCCCCTGATCTGGCTCCAAATGGTCCTGGCTTCAACTGAGACAGTGGCAGGGCTAAGATCAAGCCCTAGCTGGCCTCCACAGTGGTACACCAAAAGCCCCCAGCCCCTCAAAACCTTGTGGGTCTGTGCTTACTTATCTTTATGATGCTCCTCTTGCAATCCAGCAGTGTTGAATTTCCCTCTAAGCAACTCTCCTCGGCTGATTTCTGCAGGGTCCCTCTGGTATGTGTTACTCCGTTGCCATCTTCCCAGAAGTTGATTTCTTTGTTCTTTTGGCAGTTCATGATATTTGAATATTTTTCACCAACACCAGAAATGGGGGCAGAGTCTTGTTAACTAGATAATGGTTGGATTTGGCATGACTTATCTGGAATTTTGCTTTCTTGATCACTGAAGGTCACTCACTTTGACATCCAAGGCCACACAGCTAGAGACAGAGATGGACAGAGCTTGCACAGGGTTAGCATTATTCTGTCATTCCTTGAAGGTTGCCTCTCTGCATGCCTGCCCAAATCCCCATCTCTTTTTTTCTGTTTTCAAGTTTTTTTTTCAAGGATGTTAATAGGTCATCACTAATCAAGATCGGTAAATATTTAGGATACAGTAATTGGTCCACAAAAAAACCTCTCCTCATCCAGCTGCCAAGTCTCTATGTGATCCTTAGCCTCTCAGCCACATGGTCCCTTAGCTTCTATCTCTATGGACCAGGAAGCCTGCCTGTCACCCTGCCTCACAGTCCCAAGGTCTAGGTGCTATTCCTCTGTGCTACCTCATGGCTTCTTTTCCCCAACCTCTGGTCTCAGCCTGGTCCCTTAGCTCTTTGTGTCATATTCGTTGGTGCCTCTGGTCTCAGCCTCCTTCACTTCAGACAGAGATCTTCTGATGGTCCTAGGCATGCTCTCTCCAAAGTCTCCACTTCTTAAGAGCCTTCACAGGAATAGAAGATGTTTTCTACTGTAGCTCAGTCTGGTCCCCTGATAACATCCTCACCTAACTGAAAACCAACCTTCTCAGCCATGAGACTCTCTCCCCCAGGCCTTGTCCAAGTATTTAGGCCCTAGGCAGTCCACTTTTCCTCTGCCCCATCTGACTCAGATTTTCCTCTCATCAGATAAACCACTTTCTTGTTATAAATCCAGGCGACATCTCATCATCTTAGATGTTGATTGCATTGTCTGCTGAGGCACGGAAAATTTGTTCTTGAGGATGTGGATCACTGAAAAAAAACCTATTAAGGCTTAAAATCAGAAGTTAAAGAATCACAGATATTTCCAGAGGAAGAAGTCCTAATGGTTTTCTGAATGCACAAATGATAGCTTGTGAGAAGCTTTTAAAGAGCTTTCATGCCAACTCTAAAGGCCCCAGGTTTGTTTTCTTTGAGGCTTCCTAATGGAGTCTAAATACTTCATTGTGTTCACTGGTACAGCAAATTGAATGCAAGTGACAGGCCTTAAAAGGGGAGCCAGATACTGCATGAAAGATGTTAGTATTTTCTGTTTTGCTTTATGGCATTTAAATGCTTTTGGAGCAGTGAATACTGTCATCCTCACTATCTGTGAGGGGGTTGGTTCCAGAAGTGCCAGTGATGCTGAAATCCACAGACACTCAAATCCCGTGTGCAAAATGGTGTGGTGTTTGCATAAACCTTCTGCACACCCTCCTGGCTTCTTTCTGGATGACAAGCACACACCACTTAGTGTCTAAAATATATTCTGGGAATGAGGGCATTTTGGGGGTTGTATGAACACCATATTATAAATAAGAGGGAGTGAGCAGGATGGTCACCAGGCTGGGACCCAAAGCACTGCAGCCACACCAAGATGCTCTGTGACAATTTGGCTTCTCCATCACTGATCCTGTGTGGTCACTGCAAAGTCTCCAATAGCTATGCCCAGCCCTTGCCAGCTCACCATGCCAGGCACTCCACCGCCATTGCCACCATCCTGGGCTTGATGGCCTTCTTCCTTTCCTGCCTGCTCCCCCACCCCCCAACCTGAGGAGCTTGAAATTCTTCCAGCTTTGGCCCCCACCCTCTGGTTCCTCTTCTAGCTGCTTTGCCTCTCCCTCTTGGAGGCTTCAACTGGTGCCAGGGAGTGAGGACATCTGTCTTAGCAGGGCATCCCCCCTGGTGACTCCTGTGGCATCAGAGTGGTTCCTGCTTGAGGCAAGTATGGCGACACAGGGAACCAATGATGGGCTCTGGGACCTCCTTCCTATGCCACTCCTAGGTGTGCGCAGACATAAGACCCACACAGCAGATCTGATCTCTGCACTTAGCAAAGCATAAGGATGAGCCAAAAAGCATTACTGCTAGGATTCCAGTTTGTCCATGTTTATTCCAAACACAATCTGCTTCAGCTTGTCTCTGCTGTCAGCAGAGGGATGTGGACAAGAATTCTTCAGGGAAGAGTTAAGGAGATGAAAACATATCCTCAGAAATATGAGATCTAGATGGGGGATATGTTGAGAAACAATGGCTCCACATTTGGATATTTTTGTTTAATAAAAGATTCTGATTTTGTAGGAATACTTTTTGACTTACTTTTGTACTTCTGCCTCATCCTGTTCTTCCATCAGGATTTTTTGGACTCTACTGTATACTTATGGGGTATGGACATATGTATGTATGGACATGGCATTAGGGGATACTATTGTCAATTGACATACCATAGTCCCTGTGATAGGGACATGTGGGATTAATGAGATCACAGTTTGATTAGAGGGCTAAGAGATAAATGGCTCTGCTAGGTTCACCCCCCTCACTCTTGCTGTCTGGTGACCGGAGCATGCTGGAGTGTTCATTTGTCCTGCTGCTGTAGCCAAATTCTCTGTCTCAACCTGTGAGCTACATCACCTGTGGGCCAGGCCAGCCTGTGGATCCTGTCGCTAGAGTATGAGGCTCCTTAGAGACCTGCTTCACCATACTGCTGGTGTGTAAATCGCTTGAGTTTGAGGCTGGTGTATTCTGTTATCTTGCATTGATTATGTTCGACATCTCATCTGGGCCTGCTTTGCTAAGCTCCCAAGTTACTGATAGTTGGTGACCCACCTTGCTGCTTGTTGCCTGTGGGCACACTCTGCTTGCCTTGCCCTGGGGGGACTCTGCTGTCTGCTTCCTTGACCTTGGACCCAGCAGCCCAAGTGAGGACTTCCAGTATATTAACTGTTTCACAGAAGGGTTAAACGGAACCCTCAGTACTGCTGTCGACTAATTAGCTGTTATATTCCTTCTCGCTGTATAAACCTATCCATATGTATATATATATAATCATATGCGTCCTGGTCTCATTTCTCTAGAGAACCCTGCCTAACACAGTCCACAAACACAATATTCTACATCCTGCTTTGGTGAGTAAGGACTGGGGTCTTAAGGGCTCATGAATAAGCATATAAGGTGTAACTGTTGGTCTCATCCTATCTGGAGGAAAGATGTGTAAAGAAAATCAAAGACTCGTGAAAACAATTAGTCCAATGGACTAATGGGCCCTGAGATCCTCTGCCTCCACAACCCTGAAACAAGAAGAACTAGACAGTGCCTGGCTGTCACTGCATCTTACAGGATAAAGCAGAACTGCTCCTGTGGGTTTCCAAGACAGTAAAATTTTGGGAGTAGAAAGCCTCAACTTCCCCACCCCAAGAGCAGCTGGTGGTTTCAAACTGCCTATCTTGTGATTAGCAGCCCAGTGTGTAACACACTATGCTACCAGGGCTCTTGTACTCTGAAAGGACCACATTAGAAGGATCCCTAGTGGTGCAGGGGGTTAAGAATTGGGCTGCTAACAGCAATGTCAGCAGTTCAAACCCACCAGTCACTCAAGAAAGAGGAGGCTGTCTGTTTCCATAAACATTTGCAGTCTCTGGGACCCAAAGAAGCAGTTCAATTTTGTCCTATAGGGTTGCTATGCATCAGACTCAACTCTATGCAGTGTGTTTGAATAGAGCGGAAGGAAAGTGGGGGGAAAAATTCAAAATAATTTTACTTGCCTGGTAGAGACTGGTGGAACCCTAAGACAATGGCCCATAATTGTCCTTCTGGTCTGGAAATGAACTCACCACCCTGACTCAATTTGTATGCACACAACAGACAGGTCTATAAAGGGAACTATGACTCTGGGGAGGTATGTACACCTTAGAGTCATTCAACATTTGTGATCCAAAGGGCAGCATTGACCTTAGGACAAAGTGCAGAAGTCAGACAGCGAGAGCCTGGAAACCAAGCACAGGGATGAAGCAGCATAAGTGATGTTACACTACGGCAATGGCAGGGAAGGCCGTCAGACCAAATGGGTATGAAGTGTGGAAGAGAAAGCTCAGCTGCTCTGTAAACCTTCACCCAATTCAAATAAAACGTTTTTCAAAAGAAAACAAGGTGACACATTATACATGTGCACACAGTAGCACTTTATTTTTTCAGTACTATCCTTCTAAAAAACCTTGTGAGGTTGGCTGGGCACATAGTCTATGATCAACGTTTAGGAATCACTGAGTCATATGGACAATTAATGAGCTGGCTGCTAAGTGAAAGGTTGGTGACGTAAACCCACCCAGAGGCCCTCAGAAGAAAGGCATGATGACCTACTTCCAGGTAATAATCCATGGGAGATCCCATGGGGCCCAGATCTAATGGACACACATGGGTCAGTCTACTGTTTGGGTTCTAGAACCAGACAACTTGGCTAAAACAGGCAAACAATCCATTTGAGTGGATCAGACTCATAGCGACCTTTGAGCACAGCGTAGAACTGCCTCTAGGGGTTCCAAGGCTGTAAATCTTTACAGGAGACTGTCACAAATGTCTCCCACAGAGTGACCTTTCTGTTAACCATGGAGTGCTTAACCACTGTGACACGAGGGCTCCCTCACAACTTGGCTCACCCAAACGCACTGCCACTGGGAGTTCCGAGACTACCACTCTTTCTGTCACTCTCCCTGCCACCAAGCTGATGCTGATCCCGAGCGACCCTATAGGACAGGGTAGAACTCTCCCTGTGAGTTTCCCGGACTGTCACTCTCTGCGGGATGGAGAGGTTCCTGTCTATCTGGAGGAGCGGCTGGTGCTTTCAAACAGCTAACCCTGTGGTTATCAGTCCAGCGCAGTGACTCTTCACCACCAGCACGCTCCACAGCTCAGCCCTAGCAGGTGATAGTGTTTAAATCTCAAACCATTCTGAAAAGCAAGTTCTCAGGCCTCCTTTCTCCAATAATTCTGAAATAAGCTTCTTTGGAGAGAAAAGTATAGAAGATCAAAGGTGTAAATCTGACTTGAACAGTTAGAACGTTGTCCCTAGAACCCCACTGCAATGTATGTTGGACCTGACCTGGTTTCCTGCATGGTCTGTCTCTTTGGTTTATGTTCTTCTGTTTGGTTTTGACTTGTCCCTAGTGGGATATATCTCCCGAGGGTCATGTCACTGGAGGTCAGCCTCTTGCAGTTGTGTTATGTGTTTTTCTGTGGGTTTTTTTTAATATATGAAACCCAGAATTAATGAACCTATAGAGACAGCAAGTAGAATAGGTATTTGGGGAGGAGGGGGTTCAGTGGTGGAAGTGGGATGAAGGGGAGATGGTGTTAAGGGGTCCATGTAAAAAAGGATGTTTGGAAACAGGTTGTGGTAGCAATTGTACAATTCTGCTTGGCATGATTGAACTATGAATGATATGATATACGAGTATATAGTAAAAAAAAAGATTCATCATCTGTTCTGAAGGAAGATCAGTTTTTAATGAGAGCATTAACAACAAATAGCAGTAAAAGCCATCCAATAGATAAAAAGAAGCCACATGATCACATTTCTCTTACTGTATGTACTCAAAAAAATGGTTTCAAGCTCAAGGAAGAACTCCAACACCCCCCCAACCCCAACCCCTTCCCCTTTCACAGTTTAAGGTAGGTTCATGGAAACATGGAAATAAATACCTTGCCTGGGCCCTTTCCTCCTGTTCCCAACCATCCGAGACCATTTGATTGATGGGCAAACAGCCCGATGGTGGGTTTCCCCTCTGGAGCGATGTGCAGAAGTAAGATCCATTTTTGCATGCGGCACCTCGGCACACCGTTCAGGCAGTTATCACTGAAATGGAGCAGAGACACATGGTTCCAGGAAAGCCATTGTTGGCAAGGCTCTCACTAAGGATGAATTCACGTAGAAAAACTACCCAGGTGGCCTGCCTGGCACCAAGGTGCGGGGTGGACAACAGAGGTTAAGTGTTGGATATGTGTATCTGGGAGGGAGGGTGCAGCGACAGAATACTGACAGCCACCACGGGCAAGTGGCTCCCCTTACTCCCGTCATGCCTTCATTCAGTAAGGAATGTATACTGAACATCTCTGCCTCGCTCAGCACTGTGAAGAGTTTTGCCTGAGTGAGCACAGAGATGAACTTGGAAAGGATTAAAAAAGAAAGGAAAAAGCCATGCCTTTGCTAAGTTCCCAGTTCAGACCAGGAGAGTAGTTTTTAGTAAGTGTTTATTGAGCATCTACTCTGTGCAAGGCGGGGTGGGGTGTGACATGCCTTCGGGTTCCACCCTGAGATGTTGGCTCGTGGAGTATGGTGGGAGAGGGCAGCGTTTAGACCTACTGCATTGTCATGGTTAGTGTTATACAGAAGCCCTGGGGGGATCAGGGCGGGGGTGCTTTTAAAACATCCCAAGATTGTGGTCCATTTTACATTTGAATCAACTAGAGAACAGATCGAGGAATTTTCCAGAAGTTTTCCCAGGGGGTGCTGCCTTGTTTTAAAGGAGGGGGCAGCAGGGCAAGCGCCCATCTCAAAATGCAGCCAGCCAGGCAGTTACCCCGCTCCCAACGCTGTCAAGTGCTCTCAGGCAGGCCCCGTGGTCACCGCGTCATGTAAGCCTTACATGCGGTCAGCGGTGTGTGACCTTATTCAGAGGAAGGTCCTCAGCACAGTGCTCACAGATGGCATGACCCCTCCCACGCCCAGCAAAAGGCTGGGGCAATTCTTCAGGGGATGTTTTAAAGGGTCTTAACCCCGGACATCATAAGTCACAGCGAACCAATTACTGTGGAGCTGATGATGACTCATATCTGCCCAGGGTGTCAGAGCAGCACGTGCCCCACAGGGTTTGCAATGGCTAATTTTTCTTTCTCTCTTTTTTTTTTCAGAAGTAGATTTTTCAGGTCTTTCTTCTGAGACACGTCTGGACAGACTCTGACCTCTAACCCTTCCAGTGAAGCAACTGAGTGTCTGTTTACATCACCTGGGCATCTTTGTTATTCTTAGCTACCTTCTAATCCACCCCCAAGGCCATGGGACCCCATGTGAATAGGCATATAATGCCCCTACCCACCTACTGTGTTAGACAGGGTTCTCTAGAGAAACAAAACCAGAACATTTATGATTTTATAGATAAATGGATAGATGCAACACGAAGGACTATAACAGCGAATTAGTCCACACAGCAGTACAGAGGGCTCAGTTCAACTCACTTCCATGGAACAGTTAATATAATATACAGAAGTCCTTCCAAGGCAGTAGTTCTCAGCCTGTGGGTCTCGATCCCTTTGGGGTCAAACAACCCTTTCACAGTGGTCACCTGATTAATAAGAGTAGTAAAATTAGAGTTATGAAGTAGAAACGAAAATAATTTTATGGTTGGGGGTGTCACTACAGCATGAGGAACTGTATTAAAGGGTCGTGGCATTAGGAAGGTTGAGAATCACTGTTCCAAGGGTGGTTGGATCCAAGGTCAAGGAAGCAGACAGCAGCCGAGTCTTTCGTAGAGCCATGCAGGCAGTCTGGCCACAGGCAACTAACAGCACGGCGTGTATCAACAGTCAGCCAGATGACAGGATCTGACAGTCCCAAGCTCATGTGATGTACACACCAGCATCATGGTGAAGGAGGTCTCAAAGGAACCTCCAGCTCTAGTGACACGATCCACTGGTTGAGTGTCCCACAGGTAGTGTAGCTCACAAGTTAAAGCACAGAACTAGCAGCTGCACACTGGTCTGATCACCAGAGAGTAAGAGAGAGACAGGCTGAGCTTGCAACGCCATTTATCTCTTTGCCCTCCTGCGACCACATGTTCTTGTTGGCCAGGTTGGCATAATAAGCCTACCCATCACAACTACAGATTGAGTAGATCCTCTGAAGTAGCTCCTCATGCATTTCTTTCTACTCTCATCTCAGCATGGGAGTTCCACTGAAACCTCGTCAGCATTATCACAAGCTTCAAGCCTCAAGAGAGAGGTGTTGGTGTTGGTGTTGGTCATGTGTGTGCTGGATTTGTGCATTGGTCTGTGAGCTGACTACCAGTCTCCCACATGGGAGGGGAGGATTCCACAGGGGAGCATTACTCAGCATTGTCCTATTGCTAAGTGCCATCGAGTGGATGCTGAGTCATGCCCCCCCGCCCCCAGGTGACCAAGTAGAACTGCCTCCTGAAAGTGTCTTAGGATGTCATTTTTATGGGAGATGATCTGTAGGCCTCTTCTCCTAGGGAGCCACTGGGTGGGGTTAACTACCAATCTTTCAGTTGGCAGCTGCACGCTTAACCACCATGCCACCGGGCCTGAGGCTCTGGCTTTCATAGGAAAATGCCTCCAGGAGCCTGAAGGGCTGTGCCTGTGACCTCAAAGCAGTCAGTTTCATCCGCCAGTGTCCAACCTGTCCTCTGCTGTCCTCAGTCACTCCAGGCTCGGTCCTTTGGGTGTTAGGCCAGCTCATGGCTTGCTGCTTCTATCCTTCATTTCTGCCGGCATGACTATTGTCATGTGGCGCAGATCTGGGCCTGCTCGCCATCATCCTCTGCATCAATGGCAGGGCAGCCGCAGTAGCAGACAGGAGCAAAGGGGAGAGCTCTGGGTGGCGGCTTGTCTCCTATCCCCAGGCAGCATCCACACTGCCCACCAGCTTTACCTGCAAACCCAAGCCCGGGAGTGGAGCCAGCCCGTTCTGAACACCTGCCGAGGACATACCAAGAAGGTCTGCTCAGAGAGCAGCACGCTCCTGGGCATCGCCCCGACCCTCGCCTGGCTGGAAGCATGTCAGCCATTCTCTTTGACCTTCATTCTTTTTCACCTGAGCACTAAAAGGGTTGGCTAGGTGACCTCTAATGTCACCTTTTCAGCTTGATGGAAAGTGGTTAAAAGCCAAGGAAGAGCGTGTCAGGCAGGAAGCATGACAAGTTGTTACCCTGTAGCTGAACCAAGAAAATCAGTATTAATGCTTTTCAGATAATGGGCTTGGGGGCCGCATAATTAGTGTATCACTTGTACAGAAGAGCCCTGGTGTGTATGTAAAAAAGCACTGAGTTCTAAGCCACCCACAAGGCACTGCACCGCACAGATGTGGAGAAAGTATGACGGCGGGGCTGGATTTGAATCTTGATTCCAGCACCTGGCTAAACTGTGTGACTGGGCGCATGGTGTTTAACCTTTCTGACTAATCTGTCACTCCATCACAATGAGAATAAACAATACTTCACAGGACTGTAATGTAAAATTTAGAAGCGAACATATGTTAGCTCTTCACATGTTACAGGAGCTCAAGGGAGTCCTGTAAGTGGCTTCCTAAGATCTGCTAGGAGATGGGACCTAACATATCTTAATTTCCTGCTTTGCTTCTGAAACGTTCTAAGATGTATCATTTAATCCTAGTGAACTAGTTACTGTCCCGAAAGTCACTTTCTTCAGATGTATAATGACCATAATATATTTCCTACCTAATCCACAGAGGTGTTTCCAAGATCAAAACAATTTCATGTGAAAAGACTTTGCAAATTGCCAGTTTTTACAGAAATGTGAATATAATAACTTTTGTCTTATGAAAAGCACTTTTCATAATTCTGTGAAACAAATGCTTTGCAGGCATTTATTCAGATCCTACTACTGGGTCACTTATTCAGAACATGGCCTTTTGGCTCAGAGGCTTTAGAACCAGGGACCCCAAAGAGCATCCAGTAATTGAATAGGACTAGTTAGGATCAGCTGAAGACATGGCAGGATTGTGAGTAGCCATGGCAGAATCAGACCAGTTATGAAAAGATCACACTGGCTGCCATTAAGAACAGATTGTAGGAAGCCACAGTAGAAGAACTGTCAGCAGGGACTGAAGTAATCCAGGAAGGAGATAATAATATTTTCAACCAAGATGACGGTAGTAGAAGCAGAGAGAACGTTGGGACCGGGAGATAGTTTGAAAGGTGCATCAATAGAATTTTCTGATGGAATGGTTGTGTGGTATATGAGAGCAAGAGTGATATCCAAAGTGATTCTGGTCTGAGCCGCTGGAAGGCTGAGCTGCGGTCAATTAAGATGGGGAAAAATGCAAGGAGAGCAAGTTCATGGTGGGGCAGGTGCAGAGTAGACCGAGACTGGAATGAAAGATTTGGACATGTTTGAGATGCCCAGCCTACATTTAATTGGATTATCTTGCCATCATGCTACATATCTTCTGAGTTAGATGGGGAACCAGTTCCCACCAAAAGCAATATGTTAGGCTGGATGCTGTGATGAAACACACCTATATGAGGTCTAGTTATACTAGTATATACACAGGTTCACTCCAAAGAAAACGTCCTTAAACATATCTCTGGGATCAGTGGATGATTGCAGACAACTCCTCCCAGTAAGCTCTTTGTCTCACACTTAGAATGCTTAGGGCAAAAGGTCCAATCAAGACAGTTCCTGCTAAGAATATCTGCTAGGTTAGCTACATTCGAGGCAGAGAGGTCAGCTCAGGTGACATGGCAACCATTTTTAATTATTTCAAAGGGACAATCTTAATAGATTTTCCTGAAGGATGCGGAAGGAGCAGAGGGGCTATTACAAATACATTTTAAGAAAATTGAAAACTGCATTGGTGAGAAAAAGGCCAGGAAAGTTACACTGAGGATCAATAACCACCCCCACCCGCCAATCAGTGTTCTGCTCATCTCCTTAGAGCCACCTCGCCCAAAAGAAGATTTTCGTACTTGACCACCAAATAGCTCTGCAGGCTCACTGCTTCACCAGCAAAGGAGATGCTCATTTGGATACACGGAGAAAGCACGTTACTTTGCTCTTCAACTTTGGTGAGAATCACTTGAATGTTCTCATGCTAGGTTTTACATTTTGACCTGAAGTTCTTCCTATGTGGTAATTTAAGGGGGGTACTCCCCTCAAGGAAAATAAAATGGCTCACCTGGCTCAGGGTACATGGTAAGAAGTTCCAATCATAGAGTAGGAAAAAGTGTATGTTACAGAGAAAGCAAACACCTCACTATAATTAACTGCTTTATCAGCTGCTTTGAAAACCTATCATTGAAAATTTCCAAAAAAAAAAAAAAAAGTTCCCTAGCTGAGACTGTTTAGAACCTGGTCGCTGAGGTTTCCATAAACTAAACTATCATTAGACATTTTCCATCACTGAAAGGGGTTATTAGGTGTGCAAACCCATTTGATTTAAATTTCTATTTATTTTTGTTGTGTGCCTCTATATAGAGTTGTGCCTTTGGGGCAGAAAAGAAGATGCTGGCATTTGTGGGCCATCTAGTTCATCTTAGGAAACAGTTATTTCTCAAAGTTCCACATGGAGAGAGTAACCAGGACTGCACTAAGTGTGGATGTTTGAATCTAGATATTTTGACCGAATCATGGCTCCTCTTTTTCCTCTGAAGATGATCAAGATGGCCAGGGGCTGCCCAAGAGGTCGTTTTCCTCTATAGTCCCTCACCGGTCACATCTCTAGACACAGCTCTGCTTGGATTCTCCCAGCAAGAGTAGGATGCCCAGGAGAGATCCAGGAGGGCTCACCCCAGGGCAGCTCTGTGGGGAACATACTGCGTTCACGGTGTGTGATGGATCGAGTATGTGTGTGTCCCCCAAATACCGTGGTAAATCTGAAACTCCTAGGCCTGTGGCTGCAACTCATCTGGGAACAGGGCTTTTCTTTGTGATGTGATTGAGACCCTCAGAAAGGCGTAGAGGGGAAGATGGCTAAGGAACCAGGAAACGGAAGCTGAAACCAAGCTGGTGCAGAAAGAAAGCCTCCCCTAGAGCTGGCACCCAGGCACCTTGAATTCAGACTCACAGCCTCCAACACTGCTTCTGTTTGTTACAGTCACCACTTGTGGTCTTTCTGTTACAGTCGCGCCAGATAACTAAATCAGAGGTCATTGCCTGCAAGGCAGATCAAGTCCGCAGGCCTTCAACCGAGACCAGATAGAAGGACATTTTTCTCAGAACAGGCCTCTCGGCAGGCTGGTTTTATGCCTCATCTTAGCATCTCTTGTCCATTTCATTCTAAGACACACCCTGAGGTTATATAAGTACAGTACAGAAGCAGTGTTTAGCAATAGGTGGCCCTCTAAGCTTTGCGATATGATCTGCCATCCCATTTCAGGGGTAGCTACTGAATAACAAGCCTACTTACTCAACAGGGCATTGAGAAAGGCTTCCCCAGGCAGTCATTCCAGGCAGCCTCTGCCGCCACCACTGCGATGAATCACGGAGCCTGCTGCCAGGGATGTGACCTTTAGGGACTGTGCACATATGACTAAGACTAGGGTTGGGATGGGGGAGAGAAAGACATTGACCTGTTCAGGGCAGATTATTCAGGGTCCACCAGCACTACACTGCCGTCCTGAGACCTTCTGACACCAAAGATATCCCCTTTATGACATTGTAGAATTAGGAGCAGAGAAGGAAATTTAGCCAGACAAAGCTTATTTGGCATCCAGCAATGTCCCTGCGCCACCCCCCACCCCCACCCCAGCATGCTGTCACAAGTTCTGTGACCGAGTACAATTCCCACTCAGTCCACCCCCAACCAGAAAAGCCTGGACTGCCTTCCTGCTTCACCAGCACCTTAAGTTCTCCTGATGAAATTATCTTCTTAAAATGGATAATTACACGTGAAGCACTTAGAGCAATGCCTGGTACAAAGGAAGCATCCAGTCCATGCAAGCTGCAATGACTGTCCTTGTCTCTGGTGTGCTGCGGAATTCAGGGCCAAGTGCCTCCAGAGACGTCAATATCTTTTTTTTTTTTTT
>NW_022111324.1:21900597-21903635 GCF_000313985.2 Echinops telfairi
GCTTCTGAGCTTGATGGCCACTTGATTACCTTCAAGCCTTTAAGGCCCCATACACTATACTTTTTGATAGCCTGGCACCATCGGCTTTCTTCGCCACATTTGCTTATGCATCCACTTGAGATGTCAATATCTTAACACCCAGCTCCCCACCCCATCACACACGCACTGAAAGAAAAGTAAAGGTTGGAAACTCCCAGTCACCCCTGCGCATTATAATTAGATACTGCAGGTATATGGGTTAGATGTCTTTTTCTTTCTTTCTTTCTTTTTTTAAGGTGTCAGCAAGCTAACTTTATTCACAGGCAATAAAGACTCCATGAAAGTTTAAAACAAAATCACTCTTTTTTTCACTTCAAGCTTTTTGTGCATTATAAAAACTGAAAAGGAGCAAAAAGCAAAGAACACAAAAGACATCCAGAATCATTTTGATGATTTCATACAGTTTGACATGTCTTTCTATACCTAAGCGTGTTTGTAAATGACTGAGCATACAATTTTAGGTGGTTGAGGTCACACAGTATGGATTCATGCATCCCCCCTACCCCCCACCCCCCTATCATGAATATTTACCAATTCAGTCCCTAAGCCATGAGTATTTTGACAAACAAAAATATAATATACTGACTCAACCAGAAAAAGGAACAAAAAATCCCCCTGGGGGGAGAAAAACAATCAGCTCAGAACGAAACTTCAGGAATGGGAGCTTAGTTTTCAACGCTTCAGTGATAACCAGATGGAATGTGGAGCCCTCGCTTGGGGCTTCGGTCCTGATCCAAGCACCCTATTGCAAAAAGATGTCAAGGTAACATTTATTACTACCCGCACATTCAATTATATCATAAACACCACTGTTCATTTGTGAGGTATGAGAATGGCATTGTGGTTATGTTTAAAAAAAGAAAAAAACAAAAGTCCATAATTTTATAGAGACTCAGAGGTGAAATAATACCATGTCTGGGATTTTCTGTAAAATACCTCAGCAGGAAAAATAGAGAGAGAGAGAGAGAGAGAGAGAGAAGGGGGTGAGGATAAATAAAGCAAATATGGATACAACAGAACATTCTGGAGGATGGAGGACAGGGAGGTAGAATTTCATCATGTTATTTTCTTACAAAATTAGCCCCCTCCCGCCCCTGCCCCTCCCCTGCCCCATCAAAGTTGCTGGCTTCGTCTTGAGACTTCAGACCTGAAGTTTTCAGCAGGGGAACCTCAAAAGCTAGAGGACTAAGAGTAACAGATAGAGCCACTGAGAACATGAGATGCGATGGGGGATGGGAGAAGCCTATTGGGGGGGGGAGTCCTTATGGGAGGGGGGCGATGCAAAGGTGCAGGAACCAGCCCTATGGGCCTGGAAACCGAGGCCATTTGAAGGAGGGTCAAAATATACAGGGCCACTTTCTCCAGAGTCTGCAGGCCCTCGCATGTCAACTTTCTCTCTCTCTTTCAATAAAAGATGTTTTCCTTTTTCTGTAAATGCTCATCCAACTCACAATAAAAAAGTTAAAAATGAATAAATGAAAAAAAAAATTTGGTTTCGGTGAAAATGAGACTCTAGCAAACTTCCTGCATGAATGGACGAGGTTTGGTTTGGGAAGGTTTGGGAAAGGTTCCCTCTGCATAGCTAATGTCCATAGTTTCCCCTGGCATCCTTTTACTAAAATTCTGATTTAAAGAGACAAGGTCTTTTCTTTCCTATGTAGAGCTGAGTTTACAAGGTGAGCTTCCTTTGGCTGTGACTACAGCTTGGAGGTCCAAGATCACACTCGTTCCTCCCTTACAGGTGAAGAAGCGCAGCTGAGAGCAGAGGAGGAGAGCAGAGCTGAGAGCTGGGATGATGAAAGCGGAACTTTACTGACCTTACAACGCTGCTGAGACTGGTATTCAGGTTTTGGGTCACTGGGTCAGAATACACTGGGCAGCACACAACCCCCACAAAGGTGGCTGACTGACCAGCAACCAACTTACTGGGAGTGCTTTAACCCAACTGACTGTACAGCTAGAAGCATAGAGAGTATGCAGCCTTGAGCTGGGCCTGTTCTGAGTCCCGTGGAGAATGATGCGCCTGTGTGCGAAGACCTAGAGTGAGTGCTTTAATGACTCTGGCAGCAGCCATGTCTCTCCTCTCTGTGTCCCCTTGGACAACAGCAAACAATGTCAGATATTCAACATATCCATAGCAACCAAGGACACTCCTCGGGAGCCACCTTGACTTAATCCGTTTCCTTGCCTTTGCCAAGTCTCTGTCCCTGAATTATTGAAATGAATTGAGAAAAAGGAGAGGAAGAAAGAGAGAAGGAATCTCTTATTTGCCTTTTTCCAGTCTGGAGTTTTGCAAGAATTAGTAAAATAGACTATATTTGCCACCCTCCCTTCTCCCTGCCCTGGAAAAACACACCTTTTAAAGCTAGAGGAAATCATGCTATTTTCTTTACCTATTTTCTTCTTGAGAGGTCTTTTCCATTCTGACATGCATAAAGATATTCAATTTCCTTTTTGTTTCAATCCATCATATTGTTTCCAACTCAACCATATTCTAAAGAAAAGCTAGGCTGTATTCTTACTGGCAGTTCAAGGGAGCAACGCTCCTGCAAGAAATGAGAATCCTCTGAAAATTAGCTTCATGCAGAGTGAAGTAAATCAGAGATGTACGGAAACAATTAGTCAAATAGAGTAGTGGACTATGTGAACCTCAGCCTCCATGACCTGGAGACCAAAAGAACAAAAAGGTGTCTGTGTTAGTCTGAGTAGACGTGAGAAACAATTCATAGACACTCATATGTGTATAAGAAAGAGCTCTATGTACAAGAGCAATTGAATATTGAGAAAACATCCCAGTCTAGTCCAGATCAAGTCCATAAACCCAATATTCGCCCATATGTCTGTCTATAAATTCCACTTCAGACTCACAAAACACATGCAATGACACCGAATGCAGGAAGAGTGCAGGCCAGTGGGTGGAAAGTCTTGTGCATCCAGTGGTGGTGGAGGCATCTCAGCTCTGGGACGGCTCTCCATGTGGACCCTCCTCCAGCTCAGGG
>NW_022111324.1:21907532-21916343 GCF_000313985.2 Echinops telfairi
CGGTGAACATTGGAGCACAGATGTCTGGCCATGGTTTGTTTCTTGCCTCTTCTGGGTATATGTCCAGTAGGGGGATTGCTGGTCATATTGCTGCTCAATATCCATCTGTTTTAGATATCCCCAAATATATTTCCATAGTGGCTGTACATACCTACAGGTCCACCAGCAGTGAGTGAGAGTTCCTATCTCACTAAGCCCCTCACTTGTTGATTTCTGTTTTTTTGAATTGGGCTATCTTTGGGGGTGTTCGGTGGTATCTCATTATTGTTTTAATTTGCATTTCTTTTACGGCTAATGATCGCGAACCTTTTTTCATATGTTTATTGGCCATTCGGATTTCTGCCCTTGTGAAACTTCTGTTCAGGTCCTTTGTCCAGCTTCTTAGTGGGCAGTTAGTTTTTTTTCTTTTTGGAAGCTTGCAAAGTATTGTAGATATTAGTAATAAGGCTTTTGTCTGATGTGTCATAGATAAAGATGTTTTCCCAGTCTGTGGGTTCTCTTATTACTCTCTTGGTGAATTCTTGTGATGTACACAGGTGTTTTATCTTCAGTATATTCCACCTGTCAATTTGTGACTCATCTGCATTTGTGTCCTTCCCTATTTCTGACAGCCTATCACTGCGCCAAAGTTCTCAGGGTGGTACCAATTCCCTCATTGATGGCCCTAATATTTTGGGTTTTACCTAGACGTCATGATCCACCTTGAGTTTATTCTTGTGCTTGGAGTGAGGTAAGGGTCTTGCTTCAGTTTTCTGCAGATAGATATCCATTTTTTTCCAGCACCGCTTGTTGAAGAGGGCATCTGCTTCCCATTTGATATTTTTTGGGCCCTTATCAAAGATCAGTTGTCTGTATGCTGATGATTTTACTTCTGAGTTTTCAGTTCTTTTCCATTGGTCTGAGTATCTGTTTTTATACCAATACCACGTGGTTTTGACCACTATGGCTGTATAATACATGCAAAAGTCAAGTAAAGCAAGCCCTCCCACTCTGTCCTTCTTGAGGAGTTCTCTGCTAATTCTGGGCTTCCTCCCTCTCCATATGAAGTTAGTAATCAATTTTTCCAATTCTATGAAGAAAGGTGATAGTAACTGTATTGGGATTGCATCAAACTTATATAGTGCCATGGCAGAACTGACATCTTTACTATGTTTAGTCTTCCAGTCCACGAGCATGGGATGTTCTTCCATTTGTTGAGGTCAGTCTTGGTTTCTTGTAATAGTGTTCTGTAATTTTCCTCACACAAATCTTTCATTCTTTTAGTCAGGTATGTGCCTAGATATTTCAATTTGTGTTTGGCTATTGTGAAGGTTACCACCTTTTTGATCCCCTCTTCTGTGGTCTTATCAGATGTGTATAGCAGTCCAATAGACTTCTGTTTGTTGATCTTGTATCCTGCCACTCTGCCAAACTCCTCTATTGTTTCTAGTACCCCCCTTGTGGAGTTTTTGGGATTTTCCATATATACAATCATATCATCTGCGAATAATGATAGTTTCACCTCTTCCTTCCCCACGTGAATACCTTTGATGTCTTTTCTTTGCCTTATGCTGTTAGCTAAAATCTTCAGTATGATGTTAAATAAGAGTGGGGACAAGAGGCGTCCTTGTCTGGTCCCTTTTTCAGTGGGATTGTGTTCATCTTTTCTCCATTGACCACCACGCTGATGGTTGGTTTTTCATATATAGCTTGTATTATCTTGAGGAATTTTCCTTCCATTCCTTCTTCAGAGTCTTAAGCAGGTATTGTTGCTGGATGTTGTTGAATGCGTTTTCCGCATATATCAATATTATCATGTTGTTCTTATAGTTTTCCATGTCAATGTGACAAATTATACTAATGGTCTTTCATATGTTGAATCATCCCTGCATCCTTGGTATGAACCCCACTTGATCATGGTGAATTATTTGTTTCATATGCCAATATTTTGTTAAGGATTTTTGCATTGATGTTCATTAGGGATATTGGCTGTAGTTCTTGATTCTTGTGGGATCCCTGCCCAGTTTTGGTATCAGAGTTACACTAACTTCATAGAAAGAGTTCGTGAGTTTGCCGTCTTTTTCGGTGTTCTGGAAGAGTTTGTGTATAATTGGTGTCAGTTCTTCCCTGAATGCTTGATACCGTGTTTCCCCGAAAGTAAGACATTCCCCGAAAATAAGATCTACTTACAGTTTTGCCTCTCGCTGGAATATAAGGCATCCCCCTGGAAATAAGTCCTCCCTGAAAGATAATTTGACTGGAGAGAGCATTCTTGGGTTTGCATTATTTTCCTTCAATTTTTGGAATATTTTGCTTCACTCTCCACTTCTTCATAGTGTCTACTGATAGGTTTCAGCATGTTTATTTGGGAACCTTTATATGTGATTGCTTGTTTTTCCCTAGCTGCTTTCATTACTTTTCTCCTCTTCCCCAATGTTGGATAGTTTAACTGTTTTGTGCCTTGGTGACTTCTTCTTTAGAATCAGTCTAGCTGGTGTTCTTTCAGCCTCCTGAATGGTTGCCTGGTTTTCATTAATTGAGCTGGGGAAGTTTTCTTGCAAGAACTCTCTCACTATTTTTGCAGATGACTTTTTTGTTGTGTCTTCCTCCAGTAATCCAATTATTCTGATCTTGTTCCTCTTCATGGCATCAGACAAAGCTCTTAGGTTTCATTCAGTTTCTCTGATGATTTTATTAGATTTTTGTTTGCATTTGTTAAAGTCTACTTGACTGTGCTCTCTGTCACCGGTGAGGTTCTCTGCCTCCTCCATTCGATTGGAGAAGTCTGTGAGTCTCTAATGATTTTTGTTATCTCATTCCTAAGCTCTTGTATTTCCCTTTGGTGTATGGTCATTAGCTCCTCTATCGTTTCATACTTTTTCTGTATTGTTTCCCTCATGACCTATATGACTCCAAACAGCATTCTGAAATTTTCTTTCTGTGGCAGATCAAAGGCTGCTTCTTCTATGCACGTTGCTAGGTTCAGGACATCTTCTGCCATTGCCTTTTGTTTCTCCTGCTTGTTCGTTGATGTCGTTGGGGCTGATTGCTTTTGTGTTGCGTTGTTTTAGAGGAACCAACTGCCATTTTCCAGGAAGTCGAAGAGCACTGGCTCTCTCTGGGAGACTCGTGGGAATACTTCTTCAAACTGCCTGAAACTCCTTGCACTATGGCATTAGCCTACTGCTTTATCCTCCTGTGGCTTTTCTATTTCCCTAATCAACCAGTATTCTGTTATTTGTTGGTCAAGTTGGATGGTCCTCTCAGGGGACTCTGGTTGGGTGGTTGTGGACCTGAGAGGATGGTGCTGTACTGTGTGTTCTCACAAGAAGCCAGGATAGTGTGGCCAACAGCATCTTGGAGTGCCACAGAGGGCATGTGGGGCTGCCTCCTGCAATGGGCATGCCACAGAAGGCTGGTGGGTTGTCTGCTTTGGAGTAGAGTACATGAACATCTGGCAGAATTTCCCTGGTCAAGTAGCCTCTGCGGAGTTTGGGAAGAGGTTCCTGCAGCAGTGGAGCATTGGTGAGTTTTGGCTCAACTGCCTTAGGCCATGTGAGGGAATGTGCCAGGTGGGAGGAACTTCCCTCAGTCACATGGGTCCACAGAGGACAGGTAGGAGCTCCCCCAGCCACACAGGATGGATTTCCCCCGAAGAAGGTCGATGGGATTTTCTAAGCCACGTATTAAGCACTACTGAGGGTGGGTGGGTGAAATTTACCCTGGGAAAATGTGGGCAGGATTTCCCCTATAAGAAGTTGGACAGGATATCCCCTGGTGGAAGGTGGGCAGGCTTTCCTCAGCCTCGGGTTATGCTGCAGAGGGTGGAGTTCTCCCAGGTGGGTGGAGGGGCAGGCATAAATTCCCTAGGCTAAGGGAAGTGATCTGGAGATCGGCAGTGGCATTCAAAAGAAAGGGGAAGAGAAAAACTTAACAAAACTAAGCCTGCTTAGACTGTGGAGGGACCGAGAGAAAAGAGGGAAACAAAAGTCATAATATAACTGGGCCTCAATCCCTGGCCTTGGGGCTGGAGGAGTTTAAACCCTGCCCCAAGATGGCTGAGATTATGGTGGGGGAGAGAGAAGAGAGAGAAACAAAAGTAACAATATAGCTGATCCCTGATCCCTGACTGTAGGGTTGGAGTGGTTTAAACCGTGCCCTGAGGTGGTGACAAGCTGTGGCTGTGTTGAGATAAAGTCCCTGCACATGCTCCAAATAATCCTAGCTCCAGCTGAGACTGTGGCAGGGCTAAGGTTAGACCCTAGCTGGCCTCCACTGTGGTAAGCCAAAAGCCCCCAGCTCCTCAAAACCTAGTGGATCTGTGCCTACTTATCTGTATGATGCTCCTCCTGGGACCCTGTACTGTGGAATTTCCCTTGTAGTAACTCTCCTGCACTGATTTCTGTGGAGCACCTCTGGTATGTGTTACTCAGTCACCATGTTCCCAGAAGTCTCCAGGACTTCTTTCTCTGTATGCCCTTAGGTCCAGGTGAGACTGTCAATCACCATAACCCATCCCTTCTTAGCTCCACTAAAGATAGACGGACCCAAATGGACCAATCAGATAGAGTCCATCATCATTCTGGTCATCATCATGAGTTCAGAGGCAGACCAATCACAGCTGTTGAAAGCTGATATCTGCACAATTCAACAACACTTGTCTACTCTGCAGTGAAGCCCTTGCTGGTTCAGATCCCTGCCACAATGGTTCCACGACTCTGATCTGGGATGTTTACACTCTTGTTGCCAACCCCAAGGCAGTTACACCCCAAGGAGTTTACTGCCTGGATAATATGCTCATCAAAGTACATTCTAGGGTTCATGAGATTTTCCAAAGCCAGATCTCAGACAAGAATACTTCTGAATATCCTTCTGTAGGGACAAACAAACCCCCTGAAGAAGAAGAAGTATCCCAAAAGGGGAGCTCACCAGGAGGACAGAAGAGAATTGGGGGCTGGTGGCCTGGGCTCCGTGCCACAACCTAAAAAGCTTCTAGATGTGTCATCTTGACAGGATTTGGCAGGCCACAAAAAGGTCCTGTCCACTCTTTTCCCCCAGGTTAATGGATGTCTACACACAACTGCACCTGGTCAACTAGGTGGGGATGACAATAGATTCTGCAAAATGACCTGGAGTCAGCTCTAAGCATAGGATACACTGCAGTAGCTCTTACGAATGCTCACCATGTTTAATCTCCACCATTTATACTCATATATTTAAGGGAATTAGGGTTTCACCAGAACACAAACTGGTATTCAGAGATAGAGACAGGGTGCTCTTTAGACTAGTGTATATTTGGCAGCAGAAGAAATATTCTAGGCCTTTCTATAGGGCAGGCCAAGAAATCAGGGCATCCCAGGCAAATGAACAATTTAGTATCCTTCATATTGATTGAGTACAAGTGGGGGAGAAGTGTTTTATTTTCACCAGAAAACAAGGCCTATTTCTCTGGACTAAGGCCAATTGACATTTTACCAACTGACACCAGAGGCGGCTGCTGGTCTGGCCCGCCCCTCAGTCAGTTCTGCATGTGTGTGATTCTCTCCATCTACCCGCCATGCTTCCCAGCCTTCTTGAAATAGGTCATGCTAGCTCACTCCAGGGGACAATGGAATGTTTTAATAATGGAATCTTTTTAGATACAGCCTAATCTATAGTTATCGCTCCCATTCCCAGTATGCTTTCCCAATGGTTTGTCTCCTGGAGCTTCACACCACTCGGCCCTGACAGTAGTCCTATTTCCTGACTCAGACCCTTCTGGGTTTTTAATCCTGTAATGCTAATGAAAGGTTTAACCAATTTATGACATCCATTAATAACAATGTTGGCATGCATGGCCCTTTCTTATCCTCTAGCCTGGTGATAAAATAGTCTGTGATTCTAATTGGAACCACTTTTGACTCAAAAGGGTTTTTTGTTTTTAGCCAGGGGTAAATTGTTTCTTTATTTCTATCCTGGTAGCCACCTGTACTTTTTGAGTTTAAATGTCCTCTTGTTAAAGACAAGAACCCAGTTATAAAGGTGACCTTTAGCCAAGTTATTTAAGGGAGACAGAGAGGAGCACCCAAGTTAGATTACTTAATATAAAAATAAAATTGTGGTTCCTTATTTGGTTTTGCCTTAAGCCACTTTTTTTTTTTTTTTGCATATAATACCAGCATTTCAGGGGTCAATGGTAGGCATTTGAATTTCCTAAAATGGAGTAACAACAACAAAAAAACCAGCTAGTAAAAACAATTTTAAGGGATTCTAACAAGAACAGCAACAAAAACCTCAGTTTCAGATATTCCTTGTGAACAACAGCAAATGTGACACATAGGACCAGGAAACAGAGCCATATTTGTTTAAAATATGCAGACAGAAATGGCCAAAGAATGAACACAGGCAGCATCACTCAAAGGTGTGGCATAACCAACCATCCCATTTGCTGGGTCTGTCCCAGGCTTAGCACTGAAAGTCACATATCCTGGGAAACCTTTCCATCCCAGACAAGCTGGGACATTGGAATACATCATGGATGCAAGAGGGGACTTGAGCATGCCAACTGTCATGACAATGGCACCAGGCCAGGCATCGTTTTGTCTGTTCTGTGTGGGGTGGCCAGGAGTCGGAGCTGACTCCACTGCAGCCGACAACAAAAGTAGCCAAGTCACAGACCACAGACCACGGTCAACACAGCTATGTTACCGTGCACGTAATGTTCTCGCTGATGCAGAGTATTGGTCTCCATTTCTTTGTCTCTTAGAAAAAGAAGGGTTAAAATCTTTACCCTCCCTCTCAGCACTGTGGGGGGAAACTGCCTCAACTCATTGGCAGGCAATTTGCAAATGTGAGATACTATAAAATTATAAATAATAGCTTGGGAGTGCTTTTCCTACAGCTAGTAGGCTTTACCTGGCTGCCGCCAAGGTCTTGCTGTGTAACAAGAGCTTTCCCTGTGGAGCAAAGCTAGCCCATTGTGAGTCATTTTACATTGCTTTCATTCCCGCTAGTGCCAGGTGACCTCGGGACAATGCAGTACAGCCCTGGCTCCAGTTCTGTTTAACCCAGCTGGATGCAGCCAAATTATGGCCTTCTTTTTAGGTGGAGCATGTTCTTGTGGGCTGTGGGAGACCTGTAATTCTTTTTTCTGCCCCCACCCCCATCAACCCCTTTCATGCAAAACCATTTATAGATTCTGGTGATGTCAAATCCACAGGATGCCTACCACAGTGTCATGCAACCAAAGGGCTTCCCACATCATCCATCTGGGACACAGTGGAGCCAGGGCCCCACCCATGTCTCCGTCCACCCACTCTCAGGCACTCCTGTACCCTCCCTGATCAGGGCAGCAGCTCCATGAGCCTTTTGCTTCTTTCTCTGCTTTGTGGTTCTGGGGTTTCAATTACCAGCCAGGTTTTCTTTTCAGTGAGAGAGCTATTGTTTGTCGCTGTGCATTCAGCCATCCATAAGCACTTCAATCTGCCTGAGTTGCTGGCTGCAGAACCATGGCGACGGCACACTTTGTGAGAGACTCCTCGATCAGGAGGCAACACCTCATTTCTAGGCCCAGCTCTGCCATGGCCTCACTGAGATAACTCAGGCAAATTGGCCACCCTCATAGGACTTCTGTCTCCTCATCTGTTGAATAAGAAAGTTGGATAAAATTAACTCTAACCCCCCCACTAGCCTCTAAATGTCTCTAATTCAATACAAGAGAGATAACAAGTGGGGAGGATGAGAACAACAGGAACCACGATTGTGAAAAAAACTGGAGGGAAATTTCCAGGCATAAGCAGAAATGTGGGCACAGAGAGAGACTCAGAGACTAGGGCCAGCCAATGGGCCACTTAGGACAGAGATAGCACCTATTCAGTTTTGCATAATTTGCTGTGATGTGGTATGATTTTACTCCTTCCCCACCATCACTCTAAATGTTTGGTAAAAGTGCTACCTGACCAACAGCCCCCATAGGAGGTGATGTAGAAAAAAGAAGTCCAAGCAAAATAAATCTAGTTGTTATCCAGTTGCCCCTGACTCGTGGCGATGCCGTGTGTGTAACAGAAAACTGGGCTCCACTGGGCTTTCAGTGACCGGTGTGTTGGCAGTTGGTCACCAGGCTTTTCTTCTGATGCATCTCTGAGCGCACTTGACCCTCCAATGCTTCCCTTAGCAGCCAAGCACACTAACTACTTGCACCTCCCAGGGACAGTTTGGTTGATATATCATTCACATATCAGACTGAAATGGTTTCATCATATGAAGAAGAGATGGCCATCATCACCACGATCAATTTTAGGACATTTTCTTCTTTCTTGTACTCTTTATTATTAGCTCCCCATTCCCCATCCCCAACCTCTTCTGCCATAACCCTAGGGAATTATTCATCTAGCTACTGTCTCAATAGATATAGCTACCCTGGATTTCATATATTAAAAAACATACAAGCCCCACTCTGCCCCATCCCACTCCCCAACAACCCAACAACAATAACAAACTGAAACAAAGAAAAACCTCAATGGAAGAGGAAGCAGAAAATATTAAAAACTGGAGCAAATTTAAATGGGTCAAAAGGGAGAAGCAAGTGTAAGATGTCGCATTCTAACCTGGCTACATCTGCATTAATCTGCCTTCCAAGGTGCTCTGTCTGATAGGAAGGCTGCTCACCTCCCTAGCCACTGGCCAGAGGAGCTTCATCAGAGGCTTAATCCATGCAGGGACCCTGCAAATGGATTTGGGGTTCTCACTATCATCCAGAGGCTTCTGAAAACGAGGTGCTCAGAATTTAAGCTCGAATACAGTTCCTTCCTTCAGTCTTGGATTCCTCACATGCAATCCTTGGATCACACAGGC
>NW_022111324.1:21918075-21935399 GCF_000313985.2 Echinops telfairi
CCTTCCTTCCCGGTATTGCCACTGTCACTGCTGGTCCTGAGGGGTTCATCTGTCCTAGATTCCCTGTGTTTCCAGTTCCCATCTGTACCGCTGTGCATCCTCTGGCCTAACCAGGTTTGTAAGGTAGAATTGGGATCATGGTAGTTGGGGGGAGGGCAAAACTTTTAATAACTCTCATTCACAAAGGCAGAACTAAGCCTGCTGGGCTAAGACATGTCGTTAGAAAAGGAAAGCAAGTATAAAATAGAAAACATATGGTCATTTTGAGTTGCTATTTATTGTGCACCCTCAAAGCAAGAGATTTGAACCAAAGTCCAATAATTTTCAAATCTGTCACTTCAGCATAGGAGTCATCTGCTTCTTCTCACACTTCAGTGTTTCAGCCTTAGGTGCAAGGGTTCAGTTCCTTTAATGTGCTACAGGTGTATTTAAGGCAAAGTTCCGTTCGCTTAGTGGGGTTTCCAAGCAGATGCTTCTCGTGTGGCCTATGGAGGCTGCTGTGCATCTTACAAGGACAGGCTCGAAAATCTCAGCTGTCTCTAGCACGGGGCCTGGGTCACCAAAGGCTGCATGGAAACTAGTTCAAAAGCAGGCATGATTATTTTCAACTGAGTAGGTAAAGAGACTCGGTTGCTATGCAACAAACATGCTTTCTTTCTTTTCTAAGAGAGAGATTACATTTCTAGCAGGGCCTCAACCCATAATTTTTCCTGTTCTTGTTATCATTATAGTTCCACCACGTCTTTAACATTGAGGTTGCATCATTGGCCATAACTGACTGAGCTGACTCAGTTTGAAGGTCTATAAAAAAGACAATGTCAAAAGGTTGGTTCTAAAGAAGTCCCTCAGAAACCTATTACATTGACATTCATTTCCCAAGATCTGATTTTCTCAACTAACTTTCTTATGAATTTCAGTGGGAGTCCAACTGCAGCCAGCAGTTCTAACAAACACAGGTGGTTTGCTACACCTGGCATAGCTGTGCTGCCAAGGCTCGTGGAAACAGAAACCACCACCGATGCCCGGCCTGGCCTTTTCTCCACTCTGCAGGCCTGAGCCCTTTGTTCTTTATTTCAGGGCGTCAGCAATTCAACTGGGACTCGATAACTCTTATGATTAGAATGGATCTTATTAACTAAACAGGCGCCAAGAAGGATCATTTGCCACCAGAACTCATTAGTTCCTGCTGTTATGATGGGCCTCAATCACGGCTATTCCCTACCCCCTTGGATATAATCCACAAAGGAAAATAAACACAGTAGTCTGTTCTAGATTCTAGATTTACCGGGGTGTGGGGGTGGGGTGGGCAGGACCCCAAGGGTATGGATAGTACTAATAAGGCTCTGAGAGGTGCCTTTGCTATGTTAAAAGTAGTGTTGAAAATAATGGGTTTTCCTAAATTGGCTCCATCCACCGAGCTTGAGCCTCCCCCATCCCCCATCCCTCCCCACCCCCCCACCCCCAAAAAACAAGCGACATGAAAGCCCCACAGCTGTCAAGTCGATTCTAATTCATAGTGACCCTAGGGTACCAGAATTGCTGATGGGTGGCTAAGTCTGCAAATCTCCAGGGCAGCGACCTTTTTCCCACCACCTCTTCCTTCCTCAGCCGGCTGGGGGCACACTGATCTCCTGGTAGCCTCTGGGTGCTTAACCACTGGACCAGCCAGGGTCCTTCATCAGTATTCCAGCCGAGAAAACCGATGGGCAGGGGTTTCTACTCTCACCTGTGATCACTCTGGGTTGGATTCAAACTCGACAGCACCTAACAACAATTAAAAACAATGCTATCCTGGCTTCTTTCAACTTTATTCTCAAAAGCAGAAATGTATAGTTCCCCAGGAATAACACGTGAACTGTAGCAGAAGTGAGTTCAAATGGCCCTGAGCTATTATGGACTTTAGTTCTCATTTAAAATGCTCTAAAGGTAATGCACCGCCTTACTACCTCTGAGGCAAATTTCCCACTGCCCTTCTTGGTATGGCGCTATTCTGTGTATTTTAGCACAGTCTAGGTGCTGCTATACAAAGCCTTGGTGGCTCAGTGGGTAAAGTGCTCAGTGGAAAACTGAAAAGTCAGTAGTTCTAATCCACCAGCCACTCTATAGGAGAAAGACATAGCAGTCTACTTCCATAAGGAATACAGCCTTGTTTTTAAACATTCTTGTTCACCTGTAATTCACAGACCACAAAGATCTGTAGTCCAATCATATTAAAAAGGAGTGATGTAATCCTCACCACAATCAAGTTTAGGAAATTTCTTCTTCCTTGTAGTCACCGTTGTTAGCTCTCCATCACCACCCCCACCCGGCTGCCATGCTAAGAAACTATTTATCGGGTCACTGGACTTCACAGATAGGAAAGCATACAAAATAAAAACAAAACAAACAACAACCATGACAGGATAAAACCTCAATGGAAAAGAAAGCAGAAAATACTAAAACCCGGAACAAACCCGCGTTGGATCAAAAGGACAGTTCAATGACAAGGTGTCACATTTTAACCTAACTGCCCGTCAGCCATCCACCCTCCAATGCACTCAGTCTGATAACCAGGCCATTCTCCTCCCTGGCCCACTGTCTCAGGGGAGTCACTGGAGGCTGAACAGGGACCCTGCAATTGGATTTGGGGGTTTTCACTGTCACTCATAGCCTTCTGCAAAATCAGGTGTTCAGAATTTAAGCTCCAATTCATTCTCTTTGGATTTGGATTTTATTATTTACAGTCCCCACCCCGACCCCATCTTAAAAAAAAAAGATTTCAGCCTTAGAAACTCTATGAGGCAGTTCTACTCGGTCCTATAGGGTTATATGTATCAGAATTGACTTAAAGTATGTATCAGAATTGACTTAAAGGTAGTTGCGTGTGTTTATTTAGTAAGAGCTCGGAAGATCATGTCCTTCCGATATTCTGGACCCACTCAGGCTGTAAAAGACTTAGTCCGTCTGCATGTAGAAATCATTTTTTAAAAATCTATGAAAAGATCATTTATTGGGGGGCTCTTTATAGCTCTTATACCAATCCATACATCAATTGTATCAAGCATGTTTGTACATATGTTAGCATCATTATTTGAGCCCTTGGTATCAGCTCCTCTTTTTCCCCCTCTCTCCCCTCCTTTCAACCTTGTGACCCCTTGATAAATTATAAATTATTATTATTTTCATATCTTCCTCACCTCCCAGAACAGAGCATGTGCACAAGTACAGATAAGAGATACGAGCTCACGACACAGAATCCAGGAACAGGAATGGGAGTAGCGATACCCGGAGGGTAGGGGCAAGGTAAGAGAGTAGGGGAGGAAGGGGAAACCAATTGCAATTATCAACACATAACCACCCCCACCCCCACCCACCACCAGGGGGAAGAACAACGGAACCATGGGGGAAGGGAGACAGCAGTCAGTGTAAGATATGAAAATAATAATAATTTATAATGTATGCAGCTAGAATTCTAGCCTTTGTTTTCATCAGCTTTAGATTGAGCCAGAACATTCTGCTTTAAGGAGTCTGCAAGGTTCATGATTTTCAAGCCATGCAAAAAGGACCTCTTTATAATAAAGCTGCGTATTTTTTCCCTTTATGCTTTTAAGTGGACCTGCTAAAATGAAAGCTTGATTCTTTTAAGACATCCTGAAAGCTTCAAGAATCAGCCAACATTGACAGAATCCTGCCTGACATCTTTCTGCAAAGTGCTCAAAAAACCAGCATTAGCAGGTTATTTTCTGAGTCCCAAGACACATGGAGAAACAATTCAACCAGATATTTAGATACCTTCTAAATGAATGAAAAAGAGGGAGCCCCTAACAAGTTCAATCCAGCCAAATTCCACTCATTTTCAACCTTTTCCTTTAAATACACTGCACATATTTTCCAGGACACCAAACTGAAAGGAGATTAGCTCAGAGGAAATGTAATAAGAGCAGAGATGTGGAAGAAAAACAAGCCAGTTGAGAGTCATGGGGGTAGCCAAGAACAAGTAGGCCAAACTCAACTTTGGCAGCATTTGGCCCCTCTTCAAATCAATACTCTTCAAATATTTGTTCAAAATTAATTTAGTGAGAGAGGAATACGTCCATTTGAGATGATGGTTTAGTTTGGTGGGAATACAACCACATTGTATTGTAGCCAGTTGTATAAGAAGTCTCTTGGGGAGATCTGCATTAAATGACACCATGTATCCAGAATAGTCCACTGATGTCTTCCTACCTACTTATTAATTGGCGTGCACCCTGGGCACCTACCCAGCTGGCACATTCCTTAATCCAGATTTTGATCAGGATAGCAGACTAAGTAATTAGGAGCTCAGGGTGGGACTGGAGAGAAAATCTGGTGATTATGGACTATTGCCTTGTTTTTTTCTTGTTGTTGTTGTTACTCTTTGTTTTGTTGTTATTTTAATTGTTCTGCTCTCATAGGTGTGTGTGCACTCATGTGTATGAAACAATACTCTTTAAGGCCCAATTCAGCCAGTTGCGTGACCACTGTCTCACACACTGAAAAATTCCACAACCTGATGTCTGTGTTTCAGAATGCACTTCAGGGGTCCTGTAGATGTGTGCTACAGTAATTTAGTGTTCAGGCCCCGAGACTTAATTTGATATATTCCTTCAGCCAGCTCCCATATCTAAGCCAAGTCACAGACCTTGATTGAAAGGAAGGTGGGGCTACTTTGTAGAAGCAACCTGTAACACTGGAATGAACATGTAAGTCCCCTCCTCCCACAATGCGGTTGCATCCCACATTCTTGAATAAACATGCTAAGCAACTGAGACTCCCGTGTTGACTTCCTGGCCTAAAGACCAATGACTAGCATGGTAACCTCAAATCTGACTATTTCGATTTACAGTGATCTTATAAAGGGTTTCCAAAACAGGAAATCGATGGGAGCAGACAGCTTCATCCTTCACCCTCAAAGTGGCTGATGAGTTTGAACCACTGACCTTGTGGTAACTAACCCAATGGCTAGGCAACAGTGCCACCAGCGCTGTTTGCCAATATGGTCGGAAGAGTTAAGTAGAGTTCCCTGGAGCATCCTCTCTTTATTGGAATATATATATATTCCAACACTGCATCCGTGAGGGGAATTTCTCATTTTACTGGCTCATAAAAGACTTGAAGTATCCTAAACCATAGCCTTATTTAACTTTCCTTTGGACTGTGCAGGTGAATACATTTAGAGAATGACTGTACATTATCGTAAACTAATCAGATATTTTGTAGCTGTGTTTTCCGAAATGGTAGATATATTGAAGTGCTCATCTTAGATCCTGACTCCTGATATGTAGTTATTGATTGAGCACATTACTATTTTTTCCTATATATCCACGTACAAAACACATCAGTGGTAGTTTGCTTTGACTGACAAGGATTTGATACCAACTCTCTTGTTTTCTGTAAGAATATAGAAAGAAAACATCTCAATCCTCTCTACATTTTACATAGCATTACTCTGGCCCACTAATTGACATGCTCCCTAGCAGGACATAGCAAGGACCACCGGTGAGTCAGTGAGACACATGTATGCCTGCCGTCGCTAAACCTTATGAAAATGCCTTGTGGCTGTCTGGGGACGTTAGAAGCAGTGTGCACTTAATTTCTGTGTAATAACTATCGCAACCCATTCACTGACTAACTCAACCCATTCACTGACTAACTCAACAGAACCCCAAGCAATAGAAGGCTCAGCAGTTTCTGGAGTCATGTGACTTCATAGAAAAGAGTGATACTCAAAATATTAGTGGCAAAGATGGATGCTTGCTTCTGGCAAATTCCAATATGAAAATCTCAATGCAGACCATTAGAGACTTGGAGCAAAACTCTTTTCTTCCTCAGATAACAATTCTCTTCTGAAGAAATAGCTTCTAGCTGGACACTTGGTCCTCCAACATCATGTGACAATCCCCAGTGAGCTGCTGACCGGATGACGTATGGTCAGCATGCTCAACAGCAAGACATCGTCAAGTCAAAGTAAGGCATGGAACAGGACTGCAGAAGATCTTGAAGAGACAAGCTGTATGAAGAGCCGCTGAGACGCCTCCTGCGCTCCTGCCTCCTGCTCCGCACGGCATCATGGGGAATTCCAGAGGAGCTGCTGGCTGAGGCTGAAAAACTCAGACTTGGGTTTAAAGTAGTTCCACACAGTCTTCCTGCGTTAGCTAGAAGTGGCCTGCCGCAACACCGTAACCCAACTCGGGTGCGTGAGAGAGGGTAGCAAAGGGAATCCTTGCGTGAACACAACTGAGAGGGGTACATTTGGTGACTCCACCCACTTGGTCACGGCTGAACATTGATACAGACACATGAGCAGGGCATTAGGGAGGGCAAGGGGGAGAAACTGGTGACCAGGAAGTCTGAAAGGTACTATGAGGATGAACACACTGAAATGAGCACAGAGGGAGAAAGGGGAACTGATCAAAATACCAGGTACGTATGCCTTCAAAAAGTTCACGGAAAAACTCCATTCCATTTCATTCCATTGTCCATAAACACCTGAAGCCCCTGCACATGTGTGCATGTGTTTATTGGCTATGTATAAGGAATTGGCTCCTGTAATTGTTGAGATTATGGGTCAGTTAGTAGGCTAAAGATGTCTGCAGGTTTGAATACCAAGATCTGCTGATCAGGTGACGAGAGTAGAGAAAAGGATGGTTCTGACCAAGGGTCTACTTATATAGTCTGGTGGTAGAACACACGCTACAGACATTCTCTTTTCCACTGATTGATTGATTACATTAGATCATATTTTGAAATTACATTATATTGCCTTGCATAATGGAGCAGCAACTTGACTAGTGTTTGGCCAAACTACGATGAGCCATAGCCTAACCATTAATACCGAAAAGTAACTATCACAAGTGTAAAAAAATGCACATCCCCGATTTAAAACTGCCACATAGATCCTACATTTAACATAGTTGCTTTGGTGACCAATGTCAATCTTTTTCCTAGAAATGCCACCACTTCCATTCTACCTATAAATGGGCCCTGAGTGAGAGCTTGCTGGCCTCCAAAGAGAAGGCTTGTGGTGGCCCAAAGCCAAGTCATACCTCTGTCAATGGCCATTTCAACTACTTCTGACCCTTAAGTACATAAGTACTTGTGGGAAGTATGCTTTTCTCCAGCTCCACAGATTATTATTTAGATTTCAATTCCATAAAGAGACTCGACAACCATCAGAACAGTATAACTGTCTCTAAAAGCCCTCAATGTACCCATTGTGATGATTTCTTAGAGAATTGCCTTGATTGGATCAGGATGAGAGCATCTTGAATTTGATTTTTTTATGATAAAAACTCTTAAAAAGTATTTCATAATTTAACAAGATTTGGGATTTCTTATAATAAGCTGGTAGTGTAACACTTCACTGCTTCCTTCCATGTGAGAACTTAGAAGAATGTGTTTCGATTGCACTTAGGCTGTAAAGAACCCTGTGTCTGGCCTCACTACAAAGGTAAATGGGCAGGAAAACACGTGGTTGGAAGGAGGAACAACATTGAGTTGCTAGGTGATCGTGGAACGCACTTTACCAAAGTAAATCCATGAATGTGCCAAGCCAAACAAAAGAGACTTAAAGAATGGCTGAGACATGGCTATGTTGGAAAAGCCATTCAGGAAAGGTTCCAAGCAATTTACCAAACACTGTCCACACCTTATCTAATGTAGTCTTCATAATAACCACATAAATAGGTACTATTATCATTGCATATAAAAAAGGGAAGTTTTTTTCTCCCTAAGAGATGAGCTGAAGGACCCAAACAAAATAACAACAGTCAGGACAGCCAGACTAGAGGTCTAAGGGGTAAGACAACAGGGTGAAGTAAAGGGTTGAAACAAGGGATACCAGGTGGCTCAGGAAAGGAAGCCCACAAGCACCAGATGGGTTAGAGCATGTGTATCTCACCAAAGCAGGAGCACTTCCTGGGAGATATTGTGCCAGGCAGGAGCTAAAGCAGACTCTAAGGTCACAGAGCCAATATTACACAGGTTTAAAATGCCTATGTTCCTGCTAATGCAAATGGTTAATGCAAACCGTTAAGACACTAGGCTCGTGTCCATCCATAAGCATTTTGGAAGAAAGGCCTGGCAATCTACTTCCCCCAAATCAGCCATAGAAAACCCTCCGGGCACAGTTCCACCTGGGCACACACGGGGTCACCATGAGGCAGAGCTAAACTGAAGGCAAGTGGGTTACTGACTTAGAATGCATGCGGTCAGTGAGCATCTCCCCGTCTCGTGGCTCCTGTGAGAAGGAGCCACTGGGTCTTGATAACAAAAGAGCCACCAGAAGTTACTTTTAGAGAGATTTGGCATTTGGATGTTGGGCTGCATCTCCGAGTCCCAAAGAAATCAAGATCGGTTTCATCTCTGGCCCAACAACTACTGGAGTGGTCGCGTTTTATGGCTCCATATATTATTGTATCTCAGAAATGACTTCGTATAAAGCTATGCCTTTGCCGAGCAGGTTAACATAGACAATATTCAGCTCAGTCAGTGTATCATGGCATGCACTTGTTTTATCTATGGTAGTTATGCCTTCCACCAAATGAGGTTACTCTCCACCCTTACATGCAGCACTGAGGCACCTTTTAAGAAATGTAAGTTTATTTCTTTGTTTTGGGTAAATTAGATTACATTTTACATGTCTGTTTTGCCCAATGCCTTTTTCGCTGGTCTTCTCTTTTTGCTGTTGTCTTTTTAAAAATTGGGAATTAGATGATGGTTTGCAGACGTTTCGCTGACATTTCCCTTTGCTCTGTAGGACTGTCACCGATCCCTATGCTTAGAATTCTTTCAGGGTTCCTATTGGAAGTTATCTTTTGCTGTTAACAGGTGCCCTCGAGTCCCTTCGACTCATAATGACCCGTGTACAGCACAAAGAACCCCTGCCCTGTCCTGCCCCAGCCTCACAGTCGTTGCCACTTTTGAGCCCACTGTGGCAGCCACGGTGCCAGTGCGGGTGTGAAGGCCTTCCTCTTTGCACTGACCTTCTCCTTTACCGAGTCTGGTGTCCCCTTCCAGGGACGAGTCTCCCGGGACATGTCCAAAGTCCATGGGCAATTTGTATTGGCCTTTGTTCTCCGTCCCTCAGCAGGGCACAAACCTTCCTCCCGCGTCTGATTTGACTCACTGTGTTCCAGCCTCAACGGCTGCGTGATAAGAGGAGAGGGCACAAAAGGGTTATCAGGAACCACGCTTATCTGGTTTACTCGCGTGTGTTCTGCTCTCCCGGCGGCCCTCAGTGGTTATTCTAGATGGGGCACGCTTCTCTTTCTACTCCCCGCCCACCTCTTTCATTTCTCCCATCCCCCGTCTTAGCCCGCACTGTGCTGTTGGTCTGGAAGCTCAGAAATCATTTAGCTGAGGCTGAACCCAAACCACAGAGGTGGCCAGGTGCTGGGTAGCTGCCCCAGCTAGAGACAGGCTCCCGTGGGTAGGGTGGGCACTATTGGCCAGGCATTCGCTGCCCAGACAATCCAGCCAACATGGCAGGTGGCATTGCAGGAGGTGGGTGGAGTGCACAGCAGGGATCCGGGTACACCCAGAGATCCATGGAGATCCAGTCTTGCAGCCGGCTCCCGGCATGGGTTGTCTGGCAACTTGGAGCACGCGCTTTGTGGGGCTCCGTGGAGGGGTTGGGTGCTCAGCCTGCCTGGGGCTTGTTGTCTAGGAGAACCTTTCCCATCCTTGTCGTTTGTCCTCAGCCCTGGGGAGCTAAAGGTGCTTTAAGGGCTACCTGGGGGGGATGAAACCCCCCTGAGTTGGTTTAGACAGTTGGAGAGCAGCAAGCCATCACAATGAAAGCATTTCCTAAAATTAGGATTCCTCTTCTTCCCGTTGGCCTTTCTAGACTGGTCAGGTGTCGCCGGGGAGCACAGACACCCACTTTAGCCAGGGCAGTGAGGCTGCTGGGGCTGAGTAGAGAGCAGCTGGGGTGAGATTGGCCTGCTTTCCCTTATGGGAGACTGATGCATGGACCAGGAGAGTAATATTTGGAAGAGGAGAGAAGGTGGGAAAAAGACCAATGGGCAAGAAGAAATGTGGCCTGTCCGATGCTCCCTGGCTGGTATAGTCGGACTCTTGGGCAACATGGCCGAGTTCTGCAGACTATTAGGCAGACTGGGTGGGTGACAGGTAGAGACCTAGACACACAGGGCTTAGGTAGAATGTCCTAAGGGGTCCGATGGGACCAACGATAATAAATAATGAATATCTTAGGGCAAACTTTAAGAATGTTGCAATTAAGGATCAACAAAGCCCCCAATTAAAAGGGGGACAGATGGCAGAACTCAAGTCTGAGGCACTAGAGGTGAAAGTGGTGACTGAAGCCAGAAGGTAAATCGGAGGTTAATATTGGGCACTGCGTACAAAGCGGGAGAGGCACTCAGGGAGCAAGTGCTACCCAGTGGTGGGTGAGCCGTGAACCCAGGGAGGCTTCCTGACAAATACCTGAATCAGGGCCATGGCTTTTTGGGTTGATTTTTCTGAGGTCCCTGACAGGCAGAGTGACCGAGTACAGACATTCCCCCAGTTACGAATGAGAGACATCCTAAGTATGTCTTTCAAGTTGAATGTGTAGGTCTGTCAGCACAGGCACACGTGGTTCTTACTTAGCCTTACTTTAATACTTCACAAGGTGGGCAATACCCCCTGGGGCATTGGAATGATCCAAGGGGACCTACCAGTATACTTTATCCTAGATTACAGGCTACAATACACATTTTTTAATTGCCAAAGGGGGAGCTGAGTCTTTTTTTTTTTTTCCGCCTGAAAAAGAGGTAGTACGCCAAAAAAGTTTGGGAGTCTGTGCTTTAATACATGAAAGGGGCCCTGTTGACACAATGGGTTAAGCATTAGACTGCTAACCACAAGGCTAGTGGTTCAGACCCGCCAGCCACTCCATGAAAGAAAGATGAGGCTGTCTACTCCTGGAAAGATTTACCGTCTTGGAAACCCTAGGGAGCAGTTCTACTCGGTGCTACCGAGTCACTGTGAATTGGAACCAACTCAGTGGCCGTGGGTTTGGGGTTAGTGCACGCAAAGGATAGAAGCCCTGTCAGTCACCCCAAAGCTGCAGCAAATGAAGGTGGCCGAGATGGAGAAGTTGTTGCAAATTGGGGTTGATTCAATCATTTCAAAATGGGAGCAAGTTTACCTAACAGAAGTTGAATGTTCACGATTAAGGACTGACTGTAGAACAAACAGCAGGGTCAGAACCAAGGTTCTTTTCCTAGTGCCTAAGGTGGAATTGAGCATATGTTCTTTTTCTTCTAACCAAACGGTAGTCCTTCCCGTTTAGATGAAAGACATCAGTTACAGATAAATACAATGCATCTCTACTGCTACCTCTCTTTGTCCCCAGAGCTGGTGGGTTTCTTAGCCTAAGGAAAAGTTAAGAGGCACTGCTTTCCCTGGTCCCGTCAGGCTGCAGATCCAGATTGTGGTAAAGAATGGAGTGTGGCATCACATCCTACTGCAGGCTCCCAGACAGGTGGATCCACTCTTCTGGTGATTGAAGGGGCAGTGGGTGAGTCTGTGGGTTTTAGCAGGTTTAACAATAACAGACCAGCTAGAGTTGATGTTACTTCCTCAGGCTTCCATTGAGAAAACCAGAGGTTGTCTTCGTTCTAGAATGTACTCCATGAAAGACCAGAAAACGTGCTCTATTGAGTACAATCAGCTATTCTTAATGTGGGCCACTTGTGTACAGGATAACCATATACTTTGTCATTCAAATAAGATATAATAATAATTTATAAATTATCAAGGGTGCATGGGGGAGGGGGGCAGAGGAAGGGAGGGGGAAGGGGGGGAGAGGAAAATGAGCTGATTCCGGGAACCCAAGAGGCAAGCGAGTTTTGGGAATGATGAGGGCAACAAATGTATAGATGTGCTCTACACAATTGATCTATGTATTGTGATGAATTTTATGAGCCCCAATAAATTGATTTAAAACAAAACAAAACAACAACAAAAATTTGTCATTCAAATTGGACACTTCTGAGAACATAAGTAGGGTAAAGTAAGACAGAAAAATAATTTGTACAAAGACTTCCAGCAAGGCAAGGAAATAGGCAGGCATACTACACAGACTCTATACCAAAGATTTGAGAGACAAAATGGAACAGATATGGATGATAATCCTGGAACCTTGCCTTTCCAAGTACAGTATAGAGAACTGGATTGAATACCGACCAGGAGAAGGGAAACAAAAGCAGCAAGAGGGAAGACAGACAGGTGAATTGTCAGCGGACCTGACGTGATGCTGCCAGCTCGAACTTCTGCAAGCAGCATTCCCTAGAGATGGCAGACTGCCACACTGGTGACTGGCAATGAGAAGAGTGGGCTTCTCCTCTGGTCTCCACTCCCTCCTGGTGACCAGAAGCTGAACATCCCCTACTCTCACCCACACAGCAGCTAGTGACACCTCCTGCTACAAACCCCCTGCTCTGCCTGAGGTTGGATCCTCACCCTTGTAGACCAGGCTCCTGGTTTGCCTCAACAAATCAGCAGAACATCCAGTTGCTGGGTTCCTACACCCCTGGATGAGCAAGAACTCCTTCCATAACCAGCTGCCGCCAGCTAGTCTCTGGGTCTGAAGGAGTTCCTTCTGAGAATAAACACATTAACTTCAGCCACGATCTGAGTCAGCACAAACGAATTCTGTACCAGGTGTGCTGATTCCAGACATCTAGGTTGGCAGGAACTTCACCAAGGATTGGGCATTCCATATTTCCCCCTGACCCTGGGAGCACTTTGACTAGCAGAAGGTGCTGATCAATCTTGGGTGCCGACAGCTTTTTCTTCTCTGAGTCCTTCCCCTGTTCCATTTCCCCACCTTATTTGGTTTCTTTTCCTTTTATTCCCTTGTTTTTAATCTTTGCTCTGCTTTTCTTTTTCTATTTCTCTTTTTTCTATTATTTTTGTACTATTCTCTTTTCTTTCTCCTCCCTCCCTAGTTTTTTAATTCCTGTAATTTTATTTCTTTTTATATTTATTTTCCTATCTTTTTAGTTATTACCTTTGTGTGTGTTGTTGTTTGTCTGATTTTTCCCTGCTTGGTTTTCTTTATTATTTTCTCTTTTGCACTTATTTTTTTCCCTTCTTGTCCCACTCAATGGGACACAACATCCTTGTCCACATGAGTCAGCCCCTATGCTTGGTAAGGACCATCACCCACTCTTATATCATCTGGTCATCAATAGACAACAATTAACATTAGTGAAACCCATCCCCAATGGTAGTACACAACCAGCAAAGAGAGAACCGAAACTGAACACATGCTTATGTTCTCTATCACACCCACCAGGAGACAAGTAGTGAATGCTTAAGAACAGACCAACATAGTAAATATAATGACAACATACAATCAAGTAAATGCAAATACAGTAACCACACAATATCTCAGATGCAAAAGACAAGTTTACTTTCTAAAAAGAAGCAAAGTATAGTGGCTCAAACAAGATACCAAAACATAGAACCAAGAGACCTTCACCAGGAATAAATGGCATTGAAACTAACAGTAAGGAATTCCAAAGAGTGGTGTTTAGGTACTTTTAATGAGTTGAGAGAAAGAATGAGAAAACTATGGATGAAATCAAAGAAAACACAGAAAATAAATTAGGAAAGCACCTCAAGAACAAACAAGCAAAACAAATAAAAAATTAGAAACCATACAAAACCAGTAATAGAAATCCAGAAATTAATACTAAGATTTCAGAAGTAGATAATGCATTGAAAGAGCAAAGGAATAAAGGAATAGAATTAAATCAATAGAAGGCTGAATTAGTGAGTGTAAGGAAAAATCTCTCAATATTAATCTCCTAGAGGATGAATCAGAAAAAGAATAAAAATGTGAAGAACACCTAAGAATTATGTGGGACACCATCAAGTGGAATAACTTACATGCAATTGGCATTCCAGAACACACACACACACACACACACACACACACAGCAAAAAAACATAGAGAAAAGTGTTAAAGAGTTATTGGAAGAAAACTTTCCTACCATCATAAAAGACAATAAACTATGTCTCCAAGAAGCAGAGCAAAGCTCAAACATGATAGAACCCAAAAGAAAACCATCGAGTCATATCATAATCAAACTTTCCCAAACCAGAGATAAAGAAAGAATCCTGAGATCAGGCTCAGGAAAAACAAAACGTTATCTACAATGGAAAACCAATAAAGCAAAGTCCTGATTTCTCAGCAGAAAGTCCATGGGATAACATGCATTGCATACTGAAAGGGGGAAAAATGCCAACCAAGAATCATATACCCAGCAAAATTTATCCTAAAATATAATGGCAAAATTATGGCATTTTCAGATTAGCAGAAAATAAAGGAATTTATGAAAACCAGACCAACCTTACAATAAATACTAAAGGAGGTTCTTTAAACAGAGGATCAACTATGGCAGACGATAATCACAGATTAAGCTACAACTTCATCTACAAGTCATCCCAGATATAGAATTAACAAAGTAAAACAAAGCTACAAGTCTGAAAATAGGAAACCAGAGATGCTGATTTGTAATTAAGATTATTATGAAGTAAAAAGAGGGACTAATGTGGTTACAGGACTTCCAAAATGGGGAGGAAGTCAAGGACTTTGGTGAAGAGGAAGCCAATAAACAATAAGAAGATTGTTGGCAAAAAATGATGGAGGAAAGAGAAGAAACTGGGATGAGTTCATGAGTTAAAAGCAACAGAGGTAAATGCTGTTATATACACAATCCTACAACCTCAGTGATCCATGAGTATACACCCAGATAGATAAGCAGGCTGAACAGGTGTGGGAGGGAGAGTGGCAGTATACCCCCAAATATATATAGCTTGTCCAGGAATATTTTTATGTGTATATTTACCTTTGTACATGGATATTTACCTTTGTTGCAACTATATTCATATCCATGAATATGATGGGAACACACAGGGGTCAAAACCACTGAAATACATTGATAGAATGAGTTACTAGGCCTAGGGTCTCAGGACCATTGTCTCAGGGGACACCAAGACCACTTGGCATAACATAGATCTTTAAAGGTTGTGGACAGTCATCTAAGGTGCAACTGTTAATCTCGCCCTACGCAGAAGGAAAACATTGATGAACATTGAAGACATATTGTGATGGTTTGCATTTATGTCGACTAGACATACCTAGGTGAAGGTAGAGATGGAGCCCAACCTGTCAATCAGGTCGGAGCCTGGTGCCAAGTCTTTGGGAGTGTGGCCTTTTGTAGAAGAAAGATGCTCTGAGCAGAACAGAGGGCTCTGCGATGAGCTGCTCATGTTGTTGTTATTAGGTGCCTGCGTGTCAATTCTGACTCATAGTGGCCCTGTGCCCAGCCAACTGCCTGGTCCTATGACATCGACACAACTATTGTGATATTTGAGCCTATTGTTGCAGCAACTGTGGTATTCCATCTCATCAGGGGGCTTCCTCTTTTGCACTGACCCTCTATTTTACCGAGTAGAATGTCCTTTTCCAGGAGCCAATCTCTCCTGAGAACATGTCCAAAGTATGAGACAATTTTTCACCATATTCACTTCTAAGGAGAATTCTGGCTGTACTTCCTCCAAGACAGGTTTGTTTGTTCTTTTGGCAATCCATGATACTTTCAATATTCTTCACCAGCACCATATTTCAAATACATTGATTCTTCTTCGGTCTTCCCTATTCATTGTCCAATCTTTATATATATGACATTGAAAGTGCCATGGATGGGTCAGGCACACTTTGTCCTCAAAGTGAATCCTTGCTCTTCAACATTTTAAAGAAATCTTGTGCAGATTTGTCCAATGCAATAATACATCATTTGATTTTTTTTTGACTGCTGCTTCCATGAGCATTGATTGTGGAAAAGGGTAAAATGACATCCTTGACAATCTCCAACTTCTCTCAATTTATCATGATGTTATCCACGTTCTATTGGTCCAGTTGAAAGGATTTTTATTTTCTTTACTTTGACTTGCAACCCATACCAAAGGCTACATTATCTGCATTATCAAGTGCTTTAAGTTCTCCTCGCTTTCAGCAAGCACGATTGCATCATGTGCATATCCCAGGTTGTTAATAAGCCTTCCTCCAATTCTGATGCTGCATTCTTCTTCAGATAATTCAGCTCCTCAGATTATTTGCTGAACATACAGATTGAATAAGTATGGTGAAAAAATACAAACCTGACACACACTTTTCCTGATCTAAACCAGGCAGTATTCCCTTGTTCTGTTTGAATAACTGCCTCTTGGTCCATGTAAAAGTTCTTCATAAGCACAATGAAGTATTCTGGAATTCCCATTTTCCTCAATGTTATCTATAATCTGTTATGATGGCCACAGTTGAATGCCTTTGCATAGTCAATAGAACACAAGTGAACCTCTTTCTGGAATTCTCTGCTTTAAGCCAAGATTCAGCTGACATCAGCAATGATAGCCCTCACTCAACATCCTTTCTGAATCTGGCTTGAATTTCTGGTATCTCCTTGTTGATGTGGTGTTGCAAGTGTTGCTGAATTATCTTCAGCAAAATTTTACTTGCACACAATATTAATGATGTTTTTGATAATTTCTGCATTCTGTTTGGTCATTTTTCTTTGGAGTGGGTATAAATATGGATTTCTTCCATTTAGTTGGATATATCTTCTAAATTTCTTAGCACAGACTAGTGAGTACTTCCTCAGGAAATAGATATATGATTTTCTAGGTGAGGCAATATGTATTAGAACTTTGTGATGGTACCATTATATTTGCAAGGAAAACAAAGGATGGTGTCTTATGTCACACCTATACTATGGCAGTCAAAGATGCCCCAAGGAGGTCTTAAAGGCTTGAAGACAAACAGGTGACCATCTAGCTAAGAAACAACAAAGCCCACACGGAAGAAGCACACCAGCCTACCCTGACACGAATGCTGAAGACAAAGCAGGTGCATAAGCAAATGCGGTGAAGAAAGCTGATGGCGCCAGCTGTCAAAATATATAGAATCTGGAGTCCCACAGGCTGGAAGATAAACAAGGGGCCATCTAACTGAGAAACAACAAAGCCCACATGGAAGAAGCACACCAGCCTTTAAGTTGACAAGGCGGTGAAGAGGTCTGGTATCAGGCATCAAAGACAAAAAAAAAATCATAGCATTGTGAATGAGGGGGAGTACAGAGTGAGGACCCAGGGCCCATCCGGGTGAAATTGGACATCCCCTTGCAGAAGGGCTGCGGGGAGGAGATGAACCAATCAGAGCGCAGTATAGCAATGATGAAATACACAATTTTCCTCTAGTTCTTAAATGCTTCCTTCCCCCGCTATCATGATCCCAATTCTACCTTACA
>NW_022111324.1:21936598-21937990 GCF_000313985.2 Echinops telfairi
ACGGAGGAAGCGCTATTACAGGTCCCTACCAAGGACTCTAGTCACTTGCCTTCAATTTCTTGAAACCAGGACACGGTTGGCACTGGTTTCAGTGCTTAGTCAACTGGGAGGGTGGACCCTAGTCTTCAGAGCTAGGTGGATAATTGGCTCTCCTTGCTTTATGCTCACTTTTGCTTGATCTCCTAAGCCAATAGATCTCATTCCTGGCTGTGCCTAAGAACTACCTGGGGAGTATTTTTAAAACTATCGATGCCTGGGCCCCGGATCAATTACATCAGGATCTTTAGGGAAAGGGCCTGGTTTCAAAAGCTCCCCCAGATGATTTGAATGTTCTAATGAGACCTCTTGTCCTATGCCCTCTCATGAACTCTCATTGATCTCAGTGGCCCCAGTTCTGTTTGATTTCTATCCGTCAAATCCCCTCTGCAGTATTGTCCCCCATATATTCCAGAAAATATAAGCGTAAACACACGTTCAATGACCAGCATGGTGGTACAGATAAGATTGCCCAGAAAGGGCTCTTTCTGTCCAAGACCTTGCCCTGGGTTGATGCCTGGCTCTATCTAAACATCCCACCTGCTCCCGCCTCTCTTCAGTTTTGGCATTTTCTGTCTCCTGCTTCCATGCTCATGACACATCCATTCCCAGTTTGCAGCTGATCTCCCCCTTGCAGGACGCGCCCATGGCTTCCCTCTTTGGCTTGGACCCAGGATCCCTTTTGGAGAACTGTCTAGTGGCACTGGCCATTGTCCTGGGCTCCACCTTTCCCTACTTTCAACCTCAGCGGGGCCCAGCCCAGGCATCTCACCATGGAGAAAGCCCAGATGAAGCTCTGCTAAAGCAGGGGTTGGTGACCCTTTAAGAATAATGTGTCTTGGGTACAGGTAAGAGCTGGAAACACAGGGAATCCAGGACAGATAACCCCTGGGGACCAATAACGAGAGTAGTGATATCAAGAAGGTAAGGGGAAAGTGGGGGGAGAGAAGGGGAACCCATCACAAGGATCTACATATAACTGGCTCCCAGGGGGATGGACAACAGAAAAGTGGGTGAAAGAAGCATGGGTCAGTGTAAGACATGAAATAATAATAATAATTTATAAATTATCAAGGATTCAAGAGGGAGGGAGGGGAAAAATGAGGAGCTGATACAAGGGCTCACGTAGAAAGAAAATGATTTGAGAATGATGATGGCAACATATGTACAAATGTGCTGGACACAATGGATGGATGGTGATAAGAGCTTTATGAGCCCCAAATAAAATGGTTTTATGATAAATCATAAAAAAAAAGAGTGAAGTGTCCAAGAACCCATTTCTTTCCAACAAGGTGGGGAGGACAGCAGACCCGGGTAAGCCGCGGTGTGCTTTCCAATGAGTAGCAAGAAGGACCC
>NW_022111324.1:21941834-21950256 GCF_000313985.2 Echinops telfairi
CATTTCTCTTATGGCTAATGATCTGGAACACTTTCTCATATGCTTATTGGCCATCACAATCTCCTCCCTAGTGAAGGCTCTTTTCAGTTCTTTTTCCCACTTCCTTAGGGGGTTAACTGTTTTCCTCTTCTTGCAGGCCACAGTGCTTTCTAAACGGGGTCTTCACCCAGTGAACAATAACCACCTGGTTCTCCTCTGCGGCACAAGGCCACACCCTCCGCTGATTTCATCAGGCAATAGTCCAGGGCAGCGGCTCTCAATCTGTGGGTTGTGGGTCGCGACCCCTTTGGAGGTCGAACGACCCGCCCACATGCAGAGACGCCCACATACGAGTACTCGGTGTGAAGATTATTACCCATGCTACACCATGCTTCAAGACACAATTTAATTTATTTGTCATTAGAAATAAATGTTTTACAATATATAATTACATATTTTTGTGATTCATCACTATGCTTTAATTATGTTCAACGTATTACAATGAAAATACATCCTGCATATCAGATATATACATGATGATTCATAACAGTAGCAAAATGACAGTGATGGAGTAGCAAGGAAAATAATTTTATGGTTGGGAGTCACTACCATGTGAGGAACTGAATTAACGGGTCGAGGCATGAGGAAGGTGGAGAATCGCTGGTCCTGGGCAAATGGAGCAGATTCTTAGACCCAGGAGCCAGGAGGCTGTTTAGCAGGAGTCTCCCGTCATACACAGCTGTGGAGCGAATGAACGACTGTTCCCCCACGCTCTCCAGAGCGATGTCTCTCACCCCCAGGGTTTCAGGCAGGAAGGGAGAGCAGGTTTGAGTGTTTGAGCTCCCCTAGAGGCCTGTCTCTCTTGTTTGTGCCCAGAGGCGGCTGCTCCTCTCCCCGGCGTTCCTTTCAGAAGAGTAACGATTTTTAGAGGCATAATCAGGAGGGTTTGTGTTGAATTATTAAACAATGGGCACGGAAGGATTTATTTTCTTTTACCTTCTTACCTGGGTTTTTACCAGCCTTCATGTAGCAAGGCAAATGTGTACATCACATGGGAGCAGGTGGCTTCTTCTTACAGGATCCAGCATGCTGTTAAGAACCTTTTGTCTTTTGGAAAAAAAATTTTTTTAACTCTCATGTCCTTTCATTTCCTGAGATTGAAAATAAATCAACTATCAAGGGGGGCTGGGAGGGAGAGCACACCCAAGCACAAGAACAAAGATTGCTTTGTTTCCAGGCCTGGCCGCACCCCCAGTTCCTGAGAATCATTTTTTGAAATGGTAATAATAACATTTACCATTTTCATTGTGGGTAGCTTTCCGTTAGCATTTTTGGTTGCAAGCGTTTTCTACATGCCATAAAAGACAAAATGGGACCATTGAAATAAGACAGACTTTAAACAACTAAAATGGAACTGATACAGCTAGTTGCATATTATGCCTTCGGTTAATGTTCGAGTCTCAGGATAGTGTTACTGATCAAAAAAGGGCATGGGGCGCTCCTTCCAGTTTTAAAACCCACGTGCCACTGTTACCTTTGACTGCTGGCGACCCCTAGTCTGTGGGAGTAGACGTATCATCCACAGGTTCACAATGTCTGATTCCTCAGGACTGTGTCACCAGGTCTTTCTTCAGCTGTGGCTCTGGGTGGGTGCAGTCAGTCACGTTCACTGTGTATACCACTCAGGGCCTCCCTATTCAGGTGTAAGACATGACAGAAACCTTGACATTTGGCACCAACTATACGTTCCAGGTGCAATTGGAGTTCTGACCCTGTTTTAGCTGGGTTGCATGGACCTAACTGCTCTCTGAACCTCTGTTCCTGCATTGAAAGAGGGAAATATGTATTTAAAGTGCCGGCACATCCCAGGTAACCGAATCAAAGAGTTATTAATATCGACATTCTCACGAATGGCATGTTATTTTGAATTCCATTAAAAGATCTTTGAGAGTAATGCTTTGAAAATTCCCAAAGTCTTTTGAAGTCAAATGAGTAGAATGGAAGTAGGCAATGAATGGCTGGCAATTCTATTTTGAGTGGTGGGGGGACGTGTTGCAATAACAATGAGCCTGTTTTTTATGTGGTTCGTTGAGACACTCTGAAGGCAACACTGAAAGATGCTTCCACAGTGTTCTAAACCACCACACTCTCTGTGGGATTGGTGGGTGGGCTCTCTGGGTGGTCACTCTGAAGCAGATACAACTTCTTTTGAGTGTTTCTGTGAGTTGTGGGGTGTTAAAAAACAAAAACCTTTTTAACCACACCACCAACAGACCCTGTCAAATAGGCTTCATTATTGCAAAGCTGCCTGCTCATTTCCTACAGGGCTTGGGATATGTCTGTCTGCCTCTTTAAAATTGTGGTTTATTGTAACCAGAGGTTTTTGGGTTTTTTCCTCTTTTAAAATTTCCTCCCTTTAATTTCTGAACCTATGTGATCTGCAGGCAGGAAAATGGAAGCAGTCCTGCTACAGAAAAGCTACGGCGATCCTTCCACCATTGCAGGAAGCTCTCAGGTTTGCATTTGCTTCATCTTACCCCAGATGCCTGGCATATGCGATAGCAACAAAATCAAAGTCGGTTGCATGTGGGGAAGGTTATTAATGCTTAAGCAGCCCAGGGATTTGGACAACTAGATAGGGCCCCCCTCCCCCATCTATTGCGCTTTTAATCTGGAGAACTGAGAGCAAAAAATGTGCCTGAAGAACTTTCCTGAACTACCCTAACCCAAATACATGTACATTCACTTGTTTCTCCTCCTTGCCGTCCAATTCCACCTTGTCCCTTATTTCCTCATGGGAAAATCACTTTAGGTGTGCGACAATGATATTACACAAGTGGAATGTTCAGCCAGTGTCTGTCTCAGCTGATGTAATTGACGTTGCTGAACTCCTCTCTTCCTTCCCTGGACAACATCAGAAAGGCAGTTAGTGAAGGGCAAACTCGTCTGTGATGGTCTCTGAGTAGACTTTTAAAAAGGCTCCCCCTGACCCCTTGGGCCTTCTAGGATTTTTTAATAGGAAGGCGCTGTATGTCTATCAGCAATTTAAGTCTCGCAATTCTCAGTGTTTTAAAGGATGAGAAAATGCAGCATCCAAAGTGAAGATACAGGCTGTGCAGCAGGGGACCTTCAGAACCATTTGCTCTGTAAGGGTCTTTCCGATGGAAGCGCTCAGGGATACCAGGCTATAAGAATCGTCTCTGATTCCTGGAACTTGAGGGCATCTCTCTGAGCCTAAGACATGTAAGATCACCAACGAAGGTACCTTCACCTCAGTGGAAGGATGGTTTACCATTGTAACCCAAGTTATTTTACTTATTATACCTTAGAAACATCCCCCTTACAGGATGCAATTCACCTACAGTACTTGACTTAAAGCAGTCTCTATGGAATTTTTATAACTTGCTCTAGTGCTCAAAAGCAGACACGGTGGATGCGCTTGTCCTGTAGAAGGGCCAGACAGTGCTGAGTCTCCTCTTACTTACCTGTGAGGGATACAAATGTAGGCCCAGTCAGCAAAGACATCCTGCAACTGGCCTAACACTTAATGAACCTTATTGTTCTGTTTGCTTGCTCATGGTCAACAGTTGTTTCCCTTGGTTATTTTTAAAATGGAGTTCACATAGAACATCTATATGTGACTCCCCACAGTGCAAATTCCAAAGTCCAAAATACATATCTTTTGTGTATTCTGATTTCAAACAGGACACCAACAAAGCTGGTTTGCTTGGTTTGCAGTGCTGTGGTCCCCTCTCTGGTAGACTTTCTGAATAGAAACTTCTCTTTCTCTCTCGGTCGTGGAGTGTGTACATTGGCTACAAAGCTCCAGAGTAAGATACCTGCCCAACAGAGGATGCTGTCAACCCAGAGGACTCTACTTCGCTGATGAAGTCTTTTCCTTTCAAGGTCCAGTTCGCCATTCCCCTTCCCCGGGGCTTGTGGGGGGAGCCCTGGTGGCGTAGTAAGCTACGCACTGAAGTGCTAAAGGCTCTCCATTCAGCCCTGCACTCCACGGAAGACAGGTGAGGCTGTCTGTCAGGGTGGAAAGTTCAGAAACGGAAAGGAGCAGTTCTACTCTGTTCTATCAGGTCCCTATGAGTCAGATTTGATTTTCAGCACCTTTAAAATTTACTGTTGGTTATATCCTGTTTTTCATTTTTTTAGGCTTTCCCCCCTCGGCCTGCCCTATAGAAAGGGTCCCAATGAATCTCCATCGAATCAATAGCAGTGAGTCTGATTTTCATTTTTGAAGACTGATAGGATTTATCCCCTACAATCAATGTGCTTGCAAGGCAGGGCTGAGTGGATTTAGCTGCTGTGGTCACAAGATTGGTTATAGAAAAATTGAGCAAATGAGCAAACATATTGAGGGGAATAAGGCCCAGTTCTCTCACTGTTGGAGAGGGCTGTATTTGACTTCTGAGAATGGCTAAAATCAATCCCATGATGTAGGATTGGGATTGAAGGTATCTGTGCACGTCTGGTTTTTAAGTGATAGATGATGAATAAGTTAACATCCTTATATTGTATTTGTGTGTGTGCAGATAGAGAAGACTCAAGGTGCAATACTGAAAGATTCTATGGGAAAATAGTTGAATGCTGCAAGAAGCATCCAGAGAAGATGGAAAGAATACACAGTCACTGTACCAAAAAGAACTAGTCATTTTGACCATTTCAGGAGGTAGCATATGAGCAAGAACCAATGGTACTAAAAGAAGTTCAAGCTGCACTAAAACATTAGCCAAAAACAAGGCTTCAAGATTGATAGAATACCTCTTGAAATATTTCCACAAGCTGAGGATGCACTTACTAGTCTATGCCAGGAAATTTGGAAGACAGCTACTTGTCCAACTGATGAACAGATCCCTATTTGTACCCGGTCCAAAGACAGGTGACCCAATAGAATGCTCAGATTATAGAACAATATCATTAATATCACATGCAAGTAAAATTTTCCTTAAGATCATCCAACAATGATTGCAGCTGTACACTGATCGGATGCTGCCAGAAGTTCAGGCCAGATGCAGAAACAAGGGCTAACATTCATGATGTCAGGTGGATCTTGGCTCAAAGCAGAGACCACCAGAAGTATGTTTACTTGAGTGTTGTTGACTATGCAAAGGCATTAAATCATGTGGAGCATAACAAACTGTGGATAGTCATGAGAAGAATGGAAATTTCAGAACATTACATTGCACTCACACTAAAGCTGTACATGGAGCAAGAGGCAGTTTTGTGAACAGAACAAGGGAATATGCATTGTTTAAAATCAAGAAAGATGTGCATCCGGGTTGCATCCTCTCACCATACTTATTCAATCTTTATGTGGAGCAAGTGATCAGAGAAGCTGGATTGTATGACGAAGAATGTGCCATCAGGATTGGAGGAAGGTTTGTTAACAACCTGCGATATGCAGATGACACAGCCTTGCTTGCTGAAAGTAAAGACTTGAAGCACTTGCTGATGAAGATCAAAGATTGTAGGCTCGGTGTGGATTACGGTTCAGTGTAAAGAAAACCCAAACCCTCATAACTGAACCAATAGGTAACATCATGATAAATGGAGAAAAGATTGAAATTTTCAAGGATTTCCTTTTGCTTGGCTCCACAATCAATGCTGATAGAAGGAAGAATCAAGAGATCAAAAGATGCGTTGCATTGGGTAAATCTGCTGCACAAGACTTCTTGCACGTTTTGAAATGCCAAGGATGTCACTTTGAGGACTAAGGTACGCCTGACCCAAGCCATGGGATTTTCCATTGCCTCCTATGCATGTGATAGTTGGACATTGAATGAAAAAAGGCAGAAGAAGCTTTGGTGCACTTGAATTAGGATGCGGATGAAGAATTTTGAAAGTACCGTGGACTGCCAAAAGACCAAACGAATTTATCTTGACAGAAGTACAGCCAGCAGGCTCCTTCGAGGCAAGGACAGCGAGACTTCATCTCACAGACTTTGGACATGTTGTCAGGAGAGACCCGTTTCAGGAGAAGGACATCACACTTGGTAAAGTCAAGGGGAAGTGCAAAAGAGGAAGGCCTTCAACAAGATGGATCGCACAGAGGCTGCCACATTGGGCTCAGGCACAGGAACAATTGTGAGGATGGCGCAGGCCGGGCAGCGTTTCACACTGCTGTACGTAGGGCCGCTATGAATCAGAACCAACCTGATGGCACGTAATAACAGCAGCAACATATATGCATATAGACAGTGGTAGGATTAAAGTAATTTAACAACCCGCTCACTGCCCTAATGACCATTTTAAGTATAAAAGAAGATAGAGCTAAATGTAGTTTATTATTTCAAACAGTTAACAAATAAGAAGTAGACAAATAAAAGAGGTACACAAAACTAGATTATCTTATGAGTGTTAAAATATCAATGAACGTATTTTAAAATATATAAATAAAACCGATAAAATTGTTATTTAAATACTTCCATATTGCTTCTTGACTGGCATCCTTATTTACAATATCCCTCACTTTTTTCTGAGAATCATCAGCTGTGTGATTTTTCCTTAGCCATCTTTTCAGTGGAGGAGTAGGATCCCATTCCTTTAGATGTAGGCCAACTGGACAATAGTCATTGTGTTTGATGTGTTAGAAACAGGAGACTTCTCTTCTCTGAACATATTATGCACAACTTTGGAAAAACCCTTTCCACTCCGCTGAATTTATGGAAATTTTTGCTGACAATGTTTGTAGCTCTTTAAACACCACCAGGAATTGCATAATTCACTTGTAAAAACTCATGGCCATTTGGGGTGTAACACAAAGCTGAAACACATGTCAGCCTGTCACCCTGGTTGTTTGGCACTTTTCATGTTATACGTTTGTTTACTGAAGTAACAAATGCAAGGGAATAAAAATGTAGTATTTCATCAAAAGTAAAATGAGTTTTATGCTATGAATAAATAGATATTATAAGCATGGCTCAATTTTTCATACCTATGGATGGAATGAACATTACTGTGACGGTTTAGAATATGCTGCTGCACAGATAAACTTTTTAAAAGAGTAAGGAATCAAAGGGATCAGGTATCAAGCATCAAGGAACAAAAATCACATCATCATTGTGAATGAGGGGGAGGGCAGAGTTGTAAGCATCTCAGCGCTGGCAGGAGTCTCCACATGGCTTCTCCAGCTTCCAGGGCTGCATCAGGGTAGGTTCATGTGTCTTCTCCTCAGGGATGCCTTAGGGAGTCAGCAGAGAAAGCAAGAGACTCCTGTCTCCATGGAGAAAGATCTAGATTTCCCAGAATTCTCAGGAGAAACATGCCCATACGGAGGCCCCATTGGCTTGGCTCTGATTGACAGACTGGACGCCACCCCTTCACTCTTAATCCTTAAATTGACAAATGATTATATAACTACCACAACCCATATCTTCAGTTATCATTTCTTGGGGACAAGTATCAAGTAGGGCCACATGGATAAACTCAACTTCATATTATGTTTCTCTCAACACAATACTTGCAAATTACTTATTAATAAGTAAAACCGTTTATTGACTTTACTGTAGAGAAATGTGGCACACATCATATTAACCAAGGGACCACATTTAGCATACCCAGTAATGACAGTAAACACCCAGCAATCTGACATCATGTCCTCCTTGATATGATGCACTCATGTCTGAGGTGTTCCTGCCAACACTTCAGGAGCTAAATCTAATGAGGAGGCAATGTCAGACAAACTCACATTGAGGAATATGTTACAGAATAACTAACTGTACTTTTTGAAAAGATCAGACATGCTGGACAAGGAAAGACTGAGGAACCATTCCAAACGATAGGAGAAGAGAAATGACAATTCAATGCAATGCACATTCCTGGATTGGATTCTGGACCCTTAGGGGATATTGAAAAGGCAGCATGGCCTTGGGTATCTCACCTCTAACTTCACAAGGTGGAGAGAAGGGTCAAGATCAACAACTCAAGGCTGTTTGCTAGGAGATGGATGTCAGAGAAGTTTCCACAGTCTAACCTTTTTATCATTTCTGAAGGAGTCCTCGTGCTATAGTGGGCTACTGCACTGAGCTGCTAACCACAAGATCAGTGGTTTGAACCCACCATCGGCTCCATGAAGGACAGATGCTCCACAGGAGAAAGCACTCTGCCCTTAAGTGCCCAGAAGAACTCCACTCCACCAGGAGCTTCGGCTCCAAGGCCCTCAGCTCAGCTGGAGAGTGAGCAAACCTTGCTCCACGAAGTGAGGGGAGGCACCACGCTCTTCCAGTGCGCTCCCTGCTGGAGGCACTTGCCTTTCTCCCTCGGGAGCCCCAAGTCCACGCTTCCATCTTGTTCCAGTCTCTTGGCGGTGCTGCTCCTGCTACCGCCATTTCTCTGCTGCTGCTTCTCGCCACCTCCTGCCATTTCCTGCCATCTGCGGTGTAAGCACAGGGATCTGGCTGCAAGGATCACCACTCCTGGCTCTCCTTTTGTG
>NW_022111324.1:21950356-21954771 GCF_000313985.2 Echinops telfairi
TTTGTTAACAACCTGCGATATGCAGATGACACAGCCTTGCTTGCTGAAAGTAAAGACTTGAAGCACTTGCTGATGAAGATCAAAGATTGTAGGCTGGAACACAATTGTTCCTGTGCCTGAGCCCAATGTGGCAGCCTCTGTGCGATCCATCTTGTTGAAGGCCTTCCTCTTTTGCACTTCCCCTTGACTTTACCATGCTAAAATATGCAGGGACGATGGGGCATTTTTGCTGCAAATTTCCTCTAAAATTAGAATTTCCGAGACAATCTCACCATGAGGCAAGGGCAGCAGAACCCACAGCGAGCTCTACGCCACAGAAGAACTGGCTGTACTTCATAACTGGAATGTAGGGGTGTTGGGGGGGGGGGTAACCAAAGGAACCTTTTAAAATGAAAAAAAAAAGGCATCTGAGGGCACCCTCACGTGCCTGCCCTCCAGCCTCAGTCTTCAGCCCCTGCCCCCTGTCACACGATCCATAATCTTTGAGTGAGCCGATCCCTACGTATGACTTCACCCCTGACCCTGTATCATTTAGGATCTGATTCTGTCGCAAGTAAGAGAAAACTGAAATACGGGCCCAGCACTGCCTTGAAGCTGATGTTAGAGATCCGGACTCCGGGTCCCCATTTAGCGGCTCCCAGGCTGTGTCTTCGCGGTCGCGTGAGTTGGTCCCCACAGACGGCAGGGATGGCCCCCTCGTGGGCGGTACCGAGGGATGATCCTGACCTTCTCCCTTGCTGTTCTTCTCAAACAAATCGTCTCACGCTTGTGGTCGAAGATGGAAGCATCTGTGTTCCAGGAAGTAAAATGGAGAAAGAGACAGGTGTCAAAAAGGGAGCTCAAAGTACGCATTGGGTGAACGTTAAGGGAGGTTTTCAGAATTTCCCGCATGACCAATAAATCGCTTGCAGAAAAGTTGATGATGCTAACTTATGGCAACGCCCCCTGCCGTGTGTGCCAGAGCCGTGTTCCACAGCATCTTCAATGGCTGGGTGTTGGGGAATAAATCACCAGGTCTTTCTTCTGAGGTGCTTCTGGGTGTATTTGCACCTCCAACCTTCGGGGTTAGCAGCTGAGCTTATGAACTATTTATATCACCCAGAGACTCTTCCACATAGGTTTCATGGTCTGAATCAGAGGTTCTCAACCTATGGGTTGCAACCCCTTTGGGGGTCGAACGACTCTTTCACAGGGGTCACCCAATTCATAACAGTAGCAAAATGACAGTGATGACATAGCGAAGAAAATAATTTTATGGTTGGGAGTCACCACAACACAAGGAACTGTATTAAAAGGTCGCAGCGTTAGGAAGGTTGAGAACCACTGGTCTAGACCTCAGTCACATGACCATACCCAGCTACAAGTGAAGCTGGGAAATGTAGTTTTTCTTCCAGGTGGCAGTGCACCCAGCCTCCTCCCTCTTTCTCCCACAATGGGGATTCTAATCATGAAATACCCCAAACCAAGCCAAACCCTTTGCCATCAAGGCAAATTATGATTTATAGCAACACTCTAAGACAGAGACAAACTGCCCCATAGGCTTTTCAAGGCTATAAATCTTTATGAAAACAGACCCCCTTGGCGGCGGTACTGAGGGATGGTCCTGACTTTCTCCCTTGTTCTTTTTTCCCCACAGAGTGGCTGGTGTATTTGAACTACCCACCTTTCAGTTAGCAGCTGACTATTTAACCAGTGCACCACCAGGACTAACGGGTAATAAAAATTGAGACAATAGCCCCGGTCACTTGTTCTAACCCATACTTCTAGTCCAGATCCATATATCCAAATGTCTTCTAGACATTTCTACCCAGAGGACACACCCAGTAAGAGCACGCAGGTCTTACATGGAGAGCATCCTGCTACCTGGCCACGAGGCTGCTTCTTCTGAGCTCTCCAGCTGGCTCACTGGCAATGTCTCCCACCTAGTTGGTCTTTCATTCGCTAAGGGCACTGCCTCCCCCCCCCTCCCCTTGCAAAGTCCATCTTCTAAATGACTCTGCTTTCCATCTCCTCCTCTCCGTTCCCGTTCCTTTAGCTCAGACTCTCTTTTCGTTTCCATCTGTGTGCTTATTTCCCAGGTCTGGGTTACTACAGATGCCTCGAACAAGACTCTCTGCAGCCAGGCTGTATCCTCCACCATGCTCCCCCCACAATGCACCATGAACGCTCTGTCTAAACCAAACCCTGATTTGGACCCAGCCCTCATCAGCCCTCATGTCATAGTGGTTAAGCGTTGGGCTGAGATCCTTAAAGTCAGCTGCCTGAAAGCAGCAGCCGCTCCATGGGGGAAGGATGGGGCTTTCTACTCCTGTGAAGTTACAGTCTCAGAGACCCCGTCGTGCAGGGTCACTATGAGTCGACATGGACATGGTGGCAGTGAGGTTTTTGTTTTATTGTGGTTGTTTCCCCCTTTCGTTTTCCCCTCCTTAGCACTCCACAGTGGTTCCCTATCTCTGTGGTAGTAAAGTTCACTTTCTGTCAGCAGGACACCCATTGCCCTCATGATCTGGCCTTCGCCTGCTGCCCTGGCCCCATCTGCCACCTCTCCCACAAGCACCACCTTTGCTCTGGTTGTACTGAACCCTCTGCGGTTCCTGAAGGTGTCAGCTGCTTCCCACACGCTGCCTGTGCAGCTCCTGCCTGTCCAGAGCAACCTGCCCATGTGTCTGTCCACTCTTCTTTCTCCAAAACTCAGCTCCAGCATCACTTCCTTCCCGGGTTTCCCGGGTTTTCCAATCTGAGGTAGACACTTTCGGTTGCTCCCCTCATGCACCATCCACAATTCTCTCCGCACGTGTCTGTTCACATGTCTTTCCCACTAGACTATAGGTCTGTCGATAGGCTCTTTGAGGGCTGGAACCTGGCTTTTGTTGTTGTTTTTTTGCTTTGGCATTCTTAATAATGCCTAGAATACAAATATTTGTTGAATAAATAAATAGGCCAAGGCCAAGTCTCTGCATGCTTACGTACCTAATTCCCATAAAACCCCTCTGAGACATATTCATTTTCAAAATGGGAAACTGAGGCCCAAGAGAATTACAAAGCCTCTCCAGGGTCACAGAGCGAGTTAGTGGTGTAAATGGAAGGCAAGCTTCCCCACGTGTCCTATTGAGACAAATGGCATCTGTGACTGTTCGGGTTGAAAGACAGATGCGCTGACTTCAGGCTTGGTTAACCTCTCTCTGGAGCCCTCCGTAGGAGAGTGTTCTTCATCCCTTCCCCTCCATCCCCAAGTCCGAGAACATGAAGCGGGCTGTTTAGAAAGCACAGAGTCTAGAGAGATTGTTTCTGGGCCTCCTCTAGGGAACTGGCTTTTATGAAGCTTTAATCACTAGAGTGGAGTCCGTGTTTCTTTACTCATGCACTCCTTCGATGAATATTTATTACACATCAACTCTGAGGTACTGCTGGGCTAATTCACGCAGCAACACACAAAACAAAGGCGGGCGGCCCTTATCAGAGTCTTTTCATCTCACTCGCTGTCTAAGAACACAGTTACAAATGAGGAACATGCTGCCGAGCGGGGCTGCATGTTCAAGGTTACATGTGATTCTTTCTCTTGTAACAAGGCACACACAAGCCTTGTATTGTAAACAGGTTTCAGGTACAATAAACAATGTGCTTGCTTATCTCAGGGCACAGAGGTGGCTGAGCGAGTTGTTTACCACCGCGGTATTGCATGTGCAGCAGGTTTCTTACAGTAATGATACCCTGAAATTCCCTAATGCTCGACTCTCCCAAAGGTAATCAGAAATCAAAACCATGCGCTGCCTCAATGGATTCATTTGTGCAGAGAACAAAGCCATATTTTCAATAAGCCCCAGCAATGTCCATTTGACTGGAAGCCAGTGCATTTTACACCCACAGCGGATTCCGTCTCCCGAGATTGATCCAGGTTTTGTCTGATAGGAGGGCGGGAGAGCCACACGTGACTAATTGCCGCTGGAAGCAGTCCCAATTAGGGCAGTCCTTTAAAGTTATTCTCCTCCCGGTTTCACTGTAACTGATTGTAACGGAGCACTCAGTTTTGTAAGAACGAGGAAAACTGGGAAAGGAAAGTTGGGGAGTTTTATTTTCTGCCTGTGATCATGAGGGACATTTGCCACATGGAAGGAGGACCAGGGTGACTCTGTGGTGGAACTCTGGCTTTCCTGCAAGAGCTTGGCCCAGGCTTGGTCTACACTGGAACTGGTGCACCTCATGCAAGCCACAGTCAGTGGTGGCTTGGGGGTTGTGAAGCTGAACAGGCTTCAGGGGAGCTTTAAGATAGACTAGGAAGAAAGGCCTGGCTATCCACTTCTGAAACTCAGCCCGTGTATACCCTGTGGTCCTCGGCAGTGTAATCTGCCTGCATCGTGGAGATGGTGTGAGAGCAGGCATCCCTTTGTTCTCTACCACATGACCTGGGGTTACCA
>NW_022111324.1:21954871-21956928 GCF_000313985.2 Echinops telfairi
GGGATGGCAAAACTGACCAAGCCCCACATTACAGTTCCATTAAACATTTTATTTCTTTTATTAGCAAGCTATTCAATCTCTTTAGTAGGTGATAGATTCATACATTTTCATAGTTTACTAAGGGTCCTGTGTTAGTCTGGGTCAGCTAGAGAAAAAATTCATAAACACGCATATGTATATAAGGAAAAAAGTTTATATACAAGAGCAATTGACTATTGAGAAACATCCCAGCCCAGCCCAGTCCAGATCAAGTCCATAAGTCCAATATTAGCCCATAAGTCAGACACCGATCTGTAAAGTCCTCCTCAGACTCATTAAACACATGCAATGATGCTGAATGCAGGAAGATCACAGGCCAGTGGGTGGGTAGTCTTGTAGATCTAGTGGCATTGTAAGCATCTCAGCACTGGCAGGGGTCTCCACGGTGACGTCTTGAGGTCCAGGGCTCCGGCTGCGTCAAGGTAGGTCCGTGTGGCTTCTCCTCAGGGATGTCTCACAGGAAGTCTGCCTTGTCAGTAGAGAGTCTCCAAGGGAGTGAGCAGAGAGAGAGAGTCTCTCCCACCTCCAAGGAGGAAATGCCAGAGTTCCCAGAATTCTTAGAAGGCCATGTCCACACAGAGGCCTCATTGGTTATATCTTGATTGACAGATCAGACTTCACCCCTTCACTCAAAAGTCCTCTCAAATTGACACCAGATTATTTACTATCACAGGTCCTTAAACTTTTGAGATAGAAGAGTCAATCCTGTCCCTGACAACAATTTTAAAAGTATTTGAGAGCCATAAATATATTTTTACAAATGAAATCACCATCATCTGAATAATAACCTTTAAATGAAACGATGATCATTTTATTTTTGTTTTCAATTTTACTTCAGAGCCACATGTACAAACGAAAAGCCCATATGCTCTCAAGCTGAAGTTTGAGTGGAGTGACCGGGCCTCAGTAGCTAGAAGGGCCACACGAAGTAATTCACTACACTGCAGGGGTTGGTGGTCCAGATGGTGACACTGAACGATGCTTGTGAATTAGATGGTAACATCGTGCTGGTATTTGTACTACAGTGAGGTGAGTGCCTTTGTTTTAAGGGGATTCATGCTAAAATATGCAGGGACGATGGGGCATTTTTGCTGCAAATTTCCTCTAAAATTAGAATTTCCGAGACAATCTCACCATGAGGCAAGGGCAGCAGAACCCACAGCGAGCTCTACGCCACAGAAGAACTGGCTGTACTTCATAACTGGAATGTAGGGGTGTTGGGGGGGGGGGTAACCAAAGGAACCTTTTAAAATGAAAAAAAAAAGGCATCTGAGGGCACCCTCACGTGCCTGCCCTCCAGCCTCAGTCTTCAGCCCCTGCCCCCTGTCACACGATCCATAATCTTTGAGTGAGCCGATCCCTACGTATGACTTCACCCCTGACCCTGTATCATTTAGGATCTGATTCTGTCGCAAGTAAGAGAAAACTGAAATACGGGCCCAGCACTGCCTTGAAGCTGATGTTAGAGATCCGGACTCCGGGTCCCCATTTAGCGGCTCCCAGGCTGTGTCTTCGCGGTCGCGTGAGTTGGTCCCCACAGACGGCAGGGATGGCCCCCTCGTGGGCGGTACCGAGGGATGATCCTGACCTTCTCCCTTGCTGTTCTTCTCAAACAAATCGTCTCACGCTTGTGGTCGAAGATGGAAGCATCTGTGTTCCAGGAAGTAAAATGGAGAAAGAGACAGGTGTCAAAAAGGGAGCTCAAAGTACGCATTGGGTGAACGTTAAGGGAGGTTTTCAGAATTTCCCGCATGACCAATAAATCGCTTGCAGAAAAGTTGATGATGCTAACTTATGGCAACGCCCCCTGCCGTGTGTGCCAGAGCCGTGTTCCACAGCATCTTCAATGGCTGGGTGTTGGGGAATAAATCACCAGGTCTTTCTTCTGAGGTGCTTCTGGGTGTATTTGCACCTCCAACCTTCGGGGTTAGCAGCTGAGCTTATGAACTATTTATATCACCCAGAGACTCTTCCACATAGGTTTCATGGTCTGAATCAGAGGTTCTCAACCTATGGGT
>NW_022111324.1:21957028-21967065 GCF_000313985.2 Echinops telfairi
AGCTCCTGCCTGTCCAGAGCAACCTGCCCATGTGTCTGTCCACTCTTCTTTCTCCAAAACTCAGCTCCAGCATCACTTCCTTCCCGGGTTTCCCGGGTTTTCCAATCTGAGGTAGACACTTTCGGTTGCTCCCCTCATGCACCATCCACAATTCTCTCCGCACGTGTCTGTTCACATGTCTTTCCCACTAGACTATAGGTCTGTCGATAGGCTCTTTGAGGGCTGGAACCTGGCTTTTATTGTTGTTTTTTTGCTTTGGCATTCTTAATAATGCCTAGAATACAAATATTTGTTGAATAAATAAATAGGCCAAGGCCAAGTCTCTGCATGCTTACGTACCTAATTCCCATAAAACCCCTCTGAGACATATTCATTTTCAAAATGGGAAACTGAGGCCCAAGAGAATTACAAAGCCTCTCCAGGGTCACAGAGCGAGTTAGTGGTGTAAATGGAAGGCAAGCTTCCCCACGTGTCCTATTGAGACAAATGGCATCTGTGACTGTTCGGGTTGAAAGACAGATGCGCTGACTTCAGGCTTGGTTAACCTCTCTCTGGAGCCCTCCGTAGGAGAGTGTTCTTCATCCCTTCCCCTCCATCCCCAAGTCCGAGAACATGAAGCGGGCTGTTTAGAAAGCACAGAGTCTAGAGAGATTGTTTCTGGGCCTCCTCTAGGGAACTGGCTTTTATGAAGCTTTAATCACTAGAGTGGAGTCCGTGTTTCTTTACTCATGCACTCCTTCGATGAATATTTATTACACATCAACTCTGAGGTACTGCTGGGCTAATTCACGCAGCAACACACAAAACAAAGGCGGGCGGCCCTTATCAGAGTCTTTTCATCTCACTCGCTGTCTAAGAACACAGTTACAAATGAGGAACATGCTGCCGAGCGGGGCTGCATGTTCAAGGTTACATGTGATTCTTTCTCTTGTAACAAGGCACACACAAGCCTTGTATTGTAAACAGGTTTCAGGTACAATAAACAATGTGCTTGCTTATCTCAGGGCACAGAGGTGGCTGAGCGAGTTGTTTACCACCGCGGTATTGCATGTGCAGCAGGTTTCTTACAGTAATGATACCCTGAAATTCCCTAATGCTCGACTCTCCCAAAGGTAATCAGAAATCAAAACCATGCGCTGCCTCAATGGATTCATTTGTGCAGAGAACAAAGCCATATTTTCAATAAGCCCCAGCAATGTCCATTTGACTGGAAGCCAGTGCATTTTACACCCACAGCGGATTCCGTCTCCCGAGATTGATCCAGGTTTTGTCTGATAGGAGGGCGGGAGAGCCACACGTGACTAATTGCCGCTGGAAGCAGTCCCAATTAGGGCAGTCCTTTAAAGTTATTCTCCTCCCGGTTTCACTGTAACTGATTGTAACGGAGCACTCAGTTTTGTAAGAACGAGGAAAACTGGGAAAGGAAAGTTGGGGAGTTTTATTTTCTGCCTGTGATCATGAGGGACATTTGCCACATGGAAGGAGGACCAGGGTGACTCTGTGGTGGAACTCTGGCTTTCCTGCAAGAGCTTGGCCCAGGCTTGGTCTACACTGGAACTGGTGCACCTCATGCAAGCCACAGTCAGTGGTGGCTTGGGGGTTGTGAAGCTGAACAGGCTTCAGGGGAGCTTTAAGATAGACTAGGAAGAAAGGCCTGGCTATCCACTTCTGAAACTCAGCCCGTGTATACCCTGTGGTCCTCGGCAGTGTAATCTGCCTGCATCGTGGAGATGGTGTGAGAGCAGGCATCCCTTTGTTCTCTACCACATGACCTGGGGTTACCACTGGTAACCACATGCTCACTTGTTACCTTCATACAGGGATTGGTCACAGTGACCTGAGGGCGTCTAACAACAACTGCATGGACAGCACGGGACTAGAACTTGTGAAAATAAGATTGGCACCCCAGAGCCCTGCTTCAAGGAGAGCATAGGACAGCAGGCACACCCGCACACAGACATCCTCCGCACCGTTTGAATGTTTGCTACCCAAGCTCAGGAATGAAACAGATTCAGATGATTTCTTAATAAATTAATCTCGATCGAACTTTTTGCCACTCATTTCCCAAAATTTGGACACTCAGGTCATCAGAATCTGAACTCATTATGCCGAACATCCACCTCCCCACTGGGAATCTGAGCGGTGCTGCTCACAGGCACTGTGTACACATGATCTGCACTGTGAAGGGTGGCCTCCAAAGCCAGGAATGTTGGAGAAGGGAGAGAAGTCTCCCGGAGGGATGCAGTTTTGTGGAGGAGGTATTTTAGCTAAGCCTCGAGGGACGGGTAGCATGCTTTGGATTGCCACTCTGCAATGCTTTACTTGTTTCGACCTGGTCCCCACTGGAAGTCCCCCAGCAGTTCTCCTAAACCCCTTGTCAGCCTTTTCAAGCCCCCTGTGTTAGTCTAGGTAAACTCAGGAAACAAAGCCACAGAAACTCCTATAAAGAGAGAGTTTTATATAAAGGCTAAGTGTACATTCAGAAAGCATCCCAACCCAGTCCAGTCGAAGCCCTTAAGTCCAACTTAGCCCATATGTCCAACACCGATCTACCAAGTCCTCCTCAAATGCACAAAACGCACACACTGATGCCAAATGCAGGAGGATCACAGGCCAGTGGGCAGAAAGTCTTTGAATCCAGTGGCAGTATAAGCATCTCAGAGCTGACAGGGGTCTCCATGTGGCTTTTCCAGCACCCATGGCTGCATCAGGGTAGGTCCATGTGGCTTCTCCTCAGGGATGTCTTATAGGAAGTGAGCCTTGCCAGCTGAGGCAGAGAACTAGCTAAGGCAGCTGCACCCTGGTCCGACCATCAGAGAGCAAGAGACAAGAGAACTAGAAAGGCAAGGCTCACCGAGCCATTTATCTTCAATTAACCCCACATGTGTTTATCGGCCAGGTTGGCACAATAAACCTTAACGATCTCACCCCCTACCTTTAAAGTTTGAAGTTCCCAAGGATTTAGTCTTGCTTGAATCCACAATCAATGCTCATGGAAGCAGCAGTCAAGAGCTCCAATGATGCCTTGAATTCGGTAAACCTACTGCATGAGACCTCTTGAAAGTGTTGAAAAGCAAAGGTGTTACTTTGAAGACTAAGGTGCCACCTGGTCCACACCACGGTATTTTCAACTGTTTTATGTGCGTGTTAAAGTTGAACATTGAATAATGGAGACTGAAGAAAGCTAGACGCCTTTGAACCGCAGTACTGCCAAAGAATATGGAAAGTACCGTGAACGGCACCAAGAACAAACAGATCTGTCTTGAAGAAGTACAGCCCAAATGCTGTAGAAACAAGGATGGCGAGAGTTTGTGTCAAGCACTTTGGACATGTCAGAAGAGACCAGTCCCTGGAGAAGGAAGAGGGACAGTGAAAAGGAGGAAGGCCTTTGACAAGATGGGTCGACACAGTGGCTTCAACAATGGACGCAAACCTAAGAACAATTGTGAGGATGGCATAGGACCGGGCAGTGTTTCGCTCTGTTGTGCACAGGCGTACTATAAGTCAGAACCGATTTGGTGGCACCTAACAAGAGCAGCAACCCTTCACCCCTGACTCATTCACTCCCAGTGCATGGCTCTCCTCTTACTTTTTGGAGGAAAGAGAGGCTGCTAGCTCTGAATGACTTCCTTTTCACTAAAATAGACCACTCAACTTTCCTATATCTTTGCAGAGTTCATGGTGCATGGCTGCTAACCAAAAGGTCGACAGTTCAAGTTTACCCAGAGGTACTCTTGAAGAAAGGCCTGGTGCTCTACATCTACAATATCATCCATTGAAAACCTGATGGGGCCCAGTTCTCTTCTGACAAACATGAGCTTGCCATGAGTCGAGGTTTAGTCAGCAGCAACTGGCTGATTGGTTACGTCATCCTTTCCTCATTCTCATGTGTCTCAAAAGAAGGGATCCTGGAGCAGGAGGATTTCTTCCTTTGTCCCTTGAATCCCAGCTCCTTAACCTCCCTAGGGGCCCTCCATGTCTATGGGTCTGTGGTCACTATCAACTGCCTCTTTTCTGCCTGCCAGGCATCCCTGCCTTCTTCCTTCCCATGTGACTTTCCAAATACTAATAGTGTCACCTTACCTTCACAAGGTGAACCAAACAGGCCAGCTGGACTCTCTTAGGAGGGTGGATATGGGTACCGGAGCACACAGAGTTCATCATAGTATTTTGTTTGGGATCGCCATCTGTTTTAGCAACACAATTTGGCCATGTTATAAGCAGTGAGCCCACCTGAGAACCTGAGAAAGAGCTGAGAGGCCAAGGATGCCAGGAAACACGAGCTTACGCTTGTTTCAGTGGGATTCTGTTCTTGACTAAGAATTCTCCTTCAAGCAGGGTTCTTTCTCCATCAATCAGTGTGTTAGGCTGGCTTGACTAGAGAAGCAAATCCAGAGACACTTATATTTGTGTAAGAAAGCTTTATTTCAAGAAGTAATTGTATATCGATAAAATATCCCAGCCCAGTCCAACTCAAATCCATAAGTCCGATCCTAGTCAAAGTCCCTCTTCAGACTGATGCAGCCACATGAAATGATGCAGAATGCAGGACGATCACAGGCTGGTGGGTGCAAAGTCATGTGGATCCAATAGCAATAGCTCTGGCAACAGCCTGGGTCAGCCAGCAGGAAGGTGAAGGCAGAGAGAGAGAGACAGGGAGGCTCCCAGGGCCCTCCTTATGAGAAGGCCACGCCTTCAGACTTAGCAGGCTAAACTCCACCCCTACACTTTTTTGTGTAGCTTCCAGTTGACATGAAACTATGTAACTACCATAATTAGCTTTTTTCTCTCTACAGCAATATGGATCTCCTTTACTTCAACCTGGACACACTATTCCAGATTATACCAGTATCTACAGCTGGTATAGCAGAAATATCACAAGGCGAGTGGTTTTAACAAACGGAAGTTTATTTCCTCACAGTTTAGTGGGCGATAAGTCTGCTTTCAGGGTGCCAGCTCTAAGAGAAGACTTCCTCTCTGTCAGCTCTGGGGTGAAGTTTACTGGTTCCTTGGTTACCTGCAAGCATCCTGGCATCTCTCTTCCTCCATCTCTGCTCTACTTACTTATTTGAATTATTTTATATTGTCTTAAGATAGGCTCAAGACACACCCTAAACTAACCCTGCCTAATCAAAGAAAACAGATAATTTCCAAATGGGATTATAACCACAAGCCTGGGAACTAAGATTTATAGTGTATATTTGGGGAGAATGAGATGGGGAGACTTAATTCAATCCATAACAATCGGTACAGAAAAATCCTCTCTTGATCCCATTGCTATGGGATCTCTCCTTCTCTCCTTCCAGCCCTGCATAGCCACAGATCAGTGTTGATTGATAGGGGACGGAGTTTTTTTCACTTGTTTGTGACAACAACCACAACAAAATATAATTCAGTGAGGTTTTGTTGTTGTTTTTATTTTTAAGTTGGATTTATTGAGGTGTAATTTAGTACAGCAAATTTCACTCTTTTAAATAGTTCTATGACTCTGGTAGAATATACTGCATTGAACAGCCACCATCACAATATGGAGATACAACGTATTGTCACCGTCCAGAAAAATACCATAGCCTTTTTGAAGTTGACCCTTACCCTGATCCATGGAAAACACTGATGTATTGGATAAATACCCAGGAATAGGACTGCTGGATCATATGATAAATGTAAGTTTAACTATATTTAAAAAGCTACCAAACTGATTAAAGGAACTGAAATCTTCCTGGAAATTAAAGCTGGTGTGCAATAAGGCAGAAGTCTGCTCTCCCATTGTCATGGATTTGGAAGTCAGTGGATTTCGGTTCAAATCTCTTGCTTTTGGAGTAGCTCAGTAATTGACAATTTAAGAGTACTATACACTGATATTTTCATACTTTCTTTGCTTTTTGTGACATGTTGTAGTCATGAAGACATAATTTTGCCTTAGTGAATGAACATTATTAAAATGTTTTCCTTGTGTCTAACCTTCATTGCTTTCTTAAAGTGTTAGTTCATTGTTTTTAACCTGTGTAAGTGAATATCCTGTGTATTTTAATCTAAAAAGCATATATATACATATTTCCTTTTCTCAATAGTACTTTAAATTCTATACCATTGACTAGATTAATGACATTATTACTAGAATTACCATATGTTTCATGGAAGTTACTTAAATGATTTCTCAATAAGCTGATAGTACTGCCTCTAAAGTGGACCAGGGGTATATATAAACTTTATATATATGAATAGATGTTGAGCTCATACTTACTTGTAAATTCGAATCTAAGAATAATTCATTCTTTCAATATGGCTCTGCTCAATACTAGCCCTCATGAAATGGCCGCTGAAGAAATGGGTGCTGTAGCAAAGTGTGGTGAAGAAATCAGATGATGCCTGGCTATCAGAAAGAATAGAGAATAGGGTTTTAAAGGCTTGTCTTAAAACAGGCAGCCATCTAAGTACATTGCCATGTAAATCCATATTGAAGGAACACAACAGTCCATGTGATCCCAGGATTGTAAATGGTAAAATCCAAGATTGGAGATGAGAATTGTATTAGAGTTTGAATTCTGAGCACTTGGTTTGCAGAAGGGTATGGATGACAGTAAAAGCCCACAATCCATTTGCAGAGTCCCCAGGCAGATTAAGCCTCCATTGAATTCCCTAGGACCATTGACCAGGGAGGTGAATAGTCTTGCCCTCAGATGAATGCACAGGAAAGTGGATTGATGCAGATAAAGTTGGGTTAAAATTTAACACCTCATCGTTTGTTTTCTTTTTTGATCCATTTTTAATATGTTCTAGTTTCTATTATCTCTACCTTTTCTTGGATTGAGGTTTATCTCTTTTATTGTTGTTACTGGGATTTTTTTTTCTATGATTTTCTTTATATGAAATCCAGGATAGCTAAATCTATAGAGATAGTAACTAGATTATTAGTTCCTTAGGGTTATGGCAGGGGAGGGTGGGAGGAGTGGGGAGCTCATAATGATGGGTCCAAGAAGAACAAAATGTTCTAAAATTGATTGTAGTGATGATTGCACAACACTTTAAAAAATATATAAACCAGTGAATTGTATGGTACATGAATTATGTGTCAGCAAAACCACTTTTAAAAATCAAATAGAGAAGAACGGAGAATAAAATGTTAAAATAAATCAATCAATAACTCCCTACATGTCTTCATGATTTTATGTTCCTACCAGGAATGGATGAGTTCAAGCAATTCCACTTCCTGATTGGTGTTTGGCATTATTGGGGTGTTGCTTTTTGTTTATTTCTTTTTGTGGTTTGTTGCTTGTCATTCTAATGGTTATTTAGTGATATTTCATTGTGGTTTTAAATTGCATTCCCAAAAGTCTAATGATGTTAAGTGTCTTTTCAAAGGCTTGTTTGTCATCTTTATTTCTTCTTTGATAAAGAGAACATTTGTCTATTTAAAAAATTGGGTTGTTTGTATTCCTATTAAATTTCCAGAGTTCCTCATAGATTCTGGATATAAGTCTTTATCATATATATTTTGGAAGTTACATTCAAAGAGTAGACATTTTTAATTTTCATGAGGTTCCATTTAGAAACTTTTCTTTTACAGCTTATGCTTTTTGTAAGGAACCTTTGTCTAGTCAATGATTCGGTTTTCAGATTAAAGCTCATTTACTTAATTCAATACATTTTAATTTATTCAGAAATTATGCTTCTTCCTTTGTTGGAATTAATATCTTTTTAAAATAATAGAGTGATGACAATGAGAACAGATAGAAGCCTGCGTGTGCGTGGGGGCGTGCTTGCCTCGTGAAACAGAGTTGAGTGATGATTCTCTGTAAGTGTCACAGTCCAGGTTCTCTAGGAAACAGACAGAAATTGGCATGCAGGAGTTTCGGGGAAGTCCTTGCATAGCACCTGTAAGGGTGTAAAGGAAATGGGTTGGGCAGGAGATGCTGAATTATGAAACACACAATAGCTCAGCTGATGGCCTGGGGATTTCTAGGGATAGGAAAGTTCTTCAGAGCTGTCATGTAAGGAAGGAAGGGTCTGGGTCTTTGTATCCCTCCCACCTCCACTATCAAATGAGATCACGTGATAAATTAATATGATATGTGGCAAAGGAATGGGAGATATTAAGTAGTTGAACCGCAGCCAGTCTTGGTGAGCCTGAGGCAAACCTTCTATAAGGACAAATAACACAAAATTAATTAGTTATTTGTGAAACTCTTTACATGGTTCTGTGACCTCTGTCATCCAGCAGCCATGTATGTATCCTGGCAACTGTCTTTGGGCTGTATGCCCGGTTTGCATCATGCTCCCTGGGGTGAGAACATTATTTTTACCTGATGGTTCTTGCTGTCTTGTGAGAAGAAACCATGATTTTGTCTGAGTGCAAATGACAGTTCATCACAGGTCTAGGCGGTAAAGAAATTCTCATGGGGAATGGCCCCCTTGCTCAGTGAATCCGAGGAAACGTGGTCAAGGCTTTGTATGGGAACTTTCATCAAGAATAGCTCCCGATTGGACCAATACACAGATAAAAAAAGTTGGCAATGCCACATCAGACAAGGGACTAATCTCTGAAATTTATTTTAAAATTTCAGCATCTCAATAAGGAAAAGACAAATAATCCAACCTGTAAATGGACAGCGGACATTAATAGGCACATCACCAAAGAAGATATTCGGGTGACCATCAAGCCCGTGAGGAAACGATCTAATCTTTAGGCAGTCTAGAGATACAACTCAAAACGTCGAGACAGCGCCTCACCTCAGTCTTAGTAGCCACATTACAAAGAAAACAACAAAGGCTGCTGGGACTGTGGAGAGAGATTGGAACCTTCATATACTGGTAGTGGGATTGTAAAGTACCATGCACACTGCGGGAAACAGTATGATACTTCCTCAAAAAAATTGGAAATGAAAATACCATATGAACCAGCAATCCCTCCTTGGGGTTTATAGCGTAGAGAAATAAGAGCCCAGACAGGAATAGATAAATGCACATGTTCAGCACAGCACTGTTCACAGTAACAAAACGATAGAAACAACTTAAACGTCTGTCACTGTAAGAATGGATGAAGAAACTATAGCATGTACACACAATGGAGCCCTGTGAGACATTAAAGAAAAACAATGAACCTGCAAAATAATTCATCATGTGGATGGAACTGGAGGGCACGATGCTGAGTGAAATCAGTCAATCATGAAGAGCTAAGTATTGTACGAGATCAGTATTCAAAAATTAAGGAAAGATTTTTACACTAAAAGACGCATTCTTTGATGGTTACCAGGGGAGAGAGGGTTTAGAAGGGAGAGAAAATCATGAACTAGAGGGCAGACAGTGTGAACTTGGATTGAGGCAAAGGCAATAAATAAGAGTGTGATAGTTAGACTTTATGTCAAGTTGCACTTGGGAAGATGTGGAGTTGAGCCTGTCAATCAGATCACAGACTGATGATGCTCCCAGGACGTGTGGCCTATTTATAAGAGAAACACTGGGGACCCTTGCGCATTCTCTCTGCCCTTGGCCTTTCTGCTTGCTGGGATTCTGTGGCCATGTGGTCAGCACAACCCTGAGAGCTGTCAGTGCCCTGCCTTGTTTCCACTGACCTTGGATCCATAGAACTCTGCACCTACTGGCTTGTGATCTCCCTGCTTCTCACTTCAGCTTTCTTCCTCATCAGTCTGCAGCTACTCCTGTCTGAAGAGGGCTCCAACTGTCACTGGGCCCATGAACTTACATTGGACTACGTTGGTAGGCTTTTGCAATATGAAATTACTTCTTGATATAAAGTTTTACCTTATGCATATATGAGTGTTACTGGTTTTGTTTATCTAGACAACCCAGCCTAACACAAAGAAGGAGATTGACCAAAAATAAATAAATAAATTTGATGGAGGCAGGTGAAAACATGGAGATTTGCAAGAGTTAAAGGCAATGGGTAGTGGGGGCACAGGGCACTAACCCACCCAAGTGGAAGGTATTGTTTATATCTCCACAGGGAAAGAGGGATCAGACTTCAACCCAGTGCTCCAAGATGTGAATGCAACATGCCAGCGTGGAGTAGGGAACCA
>NW_022111324.1:21969114-21970228 GCF_000313985.2 Echinops telfairi
AGCAAATATTTTGAGAATGATGAGGGCAATGAATGTACAAATGTGCTTTACACAATTGATGTATGTATGGATTGTGATAAAAGTTGTATATGCCCCTAATAAAATGATTAAAAAATAAATAAAAGCAACAGCTGCCATACAGTAAGTAGTTGCATGGACAGACATGCAGGCTGAATAGGTGTGTGAAAGAGAGTGGGAGTATGCTCACAAATACATATAGATTTCACAGAGGATATTTGTATATAGGTATATTATTTACCTTTGCTGTAAATATATTCATGAATGTGGTGAGGCATACTAGGGGCAAAGGTATAAAAAAACTTATGAGACACAACCAAATAACTTGAGGAAATGAGTGGCTGAACCCAGGGGCAGAGGACCATAGTCTTGAGGGGCACCAGTATCAATTTGCATCACATCGTCCACAAAGCATTGTTCTACATTCTGCTTTGGGGAGTTTTAGAGCTCATGAGTGACCATCTTGGTTACAACTATTGGTCTCTCCCTTTCCAGAAGAAAGAGTGATGAAAATTGAAGACATATGGAAACAATTAGTTCAATGAACTAATGGACCACATGAACATCAATCTCCAAGACCCCGAGACCAGAAGAACTAGATGGTGCTTGGCTACCATTACCAACTGCTATGAAAGGGATTACTTTAGAAGGTCCCTAATAGGACATTAATGGACAACAATGTAGAACTAAACTCAAAATCATGAAAAGACCAGGATTCCTGGTGGAGTAGAGGTGGGGAACACTTGAGACTCTGGCCCTTAGTCATTGTTACTGTTTAGAAATGAACTCACTCCCATGAATGAGCTTTCAGTCAAATAACAGGCAGGTCTGAAAGGGAAACAATAACACTAAGGAGGCATATACTCTTCAGAATAATCATCTGAGATCAAAAGAGCAACATTTACTCAATGATTAAGTTCAGATGGAGCAGGAAAGAAGGTGGAATGGAACCAGGAAACAGGGAGGAAGTGGGATAAATGATATTACGTTGTAGGGATTGCAATCAATGAGATGCAACAAAATGTGTATGAATTATTGAATAGAAAACTGATCTGCTCTGTAAGCTTTCACCTAATTCACAATAAAGAAGTGTTAC
>NW_022111324.1:21970621-22002542 GCF_000313985.2 Echinops telfairi
AGGGGGCTGATTACATGTAATCACACGTCACAGGAAGGGGCAGTACAATAGGCATACACATAGGAAGGGGATGTACAATAGGCATAAGCCTGACAGGAAGGGGATGAGCTAGGGGGTGTGCCCATAGGAAGGGGAGGGACAAGAGGTATACATGTGACAAGATGGGCAGACCCTAGATTCATGATGACGGCCTAAGCTTGGTCACCCTTGGGTGGGCTTGACCTCTCTGGGGTCTCCTACAATGAAACAGTCAACTACTATCCTTATCAGAAGGGAGTGTGTCCTACTTGTTGTGGGAGAAACAGTGGTGTCTGCTTGCTCTGGATGGCTGATAACCCTTAGGAAGAATAACCCCTGACCTACTTCTGTTGACCTCCAAGTGTACAGTTATTTGCCTCGTGTAGCAAGCAGCTAATTTTGGCATATATTTGGGGAAGACAAATTGGGAGAAATCTTTCTGTTTCCCACATTAGAGGAGTGGGCTTTTTCCTTCCCCAAAGTAGTCACCCCAGTCCCTTTTAGTCCTTTTAACCGAAAGTGCTAGGAGTTAAAGCCGATGCCATCATATTTTCATCTGAGCCTCTCAAAATGAGGATATCAGTCTCAGATCACTCAACTAGTTGTGACAAAGCTAGAATTAAAGCCATATTTCCTGCGTTTCAAATAAACCAAGTCAGAAGCCCCAGAGTCATTCAAATCTCCTGTGGTCCCCATGTCTCACATCCAATTAATCTATTTTTTTAATGTGTAAAAAAGGCTCTGCCTTTATTTTTCTTTTTTTTTAAATCGTTTTATTAGGGGCTCATACAACTCTTAACACAATCCATCCGTACATCAATTGTGTAAAGCACATTTGTACATTCATTGCCCTCATCATTCTCAAAACATTTGCTCTCCACTTAAGTCCCTGGCATCAGCTCCTCATTTTTCCCCTCCCTCGCCACTGCCCCTCCCTCCCTACCCCCCCTCCCTCATGAACCCTTGATAATTTATAAATTATTATTTTGTCATATCTTGCCCTGTCCGACGTCTCCCTTCACCCACTTTTCTATTGTCTGTTCCCCAGGGAGGAGGTCACATGTAGATCCTTGTAATCGGTTCCCCCTTTCCACTCCACCCTCCCTCTACCCTCCCAGTATCGCCACTCACACCACTGGTCCTGAAGGGATCATCCGCCCTGGATACCCTTTGTTTCCAGTTCCTATCTGTACCAGTGTACATCCTCTGTTCTAGCCAGACTTGCAAGGTAGAGTTGGGATCGTGATCGTGGTGGGGAGGAGAGGAGGAAGCATTTAGGAACTAGAGGAAAGTTGTATTTTTCATTGTTGCCACATCGCACCCTGACTGGCTCATCTCCTCCCCAACATCCCTCTGCAAGGCAATCTCCAGTGGTCTACAAATGGGCTTTGGGTCTCCACTCCGCACTCCCACCCTCATTCACTATGGCAAGATTTTTTATTCTGATGATGGCTGATACCTGATCTTGTCAACACCTCTTGATCACACAGGCTGGTGTGCTTCCTCCATGTGGGCTTTGTTGCTTTTGAGCTAGATGGCCGCTTGTTTACCTTCAATCCTTTAAGACCCCAGACACTATATCTTTTGATAGTCGGGCACCATCAGCTTTCTTCACCACATTTGCTTATTCACCCACTTTGTCTTCAGCGATTGTGTCGGGAAGGTGAACATCATAGAATGCCAATTTAGTAGAAGAAAGTATTCTTGCATTGAGGGAGTACTTGAATCCAATTAATCATTAAGTCATATTATTTTGTCTTAAAAATAGCTCTGTAATGCATCTCCTCCTATCTAATTATTACTGTTACTGCTTTTGCTTCAGCCAAATAGAACTACTCCTTAGAGTTTCCAAGGCTTTGTGGAAACAGAAGGCCTCATCTTCCTCCTGCAGAACCCAATTTTCAGTGAGCACTCCAACACTTAAACCACTGTGCCACCAGGGCTCCTTTGCCTTTGCGTAGGCCACATCTAATCTCCTGGACAGTTCCAGTGGCTTCATAGCTGATCTCTCTGCTTGGTTTCTTCCGTTGTCAGCCTCGTCTGCATGCAGCCGCCAGAGCAGCTCATTTCTGAGCACACAGTTGGTAACTCGTGCCCCTCCATAAACCTTTTCCTAGCTCCCACCTGCCTCCATCATAAGGCCCAAACTCCCTACTTATGCATACAAATGTCATCTTTAGCATGACAACAGTTATGCCACGTTGTTTTCTTAGCTCAGTGTCCTAAGCTAGGCCGTCTAACCATACACAGGCTTGACAACTCACCAACATCATTGAACACCTGGTCACTTTTCTGCACTTTCTTCCACCCTCACTCTGGTCCCAAGATGGCGCTACCACTCTAAACACCACAGCCTCACATGGCAGCACTCAACACACAAAGAATTAGAAAATACTCCTGGAATGGCCACCTGGTGCACATACCTGAACGAGGTCCTTATTGAGTTGGCTTCCTCGTGCCCCTTGAGCTTTTGCTCGGAGCTTTCACTTTCGGAACAGCCCTTCATTCTAACCAGGTGGAAGCACTCACTTCCCCAGAACAGTTCTCCAGGCTTCCCTACCTTTGCACATGTTGTTCCCCGCCTGGCATATTCTCCCTTCTTGAGATGCAGACCAATTCCTATTCTTCTTGGAAAATTCAAATGCAGTGTGACTCGCTTGTAGAGCCTTTGCGGATCCACTGAAGCACTTGGTCACACTCGACCTTTCCTGGTCCAGGTAGTCTCTGGTACCTGATGGGGGCTCAATGCCTATTTATTGAATAAATCCTTTCATTATTCAAGAGTGCTGCTATTTTGAGCCTTCAGATAATTGCCACTGCTTGAAGTTCAAGAAAAAGCATTGCTTCCATTTTAAGGCTAGTATAGAAAAATGCTTCTGAAGAATGGAATCATGTAGCTTATGAATTCAAGTAACAAGCTGTCTGATATGAAATGTGATTTCAAGAGAGCTGAAATGCCTTAATTTAATGTTTAGCCTCATAACACTTTACCCAATGCTGATTATGATAAACAATTCTCTTTTACTCCTGCATATCTCACATACCATTTCGTGCTGTCAGACAAATTATCTCCCACATGCTATATAGTGATAAGGACTCTTAGAAATGCTAATTTGTGCTAAGGGTAATACTTGCTGAGGGGCATGTGCAGAGCACATGTCCAAATGTAGTGAGATGGTGGAATATGAGCAGAAAATAATGGAGTGTAGTTTATTTATCCTAGATTATGGGAAGCAAATTCAAAACAATTGCAGTAACTTAGTCTTTAACATTAATATGCAAGAAGCTTAGTCCCCTTCAATACTCTCTCAATTCCACTTTCCTTGTTTGTTTGTGTCATATTTGATGTTGGTATTTTTAGGACCTCTCTAAGGTCAAGATCACCCCATGTGTGTTAGGGTAGAACTGTGCTTCGTAGAAGATTTGGGGCTTGTATGTTTGGTTTTGGATTAGCTTGGGTTGGGGTGGGGACTTATCCCCAGGGTTCTCAATGGCTGAATTTTGAAATAGATCCCAGACTTTTCTTCCAAGATGCCTCTTGGTGGCCTTGAACTACCAACCTTTCAGTTAGCAGCTGAGAATGTGAACCATTTACCCCACAGGGGTAGCCAAAGGGATGGATGGTTACATGGAGCTTAAAGGAATGCCGACACTGAGCACATAAAAGGGAGCATGGAATTCCTGGGGTACCCGCAGAAGGAGCCCGTGGAGATCACTGCACATCTCCTCTTAGACTATTTCCCCAGAATGTTGGTCTTAGCACCACGTAGAACTTGGTCGGGTAGATAGCTTTCTATCTTGTCATCATTGCATACAAAAATTGTGTGCTATAAACTTTCATAGGCTCATCTTGAGACTAAAACCCCCAAACACCCATTGCTGTCAAGTTGATGCCAACTCACCGTGAGCCTATAGGACATATTACAACTTCCCTGTTGGGTTTCCCAGGCTGGGATATTGACGGGAGCAGACTGCCTCATCTTTCTGCTTTGGCGAGGCTAGTGAGTTTAAACCACTGACCTTCAGTTAGCAACCAAGCCCTTAACTACTGTACCCCCAACACTCTTTAAAGACACCCCCCAAGATTAGAAGTCTCCAAGTAATCTCAAACATTTTCAAGCAGAAGCAACCCAAAGATGAGTTCTTAAAAGTGGTATAAGACTCAATAAACATGCAAATACAGTCTTGACCCCAAGTAATCCATTTCAATAAGTCACCAGACCCAAGAAATTGTGTTCCACGTCCCATAGAACTCTGACCTAGCTGAAAATGGCAGACAGCCATTCAAATGAGGCAGCTCGTACAAATCTGTGGCATTCTGCCACCTGACAGGCATTGACCGGCAAGTGAAAGCAGCAGGAACCTGTCCATGCCGTGACGGCACAGGGGTCGGAAGAGGAAACTGCCCTCCTCAGTGGAGCGAGACTTCTGGGGGATTATACTGACTTTAAAAAGGAGTCCTGTCGGCATAGTGATTCAGTGTTCAGCTGCTCACCAAAGGGAAAAAATCAGTGGTTCAAACCAATGTGCTAATCTGCTTGCATAAAGATGTATAGCCCCCAAACCCTACTCAGTCCTATATGGTGGCTGTGAGTTGGAATCAAGTCAAGGGCAAAGGGTTATATGCTTAAAAATAAGGGGACTGGGGCCATGAGCTAAAGAAAGAGCAGAGGGTGGGGAGGGAGGAAAGAGCAGAAGAGAAGGGAAGAAGCGAGAGGCAGAGGGAAATGGAACCCACCATTTACACGGGAGGTTGTTCAGAATGTTCCTTCCATGAGTCTCTGCCTAATTTCCCGAACTATGACTCAGGTCCTTACTCAGGGGCATGTCTGTCCTTGTTCCGACGAAGCTTAACGTGTTTATTCAGCACGCAGGCCCGGGGGCTTCTTTGTTCTTTGTATCCAGCCATCTCCTTCCTAGGCCAAGGACCGAAGATGGCATCGATACCTGTGTCACGCTTGACAAGATCAACTCTGATGCTCTTCTCTTTGTAGCCTGTCCTTGGCCTCGTTACTTCGGGTTGCCTCTGCTTTCTCTTGGCTGCCATTGCTTTTGGTGACCCGTGGTTTCCTTGGGGCTTCTGTGGCTGCGGGTCTGGGGGCTGCCTCCCAGACTGTGCTTGCTGTTTATAAAAGGCCTTTCTGGCCATTTTAGCAAAACCCCTTAAGTTCAGAAAATCCCACTGGGAACTTTTAATGCAGTGGTTCTCCACCTTCCTGATGCCGTGATCCTTTAAGACAGTTCCTCATGTGGTGCTGACCCCCCCAATCATAAAATTATTTTCGTTGCTACTTCATCACTGTAATGTTGCTACTGTTATGAATCGGGTAACCCCTGTGAAAGGGTCGTTTGACCCCCAAAGGGGTCGTGACCCACAGGTTGAGAACCACTGTAGTGGATGGCCAGAGGAAAGCAAGGAAGGCAGATTGTTGGACTTTCAGTCCTGTACTTTCCTCTGGGTGTGACTCTGTCCCTCTTGCTCGGGGTGGGGGGTGGGGGTGGGACCTTGTGGACTCACTATCTCTCTGAGTCACTATCTTCAGGAATCGAGCTTATGAACTCATTCACACAGATGCAATAGGTAAATGAGAAACTTCTCCTTAAAAGTTTTAAAACAGAGGTGTTAAAGACAAGCTTTGACATCTAAACCAGCTCGTTGCTATGACGTTGATTCCAGCTCACAGTAAACCTGTACGACGGAGCAGCTGCCCCACGGCTGCACTGCCTCGTGGGAGCAGACTGCTTGTGTCTTTCTCCCTCGGGACAGCTGGTGGGTTCCAACCCACTGACCTTCATTCAGCAGCTGAGTACTTGACCACTGGGCCACCAGGGATCCTTTCAGCATGGAGAGCTACCAGGGAGCATTTATGCTAATGGGGGTGGGGAGTCATCCAGAGAAGGAGGTGGACAGTGGTTGCACACCTTGAAGAGTGTAATCCATGACAGTGAATTGTATATGTAGATCGTGTTGAATGGGTGTGTGCTTTGCTATGTATACGCTCAACAACAAAACAAAATCGATTTATAAACGTAAGTATATATGTGGGTGTTAGAAAGAACTCACACAGCAGACACGTGAAAGTAAGCTTTTTGGAGTGAAAGCAAAGGTTTGATGGTATGTTCTCACAGACAAGCCCGGGCTGACCCCAAGGAGGGAGGGTGGACAAAGGCCCTGTGGTCCCGCTCTCTGCTCTGATAGCCCCTTCCTCTCCTACTGGCCTTCTCAGACAGCTCCACAGAGGCCATGGTTTGGGGTTGTTGGACTCTTAGTGGGTGTGCTCCAGTCAAGCGAGTGTGACATGTGACTTAACTGGTTCCTATCACGTATGTTCAGGCTTTGAGTGGGTTTGTGTAAGTGTGTGTGACATAACTGGTTCTTACCCAGCATGTTCTAGTGCATGCCTTGTCTCTCGGGCAATCCCCCTTTTCTTATGGGTTTGGTGCTATTCCTTGCTGGTTGTAGGTCTTTGGGGGACAAGCCCTTTTCCCCTAAGCCTATCGTATGTATGTGTATATGTATATTATATATGTGTGTAAATACATACACATATATTGAAGTTTGATTGTGCTTATGTACAACACACACACAAACGTATATATATCCTCCGTCATTGAGTTGATTCTGACTCAAAGCGACCCTATGTAAGGTTTTGTAAAACCTTTATGGTAGCAAACAGCCTCATCTTTAACCTCAGAGAGGCTGATGGATTTGAACCCATTGCCCTTGTGATTTACTGTCCAGTACTTATATGTGTATATGACTGGCTCTTTACTATGCCTGGCAAAGTTTGCTTTATATTCAAAATAGGTATGGAGTCCTCTCTCTTCTGAACTAAACTCTGTAAGAAGCACAATCAGAGTTACAGGGAGCACAGGTAACAAAGTTACCTTTCATTGAACACTTACTGTTCAACTACTGTATCCAGTATGTAGCCACGTTATTTTCTTTTTTCTATTTCAAATAATTTTGAAGTAGACTATCATTTAGGATCTTCTTGAATGATCTGAATCAAAGCAGCATAAGCGCAAAAGGCTCACAGGACCGCCAGGTCTACACGTAGGGCAGACCTCCGAAATGACTGGACTCAAACATTCAGCCCCTAAGCTCATGCCATCCGCTGGCTTGGCTCTGCCTTCCTTTGTGTATTGGCTTCACTCTCAAGTTCCTTGTCGGGGAGGTGGCTGGAGCTGCTCCAGTGAGACAGTCTTCTGCACGCTCAGCGGAAAACAAGAGAGCAGCACTTCCCAGCAGCTTCCTCAGGAGAGCTTAGATGCGCTCTGATTACACGCTCATCCTTGAACCTGCCATGAGACTTTCAAAGAACCACTCACTGCCGTCGGGTCCAATCTGACTCAGAGCCAGCATTCTGAGTTGTACACTGCACTCCTGGGCGGCAGTTATGGGACCATAGTCAGACCAGAGACATAGAAAGTAGCACAAGAAGGTCCCCAAATGAGAATTTGCAAACTAGATTCTGGGTAGGCAACAAGAAACATTCAAAATTCTGGTGAATGATAGTCTTGCAGTTTGACAGATGAGGAAGCTGAGGCCCAGGGGCTTCCAGCAAGTTACCAAGGTCACCGCTGGAAACTGGCATGGCAGTGACTTGTATCCTGTTATCCTTGACAAGCTGTGTATGTTGTTCTCCTTATGCAGAAGAAAGGCATGTGCTCTTTAAATGAAGAAAAGCAAGAATGAGTAAATGAACTATTTAATGCCAAAATTTCCATCATGAAGATCGCCCCTAACGTGTCCTGTAAATTCATCCCATAGGGCCTGTCAGAGCCCTCTAAGGAGGCACGAATCTCTTTCCAAAATGCCATTGGCTAATCTACCTCCAAGGGGAAAAAGAGGGACTGGGACAATTTATTAAATATATTGGACATGATTTTTATTTCATCATCAGAATAACCTGAGCAAAAAACTGGCTTTAAGAACATCAACATGTTAAGCAAATGTTTGATAACATTTTATATTGTTCAATATACACATGGGTTTAGCTGCCTCCTGGAAGCATTGGAAAACAGTCCTATGGCGATAGGACTTTTGCTGATTTTGTTCTTAACCACAAACGGCTATGAAGCGTGTTAATAAGGACCTTATCATATCGACACAGGGCCATGTTCTAACCAAGATAGAGAAAGCTACGGTGTCTTCTAAAGACAGAACACTTAATACACTCAATTCAGAGTTGGTAAAGTGTTGGACCTGACACTCATTCATTTTCTGTGTAGCCTCAGATGAATCACCTGACCTTGCTGGTTCTCACTTCTTTCATCTGTAAACACTATGTTTTTGCTGTTATCTGGGCTATTGCTGGATGCGGCCAAGTCCATTCAGATGCATAGTGATCCCATGTGACCGAGCAGCAGGTGAGAGTTCTGGCCCATGGAAGCAAAGGCCAGGGGACCGCATGGCTGACAGCCCAAGGACTGTGGAGACATCCCTGCCAGCATGGCTGTGAAGAGGCATTTCAGACAAAAAGAACTATATTCTGACTATTTTATAACCTATTAAGTCCTCTAATAAGCTCCCATAACCGTGAATACTTTTTGTGTGTTCTATATGGCCATTGCAATGAATTATTGAATCCAGGAGGGAAGTAGCGTATCCTGGCTCTTGAGCCAACACCCTGAATTTGGACTCTAGCCTCCTAAATTGTGAGAAAATAAAACTCAGTTTGTTAAAGTAACACACTTGTGATATTTCTGTTGGAGCAGTACGGAATAATGAAGATAATGATTTATTAGTGATCAAGTCCCTGCCTGTCTCTCTGGCTTCCTTTTCCAGTGTCTTTGCTACATCTGCACCGTGACACAGCCATCAAGGCACAAAAGTTCCAACTGCAACATGGCCTCCTATTTCTCTCCCGAGCTTGTGTTGTTCTCTTGGCTTCAATCCATCTTTGAATACTCAGCTCAAGTACCACCTTTACAAGAGGCCTTGACCCTGAGGGAATGGCATGGGGGCCCACATCCAACCTCTTTCTTCTGACTACACAAAGGAGAGGGAGAATCCAGCTGCACATGAGCCCCTGGTGGATTGCCACAAGGCAGCCGGTGTCCAAATGAGGAGACCCGCGTGCATAAAGCTACAACTTACAACACACATTTAGGGAGGACACAATTCCATCTACAACAGTTATATTTTAAAAGTTACCTTTATCATGAGGGCAATGCAAAGGGTTTTAAACACAGAAATAATATGATTAGATATGTTTGTTAAATAATAACAAGCAGTGTGTATTCCTGATAAAATCTGGAAAATAAGAAAAGCACAAAAATGTATGCTAGATTTGTTGAATGTACTAGACATGCTATAGCTCTAGCAGAAATGGACATCTTTTCTTTCTCCCTATTCTTTAGAAAACACATTCTAGAATAACATTTTTATCAAGTCCTGTAGCTTTTCTGGCCCCATTCACTCACAAGAAAGCTCTCATTTGAGTACCGTAAAAACCATGTCAAGTCTACTATTAAACCTTCAATCTTCCAGTCACTGTAAAGTGTCTCTCCTCCTCCCCCCAGGCTTGCCTCTGGTGTGGAAGATTGACGTGGAGGAAGGGTGTGTAGTCCGCTTTCTTTTTCCACTTCTCTCTTACCTGCTTTTCCCGTTTTTGTTTGGTTTTGTTCTCCTGATCCAGGTCCTCGGGGGAGAAACTAGGGCCAAGCCTTTAGTGGCTGATCCAGTGGTCACCTGGGGTAGCACTGGCCTCTTAGAACTCCTTCTCCCAGAGCCTTGGCTATCTAAGCCTTTCGGCCAGATGACCCTCCTGAGTGGAATTGTTAGTTGGCTAGAGGCAGAATTACGGGTTGCCTGACCCCTCCCTCCCCCATTACAGGAAGTTGAAACCTGTTTAAGGCTGGAGCGCATGCACACATTGTTCTTTGAGAAAGGAAGCCAGTACACTTGGGTGGGACCCCATCTAGGCCAGGTGAATTTGAATCAGCCAATGGGGTCGACCAGTACCGGTGACCATGCCTCGCCATGGGGACTTGAAAAGCCAGAAGTTTCTCTCTCTCTGTCTCTCTCCCTCTCTCTCTCATTCAGTTTCTGTAACACTTCGGCATGATTGCTTTCTCACAGGAAGCCGAGGCCCGAGGTCTTTCTCCCACGAGACACCTAACAGCATCGATCCTAATATGGCCTAGGAATGGTTCCGTTCATGCCATGAGCCAGAAATCAGTGGAAGTGCCACTCACTTTCAATGAGTTTTCTCTCTCTTTATTCTCTCAACCTTTCTCCAGCTGAAACGAATCTGTGCATCGCCCCCCACCCACCCCAAACTCCTGGGGACACATGTCAAGATTTCCAGTGGTTCAAGTGAAAGCCCCCTTTCAGTTTAAGGTAGGGGGTAATTCCCAAGGGCAGGGTGGGAGGGGTTATGGAACACACAGGCACGGGAACAACTGCAGGACTCCCTTCCAGCCTCTTCGCCTGCCAAAGGATTTGCACCAAGTGAAATCCTCTCCTTTGACGCCTGACGGTGGGCTGTGGGGTATGCTGGCCCAGCCCTTTGCCAGCCTCTGGACCTCCCCCTAACTAGGTGGTGGCATACTCCATTAAGAAGTTTGAGCTCACCTGTCAACTTCTACACAAACAAAGCTCACTGCGACAGGTTCCGACTCAGTGACCTTCTAGGACAGGGTAGAATTGCCCTGTGGGTTTCTGAAACTGTAGATCTTTATAAAGCCTCATTGGGAAAATCATCCATAATTCCAACCCACTACCCACAACCCACAAGTCGATTTTGGCTCATAATGATCCTATAGGACAGAGTACAACGGACTTTCAAAGGCTGTAAATCTTTACAGAAGCAGACTACCTTGTCTTTCTCCGGCAGAGTGGCTGGTGGATTCAAACTGCCAACCTTTGGATTAGCAGCCAGCTACCTAACTTACTGTGCCACCAGGGCTCTTTATAATTCCACCATTCTTTTTCCCCCCTCCTTTGGAAACCCACAGTATAAAAACTGAAAACCTCCTGACCTTTCGCGGTTTGGTGGATATTCTTAAAATTGTCTTCTATGCTGATATAAATACAGAAAAAATAGAGGGGTAGAGATGCTACTCATTTGATGACATTCCTCACTGCAATATGTGAGAATTACATCCGCTTCCTTTGAATTGAGTTCAATCGAAGCAGGCGTATGACTGCATTGACCAGTGGAATCAAGTGGAAATGAAATTATGTGACTCCTGAGACAAGGTAAGAAATGGCCATGATGCACCCACCTTGTTCTCTAGGAACTTTAGTCCTTGAGCAGTGAGACACCGTGGGAGCAATCTTTGGTCTCTGAGGCCACACTGCTGTAGAAAATACACGACTCTAACCTCTGGCCATTCCAACCATCCTAGCAGGAGCCCTAGGTATCACAGGGTAGAGTGAAGCAGAGTGTGATGACTGGTTGCTGTTTTGTGCTATTACGTGTTGAAGTGGCCTGTTCCAGAGCAGTAGCGACAGGACAGACAGCTAACACATGTTAGAACCGCAGTTGGTAAGAATGGATAAGAATGTTGTGAGATTGAGAGCAGAAAGACAAGGTATGAAATTGTCACAGTGGTCCATGTGAGAGACAAGGGCCAAATTGAAGCAATGACAGAAGGGACAGAGTGGTAGAGCCCAACTGAGAACTACTCAGGCTCAACACTTCTGCCCCACTGGCCAGTCTCCAATGTGTGAGGCATTCAGAGACGGAAGAAGGCGTAGGGTAGGAAGCCCAGAAAGCACCGGAATGCACACCTCTTTGGAAGAGCCCAGCTTTCTTTATTTCCCGTGTGTGCGTGTGTGTGTGTGTGTGTGTGTGTGTGTCCCCTTACCCCAGGCTATGATTAAATGCTTTAATTCCACAAACAGAGTGCCCTAAATGTTAGACTGTAGATTATATTAATCAATGTCTTCCGTTTTATCTTACAGGCGTAGTTAAAAGCCTCTGCTACTTAGAAAATGTATGCAAAGTTGTGCAAACCAACAGAGCCTTGCCATTATTTTAAGCTGGGTCTTTGCACCTTGTCAGTGAACAGAGCCCTCTTGATGAGCAAGGTCAGTGCACAGCAATCAGAGTTCGTGGGCCCAACCTCCCTGCAGACCTCCCTGCAATGAAGGACAGAGTACAGAGAACAACCGAGAGCCAGAGCGATTGTTCCCAGCCCCCTCACCAGCAGGTTTCAGGATAATTGAGGCTCAGATGTACAACGTGTGTACAGAAAAAAGACTGGAGTATGTGTGCCAAATAGTGAAAGGTGCCTCTGTGTGTGGGATGACTTGTGTTATTGCTTGTATTGCTTGCTTGTTTTTGTTAGTCCATTGTGCTTTCATGTATTCATCTAATATTCTGGACATATATTGCTTCTGAAATATTTTTCAAAGCAATGCTGGGTTCAAACAACTGTTCTTGTTAGGTCTCAAATATGAGGGGGTACCCCCCCCAAAAAAAACAGATTATTTTTTCCCCAAGCTATGTATTTAAAATTTTTTTTACAAAACAAACTTATCACCTTCAAAGTACTCTCCATTACACTTAGTACATTTGTCAAATCTGTGATTCCATTCTTGGAAACATTTTTCAAACTCATCTGTTTGAATGTCTGACAGCACCTCCCTTGTTTTTTTCTTCACCTCTTCTATGTTGTCAAATTGCTATCCTTTCATGTCCCTCTTCACTCAAGGAAACAAAAAGAAATGGCAGGGAGTGAGGTCAGGTGAGTAAGGTGTGTGGGGCAAGAGAGGTATACTGTTTTTGCCCCAAACTAGCATACTGAGATGTCTGCGTGAGCAGGTGCCTTGTGGTGGCAAAACCAGTCCCCCATCTGCCACAAATCAGGCCTTTTTTGTCGCACATTTTTGCACAATCTTTTCAGAACCTCTAAGTAGAAAGCTTGAATAACAGTCTGACCAGGTGGAATGAACTCCAAATGCACTATCCTCCTCAAATCAGCATAGCTTTTTTCCTTTCTGGGGGGCACCCCCTCATACAACTCCTTGTTCAAACAACAGAACAAAATATTTCCCCACCCTGCATCATCCTCAAAATTGTTGTTATGTTTGTGCCCATTGTAGCAGGCACTGTGTCCACCCATCTCATGGAGGGTCTTCCTCTATTTCACTGCCCCTCTCCTTTACCAAGCACGCTGTCTTTCTCCAGGGACTGGGCTCTCCTGACAAGTCCTAAGTACGTGCGAAGAAGTAAGGAGCACTCCAAGGAGCATTCTGGTCATAGGTACTTTTAAAAATTATTTTAGAAAATCAAAAAGCAAACTCATTGCTATTGAGTTGATGCTGACTCATCATCAGGACCCTATAGGACAGGGTAGAGCTACCTCTGTGAGTTTCTGAGACCGTAACTCTTTATGGAAGGGGAAAGCCCTGTCTTTCTCCATCAGAGCTGCTGGTGGTTTCAAATGGCTGACCTTGTAGTTAGCAGCCCAACGTGTAACCACTACACCACTAGGGTTTCTGTAAAAATTATTAAGCCTTTTCAATTTCATCCATTTCACTCTAGGTCTCTGGGTAGGGCAAGTGGTTTGTGCATCACTACCAACCACGACGGCTGACAGTTCAAACTCACCCAGGGACCTGTGGGAAGAAACTAAAACCAAACTCATTGCCACCAAGCTGATTCCGACTCATAGCGACCTTTGGTAATGTGTTTCCATAGAAATTCTCGCCAAGAAAACCCTATGGAGCAGTTCTACCCTGTGCTTCCTGAGATTGGAATGGGTCAGAATTGACTCAATGGGAATGGGTTATGTGAAACATCATTGTTGTTGTCCTTAGATGCTGTCAAATTGATTTCCCTCACAGGAACCCTATGTGACAGAGTAGAACTGCCTTGTTGGGTTTCCTAAGCTGTAAATGAAGTCCACACCCTCGCACCCATCTTGCTCCTATGTATCTGTACTGTGTCTCTTGCAGATTCCATTTTAGATCATCCTACTAGACCCCCAACCCAAACAAACTCTGCCATCGGGTCAATTCTAACGCACAGCCACTCTGCAGAACAGGGTAGAATTGGGTTCCACTCAGGGTTTCCGAAGCTGGAAATCTTCTTAGGCGCAGGAAGTCTCATCTTTCTCCCATCTTACTGTTTGAGATCCCAAAAGCACTATGAGCCAAACTGAGAAGATCTACATGTCTTTTCCATTACTCATTCCATGCTAATCCTCTCTGTGATGTCAGTTCGTGATCTTCAGTGACTAACACCTGTGCTTCCAAATCACTTCTCTCCCTTTTCACACCCTTTGAGGCTTCTACTCCCATGGAGTTAGTTTCGGAAGCACAGGGGACAGTTCTACCCTGTCCCTACAGAGTTGCTGTGAATCAGAATTGATTCGATGGCTGTGAGGTTTTGTTTGTTTGTTTGTTTATCCTCATGCCTACTTCCCAGGTAGATCTCAGAACATTGGGAACAGAGGCAATAAATAATAAACGGGTTTCCAGCATTTAGATAGCTAATAGTTATATCGTCACTGCGTTGTCAAAGAGGTTATCCAGTAACCGTTGCTGTGTCACTAATTGTGGATACTGAAGCTGTAGTAAAATGCAGATTTTCACGCTCCCATGAAATCCATGTGCAAGCAGGTCACAACCTCTTTCTGCCAAGCGGGGAGGGTTTCCTGTAGCCAGGCGCCATGGCCATTAATATCGGATGCAGCAACAACTAATTCAGTCATGTTGATGGATGCCCAGATGGTGCCCAGACTCATCTGCAGTCGGAGCTACAGCGCTCAAGTGAGAGAAACCAATTTCCTCTAGGCCTAAAGTGCTTCAGGTCACTCCTGCTTACTGAGAAACTGACATGAGTCAGTGCGCCTTCTAAGCCAGCTTAACCAGTGTGGTGTGCAGTGAAGCTATGGAAACATAGTAGGTGTACACAAGAACTTGTAGGGTCTCTTTCCACTAGTCCCAAACATCTAAGTGATTTCCCGGGAGTGGGGGCGGGGGACCAAGGGAAACTGCAAAGTGCAGCGGCTATAAAAATCACTGCAAACCAACACCCAACAGGAGAAGCGCTGCCAAGCGTCTGGACTCCAGCCAGTGAACCAACTCAAATCAAAGCTGTAGGACCTTGGTGTTTGGCCTGTTTTCTGTAGCTTCTTTCTGTGGAGTAGAGGTAGGAATGCTTTTGTTTTTGTTTTTATGCCAAGGCTTTATTCATTAAAAAAAAATCTTAGAAAGATCTGGTATGTACCAAGCATGGGGCCAAGCCCAGATGCTTCAACGTGAATATGGTCCAACCCCCACCTCAGGGTGATGGGGGGTGGGAGGGATGCAGGTACAATCTAGTTGGAGAGGGTGGTGGCAATGAGGATTACTCTAAATGATTAAACAAACAGCATTGTCTTAGGTTGGGTTCTTAGATAAGCAAAAACGGTGTGTGTGTGTGTGTGTGTGTGTGTGTGTGTGTGTGTGTGTGTGTAAATGGCTTCCACAGGGGTAGAACCGGGTAACTACAGTCTGGTCCAAGTGTATAGGTCAGATGTAAACTACAGGCCTCTTTGACTCATGAGACTAAGGAAGCTGACGAACAGGAAGCTGGATGAAGAAACAGGAAGGTCACAGGCTGGTAGATACAGAGGTAAATCAATCCGGGGTTGGCTGGGTATATCCAAGGGAGGCAGTCTGACGACAGCTCTTAGGCTTGGCCTGTGACACCACAGGGTATCTGATGAACCAGATGCAGGATCCAGATCCCGCAGAAAATGAAGGGGCAAAAGAGAGCTGGACTCTGCTGAGGGTCTTTTTCTTATACAAAAGGTCACACCCCAAGGAGGTGTCATCAGGTGTCAACCTGCTTGAAAGGTTGGGCTCCACTCCTCCCTTCACCCAGGAATGCCTAGTTGGCATAAATGCTAACCATCACAGATCAGCCCTTGTCAACTTGACACCTGCACACAACTCCTTGACCATGCATAATCTCCAAACAAAACCAATAGTTACATCATTCGGGTGCCTACGATGAGAAAACGCACGCACATGCAGTTGAAAACGCACTCACTCCATCTTCAGTTTATATTTTATAAGTGAACCAAACAAAAATATTTGATGCATATATACAAATAGAAATTACTCAAAAGTAATTACCGTCCTTGTTCCTGCAGCTGGTCACGTGTCCATAGCTGGTATTTAGAACGAGCTTCTTCCATGGCCCATGCCATATCCTTTGCCCTCAGCAAGTACCGAGGCTGGTCATGGCTCTTTTCCTGGTGGAATGACCCAAGCCTTCAGCTCTGAAGAGTCCGAGTTGAGTGCTGTAATTTACCATTGACTGTAATCACAGGACCTGGTAGTGCTAAGAGTTACCCTAAGGAGTCTCCTGGATGCCAGACATTGTTCTTTACCCCCATTATACAATACTAATCCAATTTGCCTTTGGCAATCAGAATCAAGCACACGACTCAATACAGTAGTACCCTCCTTTGCCTGTTGATCCAGAGGCATGAGGGATCCAAAATGGCCAGAAGACATTCTTAGCTTCCAGTTCAATGGAATCCGTGTTGTGTCTCCCGGGGGGTGGGGGGGTGGGGGGGGTATTCCTCTCTTAGGAACTAAGACCTCCAGAAGGGGAGATATTTCGACGAGACCCACATCATTAGACCCCTAGAAATTTCACTGAGGAAGAAGGTGCCAAATTTTTGCCAGGTAAACTTCACTCCCAGTAGCACTTAGATGTTTTACCAATGTCTAAAGTCATCGCTACTTCTTCCTTGGATGCTGGTTTAGAGCATACACAGCCTCCTGGAGAACATCGCCCCAACCTTGCAAGGCGTTGCCACCAAGCTGGCACCGTAACTATATCTTTAGAAGTTCATCCCATTGTTCTATCAAATCAGCTGATTCAGGATGATGAGGAACGTGGTAAGACCAGTGAATTCCCTGACCATGGGCCCATTGCTGCACTTCATTTGCTGTGAGGTGAGTCCCTTGATCTGAGGCAAAGCTGTGTGGAATACCATGTCAACCGATGAGATAGTCTCTACGTCCATGAATGTAGTTTTGGCAGAAGCATTGTATGCAGGGAAAAACAAATTCACATCCAGAGTGTTTATTCCAGGAAAAATAAAATGCTGCCTTTTCCATGAAGGAAAGGGTCCTTTGTAATCAAACTGCCACCAGATTGCTGGCTGCTCTCCCCCAAGGGATGGCACCGTGTCTTGGACTCAGTCTTCGTCTTGGTACTGGGAGACGGGGCACTGAGCAGTGGCGGTGGCCAAGGCAGCCTTGGTGAGTGGAAGGCCATGTTCCTGGGCCCAGACATAACCTCCTTCCCTGTCACCATGGCCACTTTGTTCATGTACTTGTTGGGCAAGGACAGGAAGGGCTGGGGAGAGAGGATGACTGGTTTCCACAGATCATGCCATTCTGTCCACTTGATTGCTAAAGTCCTCCTCTACAGAGGTAACCCTTTGGTGATTGTTCATATGAGACACAATATCTTCACCTTTTGGGCCCATAAAGAGAAGTCTATCCAAATACCTCTTCTCCACACCTCGTTGACATCAATTTTCCAATCATGCTCCTTCCAAGTCCCTGATCATCCAACCAAGCTATTGACCACAGCCCATCAGTGGACTGCCACACATTTGACCATTTCTCCTTCCAGGAAAACTGAACAACCAAGTGTACCACTTGAAGTTCTGCCTATTAGAGGACTTCCCCTTTCCACTGTCCTTCAGGTAAATCTCCAGCCATTCCTATTCACTTTCAAGTGGCACGTGCATATCATAAAGAACTGTCATAAAACCAAGCATGAGTTTTCTGTTCCTCCATCAACTCATCATAAGGAACTTCTGATGAGGCCATGGCTACAGACTGGGACAGTACTATTACAGGAGTGGAGACCCTAGTCATTTGGGACACTTTGTCATGCAGCTTGCTGATCTCTTCAGGTCCACTTCAGATTGATGACGGAGTGCTACCATGCAGGTCCAACTTTGTAATTCTGGGTCAGACAGCATCCAGTTCATGATGGGTGCTCAGGCCACGTGGTGACTTGGTGGCCCATGGAAAAATGTTCAGTCTTCAGTAAGGTTCAGGAACAGGCCAAAAACTACCTTTCAAAATGGGAGGTTGTTTGCAGAGGATGATAGAGTTTGTTCCAAAATCCTAAGGGTCTGCACTCTGATTCACCAACAGAGACCTGCCAAAGACTCCAAATTGCATCTCTATCTGCCACTAACACCTCCAGCACCATTGGATCAGGTGGATGATCAAAATGACACAAGTGGTAGAGCTGTTGGCACCGCATCCTAAACCTGTTGAAGAGCCTTCTCTTGCTGTGGGCTCCACTCAGAGCTGGAAGCTCTTTGAGTCACTTGATATAGGCTGGAGTGGCACACCCAAAGGAGCGATATATTGCCTCCATAATTGAAAGAGGCCCACCAGGTATTGTGCCTCCTTTCAGTTATGAAAGGGGCCAGATGCAATAACTTAGCTTTCATGTAGCGAAGATCTTTTGGCATGCCCCACACCATTAGACCCCTAGAAATTTCACTGAGGTAGAAAGTGCCTGAATTTTTGCCAAGTTAATTTCACGCCCTCTAGCACACAGATGCTTGACCAATGTCTAAATTCATTGCTATTTCTTCCTTACTAGTTCCAATCAGGATAAGATCAGCAATATCATGGACCAGGATGAATTCTTGTGGAAGGGAAAGACGATCAAGATCGAAATGCCAGAGTCCTGGAGAACTGATACCATTTTGAGGGAGAATTGCAAGAGTGTAGTGTTGCCCTTGCCAACTGAAGGCAAATTGCTTCTAGTGCTCCTTCAAAACTGGAATTGAGGAAAAGACATTGGCTAGATCAATAGCTGTATACCAGGTAGTAGGAGAAATATTAATTTGCTCAAACAAAACTACATCGGCTACAATTGAGGTCACCACCTGGTTAAGGTTATGATAATCTTTCATTTGCCAGACTTCATCTGAGTTTTCCACAGGCCAAATCGGTGAGTTAAATCAGGATGTGGTGGAATCGCCACCCTTGCATCCTTCAAGTTCTTGATGGTGGCACTGATCTCTGCAATCCCTCCAGGAATGTGGTGCTGCTTTTGGTTTACTATTTTCCTGGGCATTCTAATAGCTTCCACTTGGCTTTTACTACCATAATAGCCCTTATACCCCATTTCAGGGAACCAATATGGGGGTTCTGCCAGTTGCTGAGTATGTCCATTCCAACGATGCATTCTGGAACTGGAGAAAGCACTACAGGAGGAACTCAGGAACCCACTGGACCCGCTGTGAGACAAACCTGAGCTAAGACTCCATTGATAACTTCACCTCCATTCTGACTGGTGGGCCTTTAAAATGTTTTAAGTCTCCAGGGATTAGTGTCAATGTACAGCCAGTGCCCTGTGGTCCCAGAAAATTCCAATTGTGTTTTTCCCCCAATGAACTCTTGTGAAAGATCATAGATCCCTTTGGGGAAGACTAGGAGAAATACTAATCATATAAACCTTTAGTGGTGTAGTGGGGGCCTTCCTCAAAAGGACCCAGCCTCCCCTTCATTCAAGGGGTTATTGGTCTGTAAACTGGCTTAAGTCTGGGAATTGATTGAGGAGTCTGGACTCTTATGCTGCCGATTCAAGTTAGGCTGTCATTCATCTGACCTAGAATTTTGTGTAGGTCAAGTCAATACTTAGTAGGTTTCCTATCTATTTCACTCCTAGGGTCACCCTGCCTAAGTAGCCAGCACCATAGGTCCATTCAAGTCAGGCTATTTTGATTACCACCTTGACTCTGTTGTTCATATGATAACACAGCCACCGTGTCTCTGTCAAGTGAGTGCTGCCACCTGGCCCAGACACCCATGGGGCCCAATTAGCTCCATTGCAGGAAAGTGTCTGAATTCGGTGAGGGAAGTTTCAACTGCCAAACCTGGCTGACATAAAATAGCAATCAGTCACAGAAGTCTTCAAAGATGCTGGATCTCCATTCATAAATTTGTTTCTTATTGCTTTGGTTTAAAAAAAAAAAGTATGTCCTCAGGCCACTCCCTTTGTGGGTCTATGGATTTATCCCCCAAAATCCACTCGAACACAGCAATATCCCTGAGCCTTTGAATGCCTTTTTCTATAGTGTGCCAAAGGTAAGTCTGGTATGTCAATTTGACTTATTGTAGCCATCTTACAACCCATGCTCCAACAAATCAACCCTATAAACTATTAGATCCTCTCCTAACCTCTTGAGCTGAAACATTGACTAAAGAATTTGTTATATCTACAAGCTCATACTGATCCAAGCTTATGTTCCTTGCACCGTTATCCCACACCCTTAATAACCATCCCACACATATTTTCTAGGTTTCTATCTGTACATATTAGAAAACTCAGCAGTGCTTTAGGAATATAGTATACTTCTTCCTGGGTCACTATGTGACCATTACTTTTGGGGACTCACGTCTAGGTCTAGACAATCATGGGTGAAAAGGGTGTTCCCTGAGAACAAGCAGCAGTATCTTGTAAGGGGTCTGCCTCAGGAATTGCTCCAGATACAGCCCCAGGGGCTGTACCAGAATGTTTGTTGTTAGGGTTTGGTGCTCTTGAGTCCGTTCTGACCCATAGCGACCCTCTGCACAGCAGAATGAAACATTGCCCGGTCCTGAGAATTGTGACAGCCTCACAATCTTTCCTGTGCTTGACCACGGTTGCAGTCACCGTGCCAAGCCATCTCCTTGAGGGCCTTCCTCTTTTCCACTGCTCTCTACTTTCCCAAGCATGATAGCTTTCTCCAGGACTGGTCTCTCTTGACAGTATGTCCCAAATACGCAAGACAAAGTCTTGCCTCTAAGGAGCAGCTGGCTGTACTTCTTCCAGGACAGATTTGTTTGTTCTTTTGGCGGCCCACGGGACTTCCGATATTCTTCACTAGCACCATAATTCAAGCACATCAATTCTTTGGTCTTCCTTATTAAATGCCTGATTTTCACAAGCATATGAGACAATTGAAAATACCATGGCTTGGTCCTCATCCTTTTCTGAATCTGGCTTGATTTCCGGCAGTTCCTTGTCGATGTACGGTTGCAACCTTTGCTAAATGATCTTCAGCAAAATTTAACTTGCATCTAATATTCGTATTAGCACATTCTATTGGATCACCTTTCTTTGAAATGAGTTCATGTATGGATTTCTTCCAGTCAGCCTGGTAACTGTCTTCCAAATTTGTTGGCTTAGATGGGTGAGTGCTTCCGTCCTGCATCAGGTGGTTGAAACCTTTCTGTTGACACTCTGTCAGCCCCCGGAGCCTTGCTTTTGGATAATGTCTTCAGTGCAGCTTGGGTTTCTTCTTTCAGTTCCACTGGTTCTTGATCCTAAGCTGCTTCTTGGAGTGGCTGAAGGTCAGCCAGTTCTTTGTGGTACAGTGACTTTGTTCTTTCTCTCTTCTTCTGGTGATTCCCGCAGTGTCCAATATTTTGCTCATAGACTCTTTCAGTATTGCAATTAAGGCTTGATTTTTTTTTTATTTCTTTCCGTGGGAGTACTCTTCCTTTTTGGCTTTATCATTTCACCTCTTGTACATTCCGTTATAATGCTTTACTCTTTCTTCCCCAGCTGTCCTTTGAAATGTCCTTAGTGGGTCTTTTATTTCATCATTTCCTCCTACATTCAGGAGAGCAATGGGAATAGAGGCTGTAGTCCCTTGGTGGAGGAGAGTCCTTGGGCGGTACAAATGGTCAAAAGACTCAGCTGCTGACTGACAGATTGGAGGATGGACTCCTCCCAGAAGCACCTTGAAAGAAACGCTAGTGACCAAAATCAGTCTGAAAAATCAGTCATTGCAAACCTGATGGGGCACACCCGGGATCCTCACAGTTGGAATCAACTCTATGGCGGCTCGTGTGATGGGAGATGATCTTCAAGGCAGGGAGGAGCAGGCCACTCTGCTCTTCGCTGACATCTTCACTGATAACGAATCAGCCACATGGACAAGTGAGCTGCAGCCATGGAGAAGGACATTACAGAGTTTGGAATTGATGTTTATCTGTTAAGCACAGATCTAGGTTTAGATTTTTCTTTCAGCTTAGTTTTCTTCTATTTCTTGCTTGACTCAAAAATTAAAATAAAGTAGAAGTAACACTTGGCCATCTTGGAAATGGAAATGGCACACATTGACCTGTTAATTTCCCACAGTTAAACGCATTGAGATCTTCATCTGCTGTTAGCCTTTTGGGTTCCTATTTACTCTACAAGACAAATCAGAGAAATTAAAAAAAAAAGATTGTGAAAGTCAATCCTTTTTAAGTAATTAGTTTATGTCTTATATTTTACCTCCAGAGAGACTCAGAGGAAACAATTAATGTAGTGTATCTATTGATTCCGTTAAAATGACTGTGAAAAAGTTGGGAACTGAAGCTACATTTCAACTTTATTTCCTCAAGCTATCTCTTTCCTCAATTACCCTGGTAATTGGGAGATAACTATAGAATGTGCCACATCCACTCCAAAGGATATTGTAGGAAAAATGCCAGAGATCTTGTTCTCTATTACTTCTCTCTAAATAAAGGTCATCCAGATGCCCTAGATGTACCTAAAGTGTATTTATAGATGACAAGCTGATTATACATGTGTTCTGTTGAGCTAATATTTAAAATCATAAGCAAGATATGCTTATGATCTAGAAGCGAAGAGCAGTGATGTCTCGGAAGTCATTATAGCTGACGGTGCTGTACCTCTTCTTCCAGCAGGTGTGTGCGTGTTACATTACACAACAATTCTGTTGTCTCCTGGTTTTTTGGATTGGAAAGACTGAGGGAAGGCAAACTGGTTAGATGGGAAGGTAAAAGGAGCAACTGCATTTGTATAATAAGCAGTTTGTATTTAGGCTGAGGATCATTTGTCATGGTGTGTGGGGGTGGGAGCGAAAGGAGACTATACTACATAGAGGATGCTAAAGGCTTCTTAAAACCACTCAAGGCAAGCACTGGTATGTGTATATGTTGAAAATTACTGGAGGGCACGTGGCGACAGCGTGTGCTTATGTACGCTGTGGTGGTGGTTGTTAGGTGCTATCCAGTCTGCTCTGACTCATAGCAACCCCATGGAAACATTGGGGTCCAATAAACAAAAAGCATTGCCTGGCCCTTCACCAACCCCACTTTGCTGGAGCCCATTGTTGTAATCACTGTTTCACTCCATCTGGACACACAGATGCAAACACATGCACATACACATGCTGTGTCACAACTTGCTTTTTAAATTGAAAACTCTCTGCTGGACATTTCACTGTTTCATCAACATATTTAGATGGAACACCTTCTTTTATAAGGTGTTCCGGGATCCCCGGTGGTGATGTTGGGTTAGTGTTGGACTGTTAGCCACAGGCTGGCAGTTCAAACCCACCGGTCGCTCTGTGGGAGAAAATTGGGCTATCTGCTCTTATAAAGACGAGGTTAGTGCATTTTCAGTTGTGCATGTTCATTGTAGCATATTAACCACAAGTGTGATTTTATTATTGCCTTTATTTGGAGATTATATATGGTTAAATAATTTGTGTACCTGTGTCAAGTTGACAAGGCATGGTCTCTGCCAGTTGGAGTTTATGTCAACTAGACTTATGTGGGTGAGGATAGGGGTGGAGGCCAACCTATCCATCAGGTCTCAGCCTGTTGACACCTCCTTTTGGGTGTGGCCTTTAGTATAAGAGAGACCCTGAATTGAACGGAGCTTTCTCTTGCTCTTTCACCTTCTGCTGGATCTGATCTTGTGTTTGGTTCATCCATCTTCTGCTGTGTAATCTGCTGATCCCAGAAGCCATCAGTGGACTGCAGACTTTGGATTCATTCAGCTGACCTCAAATTCATTCAGCTCTGTATCCACCAGCCTATGGTCCTCCAGCTCTGTCTTCCTGCTTCCTGTTTATCAGCTACTTATAGCAACTACAGAAGTCAGGAGTCAGGAGAAGCTTTCAGCGTACATCTGACCTACATACTTGAACCAAACTGGGCTTACCTATACCTACAACTGTGTGAGCCATTTCCTGATAAAAAATAATCTCTTTCTATAGACAGACACATACAAACATCACTGATTTTGCTTCTCTAGAGGACTGAACTTAACTCAAATGATCCCAGGGGCACAATCTGGACTGAGCTGTGCATATCCAGTAGCGCATCCAGATGCTAAAAACACCAACAAGGGGTTAGAACAAAAACTATTGTACCAGTTTGGGCCACCAAGTTCTCTCTCCTTAGACCAAGGAGCACACTTTACAGCCCACAGGCTGCAGCAGTGGGCCAAGAAACATGCCATCAGGTGAACACAGCTGTGCCATGCCATCCTTAGAGTGATGGTCTGAGAGAGAATTGGATTGAGCAGTTGAGCACTTGGTAGCCCAAACAGGAGCAGACAAAGGCATGAAGGACTGGCTTTCACACCTTCATGAGTGTGTGCTCACGTTCAACATGTAGGGGCAAAGGAGGTGGGCACTACTGGATAGATATCTACGTTTCTCAAGAGACTCTGGGGAAGACAGTGGTGCCCCTGTCCTGTTCTTCCCCACACCACCAGGAATGGCTTATTTTCTGCCAGATGTTATGACCCCAGGACTAGGGATGCAGCTTTAAGTGGCAGAAACAGGGGTGATCCCTCAGCAAGAGACTAACCATGAACCTGTATGTGAAATTTCCAAGGGACTGATGGACAGACTGTGCCTTCTCCTCTGGCAAAACTGGGATTAATTGTGAAGAGGGTCGTATTGCCCAGTGGTTGAAATAGTCCATTAGTCTTGTACCTATGTAACCTCACCCAACATGAGTGGGGATGTACTGAGGGCAAAGCACTTGCTAGACTGGTCTTGCTACCAGCATTCTGAACTAGCACAGCAGAAGAATTTGATGTCCTTTCCCAAGGTGGAAATGTTTGGGTAAAAATAAATGACAAATGGATGAAAGGAGAAATAATAGCTGAAGGTTAAGGGATGCATTGGGGGAAACTAACATTATGCTTATTCTTTGAGAGAGACTCAGAGCAAGGGCATCCTCTTCTCTCAGTTAAGTATGAATGGGTTAATGACTAGAAGAGCTGGGGGGGGGGCGGTGTCGAAGTTATTGTCAGTTATCTGGCCCTTCTAGCCATAATTTCTTATGTGAGACATTGTAATTCTGGACTCTATGTGCCTTTCCAGGCTATGCAAGCTATTCCGTGCTACGCATAAGGTTTTCAGCAGCTACTTCCTCCAAAGTGTGCAACTGACTTCTTCTTCACAGTCTGTTCAGCTTATTTGAGGTGACCCTGCTGGCATCTGAAATACCCCTGACATCGCTTGCTGGGTCACAGCAACACACATGCCACCACAGTATGACCAATTGACAGACAAGGAGTGGTTACTTTGAGGACTAAGGGGTGCCTGACCCAACCCGTGGCATTTTCAATGGCCTCCGATGCACGTGAACGCTGGGCATTGGACAAGGAAGACAGAAGAATGGATGCATGTGGATGGTGGTGCTGCAGAAGAACCCTGAATGTACCATGGACTGCCAAAAGAACCAACAACTCTGTCTTGGAAGAAGTATGGCCGGAGTGCTCCTTAGAGGCAAGGATGGGGAGGCTTCATCTTACGTACTTTGGACGTACTGTCAGGAGAGACCAGTCCTGGAGAAGGACATCATCCTTGGTAAAGTAGAGGGGCAGCAAAAAAGAGGAAAGCCTTCAATGAGATGGATCGGTCTAGTGGCTGCAAGAGTGAGCTCAAGCAGAGGAACCGTTGTGGGGATGGTTCGGGACCCGGCGGGGTTTTGTTCTGTTGTACATTGGGATGCTCTGGGTTGGAATGGACTCTGTGACCCCTAAGAGCAACATATGCCTACGGCAATAGCCCCGTTTTGGAGAGCATTCTCTATTGTACTAATGGACAAGAATAGTGTGGGATTAAGACCGGACCTTCCTGTGTTTCCTTGGGAGTATCTTTGATTTGGCTTCAGTATAGCGTGTGACATCTTTGTTTTCCATGGATGGGGTACATATGCGGGCACCACTGTGGAGTTCTAATACATAGCACCTCACTTGTAGAGCTATACTTCTGTTTCCTGTCTGAGCTTTGGTAGAAGCTGTGACTTTTGGACACTTTTGGCTTCCAGCTCTGGACCCTGCATTTAGCTTGCCTCCGTCTGACCTTCAGATTTGGGACTGAACAGCATGTGAGACATTTCCTGAAAGTTCCATAGGTTTCTGTGGGACTTTGCAGAGAATGGCAGAGCCCAGGGAAGTGAGGGAATATCCTTAAGTGAGGAGAAAATGGAGCAGAATAGCAGCTTAGAAGAGTTGGACATTTAGAACATCATGAATCTCTAACTCCTTGGTATTTTTCTGATATTAATTCTTCTGAAATAAATTATTACCATGACCTATCACCAACATATTGAGGTCTAACACCTTCTCTTATAATACCTAAACAGGATTCCAGGGGCCCAGCAGAGATGTTGGGTAAGCATTGGCCTGCTAACCACGAGGCTGGTGGTTCAAACCTAGCAGTCTCTCTTGGGGAGAAAGTGGGGCTACCTGCTCGCATAAAGACTCACAGCCTTGGAAACCCTGCATGTGGTCGTTACAAGTGAGGATGAACTCAGTAACAGTGAGTTTGTACTTGTATTTCACAAGTATTTCCTTTGTATTTCACAAGTCTCCTATGGATAATCATTTTTAATTCAGCAGCTTTTCCAGTTTTCACTCAACATCTTTTTGTAGATAGATAAATAGGCCTGCTGTTCGTAGTATGAGAATTTTAATAGAATAGATTCCTAGAAATGAGTTTTAGGTTGTACTATATGTCCACTTATATTTTAATTAAGGGCTATCATTACAATTGTTATATAACTCTGCTGTATATGAGGGTAACTCAAAAAGTATTGTCACAAGGATTCCAGTTCATGTGTGCATGGTTCGTCCAAACAAATCATGTGTCAGCACGTGTGCCTCTGCTGTTAGTGGATGGCTACAGGGTGCTTATTAAACAAGTCAGGGTGGGGGGTGGGGAATAATGTCTGTGTAGTGGGAAAAACTAATTTGAGTTCAGGGCTACTATCAAATGTTTAATAAAGCTCAGGTGGATATCTTCAAAATCACAGCAGTTTAGAAACTAGTTTATAGGAATGCTGCCCCACATAAAACACCAGCTTTGAGATGGATCCAGCATTTTAAGGAAGGTCGGTAAGACTTCCAAGATGAGGCAACGAGGGAAGACCATCAGCCTCGATGAGGGAAAGCGGTGGCTGGAGGCCAGACGCTGGTAGAAGACGGCTGCAGAATGACTGTTGGCAGGACAGCTGGTGTTATCATACAGTCCTCACGTCGTTCAGCAGTTTCCAGTTCAAGCACACATCTTGGCCTCAGCAAGCTTGCAGCAGGACTGGGTGCCAAAAGCCTTGTGTGAAGATCAGCTAGCTCTCAGAACTGATCTTTCCATCAGCATTTTAAGCAAGATTGAAGTTAATTTTAGCTGCTGTTTTGGAGTGAACCCTAATGAGGGCCAAGTCTGGGATTCAGCGCTGTGATCCTGAGAGCAAGGTCCGATGAAAGCAGTGGCTCCGAGCGGATCTCCTGGGCCAGTTAAATTCAAGCAGAAAGGTCAGCGCGGGAGGTATGGTGACTGCTTTGGGGGGTTCCCAAGGGTTGATCTCAATAGAAAATTGAAAAGAAACACTTTTTGAGTCCCACAAGGATGCCAAGTCTGCCATTTTCACACGGGGTCAACCGGAGCTGACAGAAATCCTGGGAGGAGGTTCGAGAGAGAAACCCTGCCTTCAGAAGTGTACACATGTCGATGGAAGATTTTTGTTTACAGTGTTTTTCTATTATTTTGTGGAAATGCTTTTTGACTTACCTTTGCATTGTGGTATCAGAATATTTAGTCTTAGATGATTAATAGAGAAACCATATAATTTAGTAACCATGCCAGAACACATCTAAGAGAGAAAGTAGACACTGCTTATTACTTGGGGTCCACTGGCATAAGTCAGGTCAATCCTGGACAAAGTGTGACATTTAGTCACCTAAATAATCATTAGCATAAATGTCATTAATGAAAATAAGATCATTAAAAATTGAAGATTATTCAACAATTAGCTTAAGAAATTTCATTTATTCTCCTTTTATCCCTCAAAAACCTGCCTTAGTATTATACTGAGAGAGAATATGAATCTTCCAGCAATCTACATGTCAGCTCTTGTCTTAATGACAATAATACAAGATTCAGGGGAGAGAAAGGAGAATTAGTTTCTATATGCGTTGTACTACTAAACTTTTCATTTGAAGAAGGAAGATTCCCCAAACTGGAATGATTGTTGAATAGCGAAATATCTCACGTAGCAAAGAAATAACATGGCGAGAGGAAAAACCTGCTCTGGGGAAATAGTAATTAAACATTATTTCAAGTCATGTGCTTCCTGTAAATCTACCTCAGCATCCTTGATAAGCCCAGAAGATGCACAGAAACAATGAACCTGAAACACAGTATAGTCTGTGATCTGAGGCCTATTGTCTTGGGAGAAATACTGCCGGAAAACTCCTTAGAAGCCAGAATGGCTAGACCTGTTTCACATGCTTTGGATGGTTTATCAAGAGAGACCTGGAAAAGGACGCCATGCTTGCTGAAGTAGAGGGCTGGTGAAAAAGAGGAAGACCTTCAACAGGACGGATCGATACGGTGGCTCCAACAATGGGCTCAAAGCATAGCAGCTATTGTGAGCATGGCGTGGGCCATTGTGCACAGGGTCCTATGGTCAGAGCCTAGTTCGTGGCACCTAGCAACAACTGCTAGGTCTTCTAGCAGGCCACATTTCAGGTAGTCCGTGGACTAACGGTGACTGTTATAGCTCAGTGTGAGAACACTGATTCTTTTGAGAGTCCTGTAAAGTGCTGGCAGGGCTTGGGTGCAGTACGGAGAATCCAAGACTTGGGATAGTAGGCAGATGGCCTCCTATGAGTGTGGTCTATCACGTGTCAATTCCCATGCCCAAGACAGCTGGGCAAAAAAAGAAAGAAAAAAGTGATCTCACCGCCACGCAGGATCAATCTATGGTGAAAAATCTTTGAAAGCTCCGGGGGAGGGCTGGTTTCCAGGTGGAAAAGGAAAGCTCGTTGTGACAGGTGTGTGTGTGTGTGTGTGTGTGTGTGTGTGTGTGTGTGTGTGTGTGTGTGTTTCCGCCCTCCAGCAGCACCCTTTGTTGCTCCCTCAGGATTATATTCCTTTTTCTGCTTGTTATCCGGTGGGAAGAAAGCCCTTGATGGGTTAATGAGTTGCCCAGCACACTGAATCATCTGTCTTGTGTTTCTCACTAAATGAGAGCTTTAACAGATCAGGGCTGAGGTGTTGGGAAGTGTGTTCCTAGCTAATGGCAAGCTGTTTGTACTGCCTGAAGCCTTCCAATCCACCACCTTCAGGCGATTCCACGAGGGGGGATTTTCCAAAACATTCCTCGCTTTGGCACTTGTCCATTGGCTGCTAATTCCAAGTGTAATTGTCTATCTTTTTCTTTTTTTATTTCGAGGACTGAATTGATTCCGACAGCAGTTTAGTGGTAGCAACTATTAATCTACTTTGACTGCTTTGCACCCCACCTCCACCCGCCCTCAGTAGTGGTGAGGAGATAGGATATATAGAGCCAGCCCCACTTTCTCCCCTAGGTTTTGTTTTGAATGAAGCTGTGTGTTACCAAAACATTCCGAATGCGTTCTGTTTTTGTAAAACGGATGTGTTCCATTGTCAACAGCTGTCTGCAAGCTCTGTAGGTAGCTCTGTAGGTACTGACAAAGAGAGGGAGCGCTAGGATGTGAAAGTCAAAAGCAAACAGCAGAACAGCACTCTGGCAGATCCCATTTATGGAAAACCAGGTGCATAGACATAGTACACAGCAAGAAGACGTTTGAACGAAGAGCCACCACATATTAATAGCTCTTCAATCTGGGGATGGGATTGCCAGGGCGGTTTACTTCCTAAGACAGCTGTATGTTTCACCGTTTACACAACAAGCATGTTACTTTTACATTCTACAAGGGAAAGAGAATGCAAAAATTCAGTTACTATGAAGGATTGAACCCAGTTGACTGGCTGAGCTAACCAAATAGAACACAGAGCTTCCACCAGTGGGAACGAACAGGGCGCAAAGGCAGTTGTACTCGATATGAACAAGGATTAATGTATACATGCTTGGGGGGAGTGGAGGGGGTGGAGACCAGTGCTGGGAGACAGACTTTTCTGTAGGTATTTCTCATTTAAAATAAACTTATTTTAAAAGAGAAATTTAGAAGTTTCTCAAACTCACAGAATTATTTTCAGAGTACTAATTTTCCTTAAAATATTGAAGCCTTGGTTTAGAAAAATGTTCCCCTAGAACAGTGTTTCTCAAGCTGTGGGTCGCGACCCCTTCGGGGGTTAAACAACCCTTTCACAGGGGTCACCCTATTCGTAACAGTAGCAAAATTACAGTTATGAAGTAGCAATGAAAATAATGTTATGGTGGGGGGTCGCCACAACACGAGGGCTGTGGCATTAGGAAGGTTGAGAACCACTGCCCTAGAATATGTCATATTAGTTGGGAATGCCTAATGATAAATGATTCACTTGTAACTCAAGTGCTGCTTATCGCACCTGAGATATGATGTCACTACGATCCTTTAGAAGTCATCTCTTCTCTGCTATCCTTGAAATCTGACCTTCAATAAGTATCACTTAAGCCTCAGTCTTTGCGATCAAGCATACGTGTGGACTTCAAAAATTCGTGGAAAACAGCATTAGAAGATGATGGCATTTCCCCCACAAGTTTTTGGAAGCCCTCTGGGATCTGTAACACACTACTACTGCATAGCATTGTTACAAGGATTAAACCAAATAACCGAGAAAAATACACTCCCTGTAAGCTCTACCATGCTGTGCACAGCTACTTACTATTGTTATTGCTGCCGCGTGTTTTTATCTTCTGCTGGTCACAGTCTGGGAGCCAGTAGACACTGAAAACGGAGTCAACGAGAGGATGTTACCCTAGAATTTGTTCAATGTCTATGTTGCAAACTGCAAGGTCAGCAGTGCAAAACCACCAGCTGTTCCTCATGCAAACGATGAGGCTTTCTACTCCTGTAAAGAGTTATCGTCTTGGAAACGCACAGGGGCAGTTCTAGCCTGTCCTATAGGGTAGCTATGAGACAGAATAGACTCGATCGCAGTGAGTTTGGTTTTGGCAAATGCCAACTCCTTTGTGAGGCCCTTCCTAATTTTCCAGGCAGAGGTGGGAACAAAGGTAGGAATATCCCTGTTTACTCCACAGCAGGGCCTGAGGTGTTAGGCTGGAGACTGGCAAGCACCACCTCACCCTCCATCTTAAACTGCACTTCCCACAGCCAGTCCCTACTCGGGAGTCAGTCCAAGAAGGTTCTTTTCACAAGAGTGACTTTTGGCTAGATTGGGGGGAGGGACAGATGCCTGACCCAAGCATGGACCATTTGATGATTAGCTGGGCCCATCAGATTCTCCTTAGAATTCAAACAAATAGAAGAATTCAAACGAACAGGACCAATGGTGTTGTTAGGTGCCACTGATCAGTTCCAGCCCTGTGCACAACAGAACGAGACAGGCCGGTGCCTGTGCCGTCCTCACAATGCCCATTGTGCAGCCACCGTGCCAACCCATCTCCTTGAGGGCTTTGCTCCTTTTTGCTGCTCCTCTGCTTTACCGAGCACGATGTCCTTCTCCAGGGACTGATCTCTCCTGACAACCTGTCCAAAGTCTGTCAGATGAAGTCTCGCCATCCTTGCCTCTAAGGAGCACTCTGGCCGTACTTCTCCCAAGACAGATCCGTTTGTTCTTTTAGTAGCCCATGGTCTTTTCAAGATTCTTCCCAGCCCCGCAATTCAAATGCATCGATCCTTCTTCAGTCTTCCTTATTCAGTGTCCAACTCTCACATGCACAGGAGGC
>NW_022111324.1:22003278-22019987 GCF_000313985.2 Echinops telfairi
GAAGGCAGACAGCGGTCAGTGTGAGCTTTGAAAATAATTAACAATCTACAATCTATCAAGGGGCCATGAGGGGTGGGGGGCGGGGGGAAGAGGGAGGGGAAAAAAGAGGAGCTGATCCCAAGGGCTCAACGGGAAGTAAATGTCTAGAAAAAAAAAAAGAAGGAATATATGTACAAATATGTCAGATACAATTGATGTATGGATTGCAACAAAAGTTGTAAGAGCCCCCAATAAAATGATTATAAAATTTAAAAAGTAGTCCTTCTCTTCCAATACTCTAAAGAGGTCTTGTGGCACAGATTTGCCAATGGAACTAGACTTTGAATTCTTGCTTACTGCTTCCATGAGCATTGATTGTGGACCCGAGCAAGACAAAATCCAATGGGAGACAGCAGTTCATTGACAAGGCCCGCTGGGATAGTGGGTTACCCGTTGGGCTGCTAGCCGTAAGGTCAGCAGTGGAAAGCCACCAGCCCCTCCGTGGGGGAAGCTGAGGCTTTCTCTTCCCATGAAGAAGGGCAGCTTCTATAGGATCATCACTCGCCCGAACTGACTCAAAGGTAATGAGTCTGAGGTCCTGTTTGTTTGTTTGTTTTGAGCCTGTTTACCAACCCGGCTGCCTTAACAACAGTATTCCACAGTGACAATTCTGTAGCCCAAGTCTACTCTTGGTCTCTCAATTAAGAAAGATGTAAAGTCAGATATTCAAAAATATCTGACCTCAGTTATCTTACAAAGGTGGTTCTAGAATGTGGGAGTCACCTCCGAAAGAAGTGCAAGCACCCTGTTCTCTCGGGAATAAACGGGTCTGGCAGCTGGCTTTTAGCCACCCTTGCTCTGCGTTCTCTCTTCCTGGCCTGCAGCTCTTCCCAGGCTTCCGTGTAATCGCACGACACTCGGATCCGCAAATCTGTAGCATTTGAAGGGCCTCGGAGCCAAATAGTTGAGATGTAGGAATGGTGGCCAGGAACTAGGTAGGGTCTGGATTTGGAAGTTTATAGCAAGGCTATTGATCTGAAAACCATGAGAGCAGGTGAAAACGCCCACTGATTGTGGATGTGGGTAGAAAAGCCTAGAACCAACGTGGTGGGCATAAATGTTTAAGCAGTGGGCAGCAGGAGAGGAGGAGGAAGAGCGCAAGAAGCGGCCCTCCGAGGAGAAAGACCCGGAAAAAGATCTGTGGCGATCCTCTCAAGAGGCGTCAGGGGGGAAATAAACACAAAATTCATATTGCTGTGTGTTTTAAAGTGAAACCGAACTAAGAAAGTAGCCCAGTTATTGCCGATTTTTAAGAATATTGGCAGAGAAAGAAAAGTATCCAGACAAGCCTGGCCTACTTAAACGCCCCTTCTCCACCCACGGACGAGGTTATCTAAGCCCACCAAGGCCACCACTGGCCAGTCGATTCTGACTCTTCACAGGGAGCCCACAGGACAGGCTAGAATTGCTCCCTGTTTGGAGGCTGTACATATTTATAGACCCAGACTGCTTCATCTTTCTCCCACAGTGACTAGTGGCTTCCAAGTGCTGTTGGATTGGCACCCCAATACTCTACTCACTTTGGGGCAGGTTGTTACTGTCAGGTGCCCATGAGTCAGTTCTGATCCATAGCAACTCTATGTCCAACAGAGTGGCATACTGCCTGATCCTGCGCCACCCCCACAATGGCTGCTGTGCTTGAGCCCGGTACGGGGGCACTGTGTCAGTCTCTTGACAGCCGTCCTTTTCTCTTGTCCTGCTCCCTGACCAAGCATGGTGTCCTTTTCCAGGCACTGGTCTCTTGGTAACAGGGAGGGGGACAAAATCTCACCATCCTCCCTTCCAAGGGGCCTTCTGGCTCCAGTTCTGGCTGTCCATGCTGCTTTCAATATTCTTCGCCAGCACCATAATTGAAACTCATCAGTTCATCTGCAGTCTCCCTTATTCATTGTCAATGTCCACGTGCATAGGAGGCAATTGAAAATACCATGGTGCCGGGCAGGTCCACATTAGTCATCAAAGGGACATCCTTGCTTTTTAGCACTTTAAAGAGGTTTTGGGCAGCAAATTCACCCAATACACTAGGCTATTTAATTTCTAGACTGCTACTTCCATGAGCATTCATAGTAGACCTAAGCCAGATGAAATCCTTGACAACATCAATCTTTCCTCCCTCTATCATGATCTTGTCTATTGGTCCAGTTGTGAAGCGTTTGGTTTTCCTTACATTGAGTCATAATACGTACCCGTGGCTGGCGTCTTTGACCGTCATCAACAAGAGCTTTAGTTTCAGCACGCAAGGTTGTGTCATGTGCGTGTTGCAGGTTGTTACTAAGGCTCCCTCCGATGCGGGTGCTGCATTATTCTTTAGATAGTCTAACTTCTCAGATTATTTGCTCAGCAGAAAGAATGAATAAGTATGGTGAACAGATACAACAGTAATGCATTCCTTTCTTGCATTTAAACCATGTAGTATTCCCTTGTTCTATTCAAACGACTATCTCTTGGTCCATGTAGAAGTTCCTCATGAACACAGTTAAGTTGTCTGGAATTCCCTGCCCCAAACCACCCCCATGTTTTTGTTTTTGTTTTGGAATGTTATTCTTAGTTTGATATTATCCACACAGTTGACTGTCTTTGTATGGTCAATAAAACACAAGGAAACATCTTTGCATTAGTAGTCTCAATGCATTACATTAGTCCTTGAGAAATGTCCTTCTGCTCTGGCTCCCATCCAACTTCTTAAATTTGGGGGCTCTGTCTTCCTGTCTCTAATTATAGACTTTAATTCACATCCATATTTTTCCTCTCTGCCCAGCACACTTTGGCCTGATATAATGCTTGACTGTCTCTTTGATTTTCATGCATGTATCCTTTTAGTTTGCTTTTTGCCTCATGTCCTAAAGCCCCTCCTTAGCGCCCCTCCCTCCCCTCATCTGGTTACCGAGAACCTGGCTCCTGTCCTTCCCGCGCCTTCTACCTTGCCCAATTTGTAGAATAATTGGTCCTAAAGAAAAGAGGCTGGGCAAAAAATGAAAGCTACAGTCAAGAAGTGGGTCACTGGTGGATTCAAAGAGACTTTTATATGCACTTACATTTAAAGAATTGGTAGGGAGACGAAGTTAACGGTAGGGGAAGATAGGAACACTCGATGGAGCAAGTTTTCTGAGTGAATGGGAGGGAGGGAGGACAAGGAGAGAAGTCTGATCCTCTAAGACAAAGGGAACCAGTTGCCACTGAGTCAATTCCAACCCAGGGCCCCATGTGTGCCAGAGTACAACTGTGTTCCATAGGATGTGCACGGGGTGATTGTTCAGAAGCAGATCCCCAGGCTTTTCTTCTGAGGCACTTCTGGGTGGACTTTAACCTCCAACCATTCTGTTAGCAACTGAGTGTGCTAACCTTTTGCATCATTCAGAGACTCCAGGCAAGAGAGGAGATGACAATGATGAGAAGTGCAGCTAAGTTTGTTGTAGGTGAGGATCCTGCTAACAGTGATGGGTATGAAGACTTGTGGCAGTTAGGACAGTCATTCTTGGGGGCAGGAGAAAGAGCTAAGTGAGAACAGGATTATTGAGTCTCATTGAGTAGCAAATAGAGACCCTGTTCTCACTGTAGTACCTGCTGCACTACTGGGTGATTTTTTTCCTTCAGAAATACTTTAGTTCATGAAGACCATCAGCTTGACCACTAAGACCAGAGTTCTCGGACCTCGGACCTACTTTATTTGTAACCCATGGGCCAGAATCACAGTCCTGAGGACACTGGGAGGGTCAAAATATAAGAACCTTAATAACAATTCAACTTATCTCTTCGCTCTGTGAAAGGAAGTGATTTCCCTGGAGGGAATAATTTGATAGGAGAAGAGCAGACTACATGGATAATTTACTATTTTATGTGATCGAAGCCAGCCTCCCCACTAGCTACCCAGAGACCCTGCTCCAACCTGCTTCCTGGACTTCCTGAAAAGGCAAGGCAATGAGAAGGGATCTCTTAGGTCCTGGTTGATCTTCTTCCCAGTTGGTAGAAGGCGACATTTCTTGGTGGTAGAATGAGGGTTACTTGGACAAGAGTCTCTGGTACGGAGTGGCCTTTATCCAAAGAACAATGCCAGCTGTGCTTTCAGCCCCAATCATTCGTAGACTGCTCATCACACAGGGATGCAGAGAAGTTGTTAGAAATGACACTCAGGAAGGTCATGGGTCAGGATACAAACCTCTACTGCAGAGTAGCTGAGAAGATCTCAGTGGGAGTTTGTGGATGACCCAGTGGATACTCCCCACTTGGATCAAACTTCTACATATACCTCACTGCCTGTCCTAGAAAACCCCATAGTTTTTACCTGAAATACTCTGCTGTTCTTTGTGCCAAAGAAATGAAGAATGCCAAGGGCTTGGGCCCTTCTGGAAAGTGGGCAATCTTGTTAGGGTCATGAATATTCTGAGTAAAAAGTATGTGATATTTTAGGATATTGTAGCCAAAGCTCCCTTATAACCCTGGCATTATGAGTTTTGCCTCTACACTGTGCAATTTACTGCATATCAATCTAGATACAAAGCTACCTGCTCACAATAGTGTATAATTTCCTTCTCAGAATGATTGACTAGCCCAAATCTGTATCTGGTGTTCAGGGTGGAGGACGACATAGTGACAGCCATATTTTTGATAATGCGCTCCTTCTGATTCTTGCTGGTGCTGGGCCTTACGTGGCTGCAAATGTAAATGCTTGTCCTGGCCTGCATCATAGATGGGAAGCTGAGCTTCTTGTCGGTTCTCCAAGTTTATGAAGCTCACTCCACTTAGTCTGGTGGCCTCTCAATCAAGGATTAACAGAGCTATGAGTCCAAAAAAACTTTGCTTTAAAATTGTGCTGTGCCCTGGTCCATAAAAATAAATCATGTTCTTGGGCAAAACTCAAGACCTGGACTCTTCAGTAATTCAGAGAGAAAATGATGTTCTGTTTTACACTAATAGCCTATTGTGTACCAGGCACTTCTGAGAAATCAGCCATTGAAAATATGTCCATTGTTTTGTTTTACCTTTATGATAATGCCGGCAGTTTTATAGTTGCTCAGGATCCCTAGAGAGGGAGATCATGCTTAATTAGTAAAGTAACATCCGCAAGAAACAGGAAGACCCTAAACAAAATGGATTGACCCAGTGGCTTCAGCAATAGGTCAAGCACGACCATGATTATGAGGATGGTGCAGGACTGGACATGGTGCCCTGATGAGGCAGAGCTTCTCAATGGCACCCAACAACCTCAAAGGTCATACATTGAGTAAGTGCCAGGGTACAGACCCGGATCTTATAGCCTCCCACGCCGGGATTCGTTCTCTTTTACTGCAATGTTTCCCATGGAAGATGGGAACATAATGCTGCCACTTTTGTGAGCATACACTTGTGCCAGCACTGTGCTTGTTGGAGTTGTGCCAGCTCTTAGAAGATGGGCGTCCTGTTCCTGTCGGACCTTATTCCAGAACGTTCATACATGCACACGATCTCCACGTTCCGCTGGCACATTGGTGGAGAAGGCAGTAAAAATGGCTCTCATTTTCTCATCTAGTTGTTGGTTCACGTGTGTACAATAATTAATTAAGCACTCCTTCTTTGCCCCTCTGAGTTCCCAGGGCAACTGCCGTTTTGTGTCTGTCGCATTTGTAACTTCCTCTTGGCCTGTAAGGCCAGCAGAATTTAATGAAAAGACAACTGAGAAGTTATGTGCATGATGAAAGGAAAATAAATTATTTCAGGGCAGCATGCTTCCTGAAATGAGATTTCAACATATTAAGCACCCCCCCAAAAAATGACCCGTCTAGCCAATTATCTTCTCTGTCCAAGAATTACTTTATTACTCGATTCAGCCATAAAGTCCATGTAACTCACTGCTAACACGTAAAAGGAAAAGGGTCATAATTAAGTCAAGGCTGGCCAGCGAGGTAGATGATCCACTTCCTTTAAGGTTATGATCTTGGAATATGTATAAATTCATGACTGTATTTTATGTCTTGTCTAAAGCATGAATCTGCAAGTAACCTTGGTAACAAAACAGCTTGGGAGAGTGGCCTGTCATGGATTCCAAAGATTCTACAGCTGAAAGCAGCATAATAGTCATCTAGTCTAGCCCTGTTTAACAGATGAGGAAACTGAGGCCCAGCCATTAAGGAAGAGCTGGGTCAGGAAACGGGTCTATGGCTTTTCCATGGCACCCAATTATTTGCTTACATTTTGCTTTAGAGCTTATTTTTGTTTGCTTGCTTCTTTATTTTCCATTGTTTTCTGTTGCATTTTTGTTTTGAAAATTATGAAAGTAATATTATATGTTGTATTACAATGGTTTTTTTTTTTATAGATGACTTTCCAGTAGGTTTATAATTCTGCCAAGAATGATTGGTTGGGTCACATTTTGCAAGGGATAGGACAAATATTTTGCAAATGGAATGACTTACAAGGGGGATTCCTGTGCTGATCGGCTAGTACATGTACTGGGAAGGAGGGCCAGGACTTGAAATTAAATATAAGGGCCTATCCCAAAGAGGTTGAGGGAGATCTCCCACTATCAAGAAGACCGTGGAGAGGAGTAATCCGGGTTCCTGCACTGCAGTGGGAGAGAGGGAACCTCCTAAAAGAACTATAATGCAAGTCAAGAGTAGTGATACTAGAGTGACCATGGCGCAGGATGAAGGGAGACAGTGGCACCTCTACCAGTAGCAGGAAGTATGGGACAGACAGCTGGCCCAGGTACACTTGCGGGCCCATGGAGAAAGAGAGCTGGAGGCCTTGAGTTAGGAGACCTGAGGACATTTGCTCCAGAAGGGCAGAGGCCAACAAAAGAGTCTCCCACATGGCATCACTAAGAAGACAGCGAGTCTTGGTTGGAGGTTGCTCTGATTGACAAAGTTGACTCTGATCTTGAGTTAGAGCCAATTACTAATCAACCAAAGAACTGTGAGCGTGGAGTGGCCACGGCAGTGAATTATGTAACCCAGAAGAAGACAGCACCAGGCTGGGGTGAGGTGAGCAATTAGTGTCAGAAATGGTGAAGATGAGGGAGCAGGGGCTCTGTCCTCACAATCACTCACGCTCTCTGGTTAGTGGAGTAACCACCATATGCACGGCAGCTAGGCACTCTGCTAGAGGGAAGCGACACCTGGAATATCTCTCATCGGCAATTAGAAACTCAACCTGGAAATGGCAGATTATTTCTGCTCACAGTTCACTGACACCGCTAGTCGCGGGCCTTCTCCCACCGCCAACCACAGAGAGCTCAGGAAATCTAAGCATAATCCCAACACAAGCCCAGAAAGTCCGAGATAAAAATAGCTGGTGAATAGCTTGAGTAAAGCCACAATGGTTTTAGAACAGAAGATACAAGGAAAGAAACGAAAGAGTGGTAAGGGAGGTGTTCACAGGTCCGCAGGTCCCAGGCAAGAAGGCTGTGATTGAGTGAGAGCGAATTGATTCCAGCTGGGTGAGGAAGATGTGCATTTATGAAGGTATTTCACGTGAACCAAACCTGGGAGAAACCTGGGTTGTGCAAATGCATAACGCACTTGGCTGCTAACTGAAGGTTCAGATTTGAGTTTATCCAGGGGTGCTTTGGAAGAAAGGTCCCAGTGATTTACTTTGGCAAAATCAGCCGTTGGAAATCCTAGGGAACCATTTGCCATCTGCATTTCCAGTGGGACACATCGAGGCTTGCCAGGAATTGGAACCAGCTACCCTGTTTCCCCGAAAATAAGACAGCCGGAAAATAAGACAGCATCTTATATTAAATGTTGCTCTCAAAGATGCTCTGGTCTTATTTTCAGGGGATGTCCTATTTTCCCATTTAGAAGAATACGGTACACACTTATTGTTTATTAAAGAGACCTCACACTTTCTGTCTGCTTGGCTGTGCTGTGGCCAACAGTGAGCTGTGCTGCGGCACATGGCGCTACAGTCCAGAATCCAGAGTTACGGTAGCTTGGGGGGTGCTTATTTTCGGGGAGGTCTTACTTTCGGGTGGGATGCCTTATATTTCGGCGAGAGGCAAAACTATAAGTAGGTCTTATTTTCGGGGGATGTCTTACTTTCGGGGAAACAGGGTAGACACCTAGGAGAGGACTCTGAGGAGGCCTACGGTTTCTGAAGACTGAAGAGCTTTTAGCATTCAAAGATTCTAAGCTAACGATTTCTGTATTCAATCGCCACGTGAGGAGTTTGTATAGATCTTCCAAATATTAAGTCACCCAGAAAGAGGGAATTTTGAATTCATTTGGGAGATGGTAGCGCTCTCTAAATGCCTGCCCAACCCCCGTCCTCCGGAAGCACTCTAGTATGTGTGTGTGCACTTTGCCAGAGAAAAATCAATACCTTCTTGGATAGATGGAAATTGAGCTATGTCAAGGCATACATGCATTGTCTGATAACATCTTCCTGCCAGGAATCTAATATATCGATCAAATTTCCTTAGCAGTGCATCCGTGCACTATACAACAGCAAGGCAGGCTAATGATAGAAATGTTGGCTCTACATTTTGGGATAAGGGGTGGGGGTGGGGATATATCTCTTTTGCCAGAAATATTAGAGCTTGCGTTCTCTATGCAGTGCGCTGCCCCTCCTGACAAGTGCACCAATATCTGGCGATTTTGAGCCGAGGTCACGCACAACACGTTCCTGTTTCTGGGGCCCACCTGCTCCTTGCAGAGGGTGAGAAATGATTTTCTCAGTTGCAGCCTGCTAGCCAAAGGCAGGGAGGGCCCTGCCTCCTCTTCTCCCTCAGCGCCCCCCTCCCTCTCCTCCTCTTTCACCATTCCATCCCCCACCAACCTCCAGCCACTGCGGAGGCGAGCGGGTGGGTGATTGTCAGGCTAGCATTCTGTACACACAGCTCCTGAAGTTGTACCTTTGCTTTGTGCGCATGTTGTTTTGATTGCGACAGGCTGGTATGACTGGTGGAATTAGAAGGATGGTGAAAAGGTCAGGGTGAGGATGGGAAGGTGGAGAAAGGGCTCTCCCCACGCGGGGTCTCTTCACACATGCCTATTCCCAGCTCAGAAGGATGACACACACGCACAAGGGGCGCAGCTGATGCCTGCTCAGCTTAGAGGAAGGGACATGCCGAAGCTCGGGGAAGGAGGTGCCCGTGTTTTTAAACAAACTGCCATGTGATGCAGAAGGCCTATGAGACATTTTAGATATTGAACCTTAGGTACATGGAAAATTACTCACATGCCTCTCCCCCCCCCCTCTTTTTCCCCTAATGACTCTAATAATCCAAAGGGAAATTATTCCAGTTAAATGACTCATCTGAAACACAGTTTTGTTTTTTGGGGCTTTTTTTCTGTGCCTCGCTAAGGAAGGTTCTGTTCAGAGATGGCAATGTATTATTTAACATTTCGACAGGTCCACAGAAGGACAAGTCAAGGGAGGCCAAATAGAGAATGGTGCTATTTTTAACACCTTCTCTCTGGAGTCTTTTCTAGGAGAAGTAAGGCTACACTGTATGAGGAAAGGCCCGGTTTGTGGTCTTTCCCCTGAGCTCTTCAATTAATATTTGATCGTGAAAATACTCTTTTCTTTGTCTTGAGAAAAGCGAAGCCTTAGAAATGTTTTATGGAGCTGCGATGACAGGGTACACAAGGATAAAACAAGCAAGAAGAATAATGCAGATAAAAAAGAACAACAATTTATAAATTATCAAGGGTTCGTGAGGGAGGGAGGGGGAGGGAGGGGGGGACATGAAACCAAGGGCTCAAGTAGAAAGGAAATGTTTTGGAAATGATGATGGAAATCAATGTACAAATGTGCCTGACACGGTGGATGGATGGATGGATTGTGATAAAAGCTGTACGAGCCCCCAATACAATGATTTTTTTAAAAAAGAAGAAGAATATAGAACCATTGGGCCCAACAGTTAGATGCACCTGTTAAGAAGAAATTGTAGTGTTTCTATTCCTTCAATTATTGCACAGATTGTTAGAGGAGACTTCATATATTATCAAATAGCTTTGTTTCCCTAGAGTAAAAGGATTATGTTTTCCATTTTATTTTTCAATACTTTCTGTTTCCAAGTCTACCAATGTGCAACAAGTCTAACACGTGTTTTTACATTGTCACAATGTTTTCAAAAGGAGCCCTGCTGGTGCAGTGGGTATGAGCTCGGCTGCTAACGGAAGGCCAGTGGTTGACACCCACCCACCACTACGAGCCTCTCTTCTGGAGAAAGATGTGGCAGTCCACTTCAGTGAAGAGTACAACTTTGGAAACCCAATGCGACAGTTCTACTTTGCCCTCTAAATAAGGTTGACAGCAGTAGGAATGAGTATGTCTGATTATGACTCAAAAATAAAAGCCAACTGCTATTGAGTCAATGCTGATCCATAGCAACACTGTAGGACAGGGTAGAGCTGTCCCTGTGGGTTTCCGAGACTATAACTCTTTACAGGAGCAGAGAGCCTCTTCTTTCTTCGGAGGAGCGGCTGGTGGTTTTGAACTGTTAACTTGTGGGTAGCAGCCAATTGCGTAATCACATCCAATCCAAAAGCTCCAGTTCTCTTGAGTCAATTCATAGCACTCCTATAGGGCAAAGCAGAATTGCCTTAAAGGCTCATAGGTGAGGAGCCCTGGTGGCATACGTAGTAGATTTGGCATTGGGTTACTAATCACAAGGTCAGCAGTTTGAACCCACCAGCCCTTTATTAAGATTTACAGATTCTTTTGTTCTCTTGGCAGCTCATAGTACTTTCAATATTCTTTGCAAGCATCATAACTCAGAAGCATTGATTCTTCTTTCACATGTGTAAGAGGTGATTTAAAATACCACGACTCGGGTCATGCAGACTTCAGTCCTCCAAGTGACTTCAGCTCAAGTACTTTGAACATGTTACTAGGAAAGGTCAGTCCCTGGAAAAGGACATCATGCTTGGTAGAGTCACAGGGCCTTGAAAAAAGAGGAAGGCCCTCCATGAGATGGGTGGTCACAGTGGCTGCAGCAACGGGCGCAAACTACAACAGTGATGAGGCTGGTGCCGGACCAGCCATGTTTCCTTCTTTTGTACATACGGTCACTAAGAATGAGTACCAACTCGATGGCACCTAACAACAAAAGTGAGACTTACAGCCTCAGAAACCAGAAGGTTTTTGTTGGTCAGTTTTTTAAATCTTTTCCCATGCAGGCAGCCTCATCTTTCTCCTTCTGACTGGCTGGTGTGTTCAACCACTTGTCTTTAGCAATTGAGTGCTTACCCAGAGGCAACATCAGAATTCCTTTCCCCTGACATACCTGTATTACTTTCTCCACTGTTACTGCCACTAACCAGAATATTAAAAAGGGGAGTGGATGAAATTATACCAAGTCTCCCCTTTGGGACCTTCAAAATGCAGTATAACACTCATTTTCATGCTAAGGACAACCCCTCATTTATCAGAAGGAAAAAATATTTTAAAGGAAAAAACAAAACAAAACAAACCTTTCCAAGGCCTTCCATAGGCTCAAATCTCATCCTAGGAAAAAGAAATAAATGGAGGGTATATATGTGGCAGAAACTATGGCGTGCTTTTGGTTTGAAGAGCAATGCGTGATAATAGACTGGATGTGGAAGAAATGCACTCCAACTGCATTGCTGTGCTGCGCGACCTTGCTCTCCCTTGTCTCGCCAGTAAATAACAACCTATCTACTGAGGATGCATGCTTATCAAATAATGCATGTGAAATGTTATAGACGCACATAAATCCCAAATGAGAACATGAGTAATAGTGCCCATCTGAGTCCTATATTATGTCATCAGCATTTTATGTGTAAGTCTGGCTTGACCAACAAATCATGCGTAAATTGAATGAAGGGGTCCTCTTGTCCCATGGAACCCTGCATCTAAAATCCTTACTATGCAGATTCTTCTCGAAATCTTCTCTATTTAAAGTATCCATGTTTGCTGTATACTGTTTATTTACTGCTTACCCTCCATGTTAGTTTGAAGTGGCCATGCTAATTCATTCTTTCATGGAAGTGTTTCTTTCATCAGTTCAGCGATCAAGAACTAAACTCCAGTGGTGCCACTTTGTGTTGTGATGATGCCTCTCGAGAGAGAGAGTTGGCAGTTCTGAGGTCAGGGACTATCTGTTGGTCCTCTTTTCATCTCCAGAAGGACCTGGTACACAGTAGGTATGCAAGGAAGGTGTTCTGAGGAATGGCAACTAGCAAGATTTCTGTACCTGGCAGGTAATGACTAAACATTCACTATCGATTTCTTTTACTTTCTATTTTCATCCTTTTTCTCACAAAGGAGAATTTTGAAATAGTTAAAAGAATGATCATCTACCTTCTGAATTAATTTAAAATTGCTTGACCATGCAGGATTGTATCTGGGTGAAAAGAAAACAAACAAACCCTCTATCGAGGTAGAAGGTGGCAGGGGGCTGACTATTGAATCCCCCTAAAGCAATGAAATATTTTATCCATACACATAATGTTTCAGTAAGCGGATATAAACGTGTTTTATTGGCAAGAGAACCTTGGGTGGGTAATCAATATGTACTGTATTTTAAATGCTGGAAAAATAAACAGAACATGATGGAGAAAAATAAAGCCATGGATAATTACTTCTAGGTTGGCTTGAAATTCTGCCTCTGGTTAAACCACACGGCCTTTTTGAAATCACTGGAATGGCCACTAAATGCTTCTGCCTGTTCAATTTTTTATTTGCAAAGGTAATCCAGGCTTGAAAACCTGGAAACCTTTGAAATATGCATCAGTCAGGAGGCTGATGTGGCGACTGCCTTGAGGTCAAGGTTTTCAGCCCCTCCGTTGCTGAGTCTGAGGTTTCTGCCAAAGGCCACGAAGATATCCCTTCATTAACTGGTCCTTGGCGGCAAATATAATTAAGAGTCAGCTGTGGGCCAGGATGTTGTAAAAGGATAGATGTCTCCTGTGGTGTGAAAATCAGGCCAAAGACGCTGATCTGATGACAAGAGGTGTGTACAATCACTACCCTGTAGTTGGTGGGCATTTGACTGAACCAAATGGCTTGTACAAAGCAACTTTGCAACCCTGGTGGTTTTGGACAGTGTTTGCGATCTTTTGTGGTCCTGGCATGTGCAGGGAACCTTGCTTGACTCCACATGTTGGCAAGTCTTCTATTTTACCAAAGCCCGTCCCCTAGGGCTGGCAGGTCAGGCCAGTGAGGTGCGTGTTTGGACAGGTGGAGGATCAGCTGTTTTCCCTGGACATTTTCTTTTTCTTATTCCAGTTTTTCCCTTTGGGGTCACTCAAGGGTGACAAGAAGCTGACTGCTCCTCGAAGGCTGAGTCCACTGTTGCTGCTGTTGGCAATACTCCGCCTCTAGAGACCACGAATTGAACTTGGCTTGCTGACCGCTATCTCTAGACTTCCCGGCACCACTCAGTTTGGGGGCTGAAGAAAATATACCTGGTAGCACTGGAGCCTAGAATTGTAATGAAGTTAGGGTTTCCAGATCTTCCTTTTTAAAGGGCTGAACCCAACGTCTCAGGAAGTCATTTGAGGGTAACAAATTATTATTGAGGGTGATAGGAATAGAAAATCTCCAATTGTGCTCATGGCGCTTAGATATTTTTTGATAGGAAGACCTCTTTGCTCATAGATAAGAGGTAGTTGCTTGTGTTAAACAGAGCCCCACCGGCAGTAGGCCTTGGTTTTCACCTGGATCATTAGTGCGGGCGTTCTGATCTGCCAGCGTGCCCGGAGCACACCCACTAGACTTTGCTGAAGTCAGCAATTGCACAGTTGCACAGTGTGGTTAAAAGAAAATTTCAAAATCATCTGAGCTGGGAAGGAGGAATTTTGGAATGCTAATATTTGCCTGTGCAGAATTAGATATGCCGAGAAGCCTTCCCACTATGCAGCTCTCCCCTCCTTTGACTCACTTTAGAGGCATGAATCATCAGGGGGCTCCAAAATGCTTATGGAAAATGGAGTTGTTCCACAAACTTCATGAAGCCCCTCTATATTTGCCAGTATGTCTCTTTACATCCCCGACACCAGTCAAAGTGGACTTCTATTTACCAAGTCTAAGCCATCTGTCAGGTTCTGTCTTACATGTTGTTGAGTGTTGTCCAGCCCATTCCAACTCACAGGTTCCCACCATGTGAGAGTAGAACTTCTCCCATAGGGTTTTCTAGGCTGTAGGCCACTAGGTCTTTCTCCTGGGGAGGCCTGGGGGTGGCGTGGGGGGTTGTCAAACCAGTGACCTTTTGAGTAGCATCCAAGTGCTTAACCATTATGCCACCAAAGCTCCTCCCTCTATGCAGCTCTTTAAGGGGATTGTCCATGAGTTGGACAGTGGGCTGCCAACCGCAAGGCTAGTATTTCAAAGCCACTGGCCACTCTGATGGAGAAAGATGGGGTTTCTACTCCCATGAAGAGTACCTGAAACTGCAGAAACCCCCAGGAGCAGCTCTACTCTGGCCTATAGCGTTACTGTGAGTCAGAATCAACTCAATGGCAGTGAGAGCTTTTGTTTTAATTCATTCAAGAAGTGTTTAATGAGCACATGTTAGCTCACCAGAAAAACCAAACTCAGTGCCATCCAGTTGATGTTGCCTCCTAGCAGCCTTCTAGGTAGACTAGCACTGCCCCTGTGGGCTTCTGAGACTGTACACTCTTTATGAGTTTGTTCTTCCCATCTCTTTGCTGTTATGGAAACTGCTGCAATAAACTTAGGTGTGCATATGTCTGTTCATGTTTTGTTCTTTATTTCTTTAGGGTATATGCCGAGTGGAGAGATTGCAGGATCAAACCAACCTGCTTCCCAGAGAAAGAAAGATGAGCCTGTCTGCTCCCTTAAAGATGTACAGTCCTGGAAACCCAGTCTAGGGTCACATTGAGTAGGAATGGGCTCAATGACAGTGGGTTTGGGTTTGGGATGTGGCTCCAGACAGTGAACACTGTGCATTGTCTTGTTGTGTGCTGTTGAATGAATTCAACTCATAGCAACTCCCCCTGTCAGAGTGGAAGTGTCCCACAGGGGATCCTAGGCACTAATCTTATAGAAGCTGATCTCCAGGTCTTCTCTCCCAGGAAGCCATTGAGTGGGTTTGATTTGCCAGCCTTTCAATGAGCAGATCTGTCAATAAACAGCTGAGCACTTAACCATTGCATCACCAGGGCTCTGTAGACACTGCATGAGTGTGATTTTTAACAAGAATTGAAGTTACCCCCTCTTCTAAAGTGTTACTGCTGTTGGGCATCATTGAGTCAGTTTCTACCCACAGCAGCTCTGTGCACAACAGAAGGAACACTGCCTGGTCCTGAGCCATCCTCACAACTGCTCCTGTACTTGAACCCATTGTTGTAGTCAAACATGATGTCCTTGTCCAGAGACTTGTCTCTCCTGACAACATGTCCACAGTATGTAAGATGATGTCTTCCAGGACAGTCTAAAGAACAGTATATAAGAAATACGAGGAAAGAGGTGAAGCTGAAAAGCTAATATAGCTTGGATTATTGGAGGTGGGAGTGTCTTGTACACAAATGAAGCACCTTCTTGATTATTAAACAGTAGGAAGGTGTTGAAGTGGTTTCAGCAGAACAATGACATAATCAGGTTTGTATGGGCTAGGCCAGTGGCCATGGAGAGCAACCAAAGTCTATGACTGGGAGGATATCTAGGCAGTAGAGCTAACAACACTGAGTTTGGGATCGAAAGTGTGACTAAGGAAGATTGAACAATGAAGAATGTCTGTGGGTACAAAAAAGGAGCCACGGTACCTCTTATGTCAACATAACAAGGAACCATCTAGGATAGCTATGGATACATATTAACAGATTTGGAGTTGGAAATTGAGGGAATTATTTCCTAAAGGTCTTCTAAGAATTAAGCAAACCTGCTGGGAAGGCATTCTCATTCTTCTCAAGGTTAACTACAGTGTATTATGGTCCACACAATCAAATGGTTTAGCAGCTTCAATGAAACACAAGTAAGCATCTTCCTGGTACACTCTACTTCAAGCCAAGGCCCATCTGACATCAGCAATGATATCCCTTGTTCTACATCCTCTTCTGGATCCAGTCTGAACTTCTGGCAGTTCCCAGTCAATGTACTGCTGCAATCAATGATCTTCGGCAAAATTTTACTTGTGTGTGATATCATTCTACATAGTTTGAGCACTCTATTGGGTCACCTTTCTTTAGAATGGGTACAAACATGGATAGCTTCCAGTCAGTCGGCCAGGTCGCTGTCTTTCAAATTTCCTGGCATAGACTAGTGAGTGCTTCCAGTGCTTCTGCGGCTTTCTGAAACATTTCAATGGGTACTCCGTCAATTCCTGGACCCTTGTTTTAGCTAATGCAACTATATCAAAGGTAGTTGTGCAAACAGAACAAGGGAATACTGCATGATTTAAAACCAGGAAAGGTATGTGTCAGGGTTGTATCTTTTCACCATATTTATTCAGTCTGTATGCTGAGAAAATCATCAGAGAAATTGAATTATATGAAGACGAATGTGGCCTTGGGAGTGGAGGAAAGCTTATTAGCAACTGGAAGTACGCAGATGACACAACCTTGTTTGCCAAGTGAGGAGGACTTGAAGCACTTGCTGGTGAAGGTGAAAGATGGCAGCCTTCAGTATTGATTACAACCCAATGTAGTGAAGACCAAAATCCTCACAAGTGGACCCCTAAGTAACATCATGATAAATGGAGAAAAGGTTGAAGTTGTCAAGGATTTCATCTTGCTTGGCTCCACAATCAATGCTCATAGAAGCAGCAG
>NW_022111324.1:22021086-22022099 GCF_000313985.2 Echinops telfairi
AACCTATGAAATTCATGTGAAATAATAAAATTACCTTTGGTATATCTTTTTTTATACTTAAAATGGTCATGAGGACTGTGGTACATACATACAATGAAGTCCTTTACATCCCTAAACAGCAGTGATGAACGCATGAAGCACATCACCGCATAGGAAGAACTGGAGGAAATTATGCTAAGCGAAGTAAGCCAAGCACAAAAGGACAAGCACAACATGAGTCCACTGAGGTAAGCTTTTTAAAAAATGCAAGAGGGGCATAGGGAAATAGCTACTGTATATAAACATTCCTGGGGTGAGGACCAGGTAGTATAGCAGGGGCCAGACCAAATCCAGGGATACATATGGTATCCAACTAAAAAGGAGGGGGAGAAAAGAAAAAATAAAGACATGGGTAGCAGGGAACAGGGCACTGACCCACCCAAGGGGAGAGTATTGTTTATATCTCCACAGGGAAAGAGGGACCAGACTTCAACCCAGTGCGCCAAGATGTGAATGCAAGATACCGGCATGAAGCAGGGAACCAATAGAGAGGTCTGAGGAGCCGGCCCCAATCCCAACTACGTGGACAGCTCCTCCTCCCCACAGAAGAATTCAATTCAGAGGACAGCACTGAAACTACAGCTCAGGGAGAACGACTTGTCTGATCACAGCACACAGGAGCAAATGAAGGGAGAGGAAGAGAGAGTGGAATACAACCTGGTCTACCAAGCCCTAAGGATGATATTCCCGCTCAGAGCAGCCAAAGCACAGAAAGAACCACATGGCCGGGCCAACTAGGAGAAACAACGTCCCTCACTGACCCATAGCACTATGGAGGACAGCACTGGAGACACGCTGCAGGAATTGCAACCGATCTGATCCCACCACACTGAGGCGAAACACTAAGGGTGTGCAACAAAACAGCAAGGGGAACAGATCAACAAAGTTCTGAGGGAATACCAAAAATAGACTGTGGAGCCAGGACATGGTGCCCCATCAGACTCTACTGGAAAACACTCCTAAAGGTCAACAAA
>NW_022111324.1:22024114-22039772 GCF_000313985.2 Echinops telfairi
TGATACCAAGGGCTCAAGTAGAAAGAAAATGTTTTGAGAATGATGATGGCAACAAATGTACAAATGTGTTTGATACATTGGATGGATGTATGGATTGTGATAAGAGTTGTATGAGCCCCCAATAAAATGATTTTTTAAAATATTAAATTATTGATTGAATGGTCATGAGGGCAGGGAACCAGTTGTTAACTTGTTTGAATCTTACCACTGGTCACAACTATAGAAACCCTATAGCACACAGTTATACTGCACAACACACTGGGTGGCCAGGAGTCAGAATCAACTAGTTTTATGGGCCGGGTATTTTTTTTTAAAGGGATTTACAGACAGTATCTGTTTTTCTTAGATGCAAGAAGTTCCTACAGTTGCAGGAAATGTACTAGTTAGTGGCACATTAACTGACCTTATTCAAGGCAGCAAATCAAAGCTTAGCTGTTTGACAGGTTATTTGTATGAGTGCTATATGTAAATTATGCTTTTCTGGCCTCACACATTTGTGCGGGGAATTTGGGTCAGAAAAACAGTAATAAATCAATGTCTCTCTGACTGTCTTATTCACTCGGAAAAATTTTGTTTCTCTGAGGGAGAAAGATGAGACTATGGGATTCCTGTAAGGATTTATAATCTCAGACACCCTGGATAGCTATGGATACACTGGGGGTTAATAGGTTTGGAGTTGGCAATTGAGAAAATTGTTCCCTAAGAGTCAGAATCCACTCAATGGTACTGTGGTTTTATTTTTGGTTACAGTGGTGTCTCCTATCCTATCCCCTAGGCCAATCTTCTGTTGCAAAGAAGCTGCCAGCAAGCCAATGCTCACGGAAGACGCCAGCATCTTTTTGATGCCACTGCGGCCTGGTGCCTGGTGCCTGGTCTGCTGTTTCCATGCTGAGCTCTCGCGTCTGACCTGTCCCCCATCTGGCCCTCACACTGTGACTCCCCCACTCTGTTAGTGATTGAAAAACAGTACTTTACTCTTTGTACCCACTCTTCTGCAGGTCCTGCTCTCTAAGCTCAGCTGGGCTGGAGGATAATTGTTGTGATTCGTGCTGTGCCAGACTTAATCATTCCACTCTCTGATACTGACCTGGAACAAGTGTCCTTGAGCCAAACATGTGAGCCTTGTGTTAGAGCTTAAATTCGGAGCACCCTGGTTTCAAAAGGCCATGGGTGGCAATGACAGCCCAGAATCCATTTGCAGGGTCCCCACCTAGATTAAGCCTTCATGGAGTTCTTTCTGATCACGGACCAATGATGTGGATCACCTTGCCCTCAGGCAGAATGTCACCTCGCCCTCAGGCAAAATGCTTTGAAGAGTGGCTTGCCTCTGCTCCTTTCTGGCCAGCCCAGGGAGGGGCAGTCTCTCTCTGAAGGGCTTGTGTCCTTGATGGAGATCGCCTCATGAGGGACAGAACAGGGGATTCCATAGTCAGGAGCCATGCCCTTTCAGCCTCACTGTGACTGTTTTAGTTGGAAGGCCCTGGAACAATCTTGTGAGCCCTTCTGTCTAACAATGTCCGTGTCCCCATCATGGTCCCGTTCCTGCTTCTGTAGTCCCACCTGTACCTGTAACACACTGATCTGCCACCAATCAAGTTTTTGTGAGTTTCCCTTGCCCAACCATGCTTTTGTTTTTTTAACCATTTTATGGGGAGCTAATACAGATATCATTCCATAGTTCAATCACATCAAGCAATATTGTACAACTGTTTCCACAATCAGTTTCAAAACATCCCCTTCCTTCTTGATATCTGCTCACCTTCACCACCACCTCCACCCCCACCGCCACACACCCACTGTACCCCAGGAATCCTTATTCTACTTGCTGTCTCTGTAGGTTCATCAATCCTGGGTTTCATCTTCCGAAAAACAGCAAAACATATAACAAAAATTCAGGAGGGTTGCCCCAATGACAAAACACATCTGAGATGAACCCTAACATGAACAAACAGAAAAATATGGAAAATGTTGAAAACCAGAGCAGGTCCAATGTGCATCAGAACAGAGAATCAACTGACAAGATTGTAACTGTTCAAATCAGGTTTATTATTTTGATCTCCTATAGTCATCTCTCCAATTCACTCTGTTTGGTAACCCAGTTTCTACCCATACCTCTATTATGGATAGAGGGAAATTAACGGAGGCTTATTTTCTATGTAGATCCCACAAATCTTCCACTATCATCTATAGCCTCCTGCAGAACATAATCTCACAATTTAGGCTCTGATACTATTCACTCTTTCAGCTTCAGATTATATATATTTCCAATCCTCTGGCCACTGATGTTGGTGTGCTTAGATTGGCTGCTTGTTTGGAAACAAGCCTTTAAGGCCCCCAGACACTATTTGATCTGATAGCCAGGCAACATCTAATTTCTTCACCACACTTTGCTATAGCATCCATATCTTCTGTGTTCCCTTCCTGAGGGCAAGTATTGAGTAGGACCATGAGGTTAGAACTAATTGTTCTTAAATTGGAGCTAGGATTTGGTGAGAGCCCCAAACCCATACCTAGACCTATGTTTTTTTAATCTGTCTTTAGCTCTCTTTTGAGCCCTCCTTGTTAATTTATGGTGGAGAGTCTTATCAATCATCTCCCTGGAGCATAGACATCTTCTGCTAATATTGTCATTGATTAGCCCCTGATACAAACTTTTCAAAACATTGTTGAGAGAGATACTGGGTCAATGTAGGCTAAATACATATTGCAATACCTAAATTATTCACTTGTACAGAATCCATCCTTTTGTGGATGGATAGATACTGTCTACACACATAATGGGACTTGATTGCCAGGAAAAATATAATATTCACTGGCAATGCCAGTCACAGATTTTCTGGAATAATATGTGTATTAATACAGCCTAGAGAGCATTGATATAGTCAATGATTTTCCACCTACTAACAGATCAATACTCTTGGCATAACTGTCTTCTGCTTCTTCAAACACCATGACTTTTCTGTCTTAAGTCCTCAGGTTACAGGTGTATTTAAGGTAGAGTTCAGTTCACCTAGTGGAGTTTCTGAATCAGATCTCTCTGATGTGGCTGTTAGAGTGTCCAAACAAGCCTTTTTTTAAAAAGTGTGATATCTCAATGAACACCTTGGATGCCATTTTTTTAAAAAAATCATTTTATTGGGGGTTCTTACAGCTCTTATCACAATTTGATGCCATTTTAACCTTGTACTCACGGCCTCCCTCATCCAGATGCTGTATCTGTGTCCTTGTCTCTTTTAAGACTTAATAAATGTTCTCCTTAAGTTATGTTTGACATGGGGTCTCCTTTGTACCCTAAAAAAAACTCACTTGTCCTTTTCCTGATCAAACAACTGCTTATGATGCCCTTTGTCACCAATAAAGCGCTGCTGTCTTCATATGTGCCCAGAAAGGTCAACAGAAACATAGGGGGACTTACAGCTTAGTTTCGCTGCCCAGACTACTTCCTCCTCCCATGTACATGTGAGGTCAAAAAGTAGCACTCCAAAAATCATAGAAACCTTTATAAAGAAAAGCACCAAAATGAGATGCTATTCTTTCTCAACATATCCTCCATTTAGACTTATACACTTAGGAAGGCTGTACGTCCATCCCTCTAACACTTGCCTGAAAATTCTGTGCTCTCTGATTTGCAACATCTCAAAACAAGAAGGTTTGGCATCCTTGAGGGGCTCAAATTGTATGCCTTTAAAATGTCCTTTGTATTTTGGGAACAAAAAGAAATCTGAAGGGACAGGACTGAGGTAACTTTTCCCAATGAAATCCTCTTGGGACAGCCCTTGCTACCTCTGAAGAATAACCAAGTGAATTGCCGGGGGAGAAGCAAATTCCTCAGCACGACTTTTCTGGTCCTTTTCTCACCAACGCAGTTTTCAATTTTCTTCCTAAGAAGCTTTGTGGTAGTTACATATTTTCATGTCAACTTGATAAGTGTAGGGGTGATGTCTAGCCTGTCAATCAGGTCACAGCCTGATGATGCCTCCTTCGTGGACGTAGCCATCTCATGAAGATTCTGGAAACTTCCTCTCTATCTCTGTCTTTGTCTTCCTGTTGACAAGCCACATGGAGACTTGCAGAGCCCTGCGAGAGCCTCTTTCGGCTTCACCCTCCTGTTGAAGAGCCACACAGAGAGCTGGAGGAGCCACGTGGAGACCCATGTCAGTGCTGTGATGGATCCACAAGACTTTTCACCCACCAGTCTATGATCTTCCTGCATTTGACATCATTACATGTGCTGTGTGAGTCTGAAGAGGAATGTATGGACTAGTATCGGACAGGTGGGCTAATTACAGACATAGGGACTTGATCTGGACTGGGCTAGGATGTTTTCACAGTACACAATAGCTCTTTGATATAAAGCTCTCTTTTACACATATAAGTGTCCCCAGATTTGTTTTTCTAATCAATCCAGTCTAAACAAGCCTCCATGATCATGTTGTGTCTTTCAAAAAAGCCCACACACTATTATGATTATCCCTTGGGAATCCCAAAAAAACAGTCTCCTTAAGCTTCTGAGCTGATCTTTCTGCTTTCAATTTAACAGGCCTAGCAGATTCCCCTCAGAATCTACTATTTTGATAGTGCCTTTTCTGGGGGCTTAGATACCCTAAGGAAAGGAAGACAAGTGTATTAATTACTCAGAGAACTGTCTGTAGCCATCTACTGATCTCAGAGGCATATTTAAATATGTTTTGTTTGGAATAAACCCATGCCATGTGTGGCAGTTACATAATTTCCTATAACTTGAGTGAAGTAGAGTCTAGCCTATCAGTCAGGTCATAGCCAATGAGGCCTCTGTGTGGATATGGCCTTCTCCTGAGGATTCTGGGAACTCCTGTATTCATGTTGACAAGCCACATGGAGCCATGCTGATGCCAGCCAAATCCTTGGCGATGCTTCCACTGCCTCTGGATCCACAAGACTTCCCAGTCACAAGCCTGTGATCTTCCTGCATTCAGCAACATTGCATGTGTTGCACAAGTCTGAAGAGGAATTTATAGACTAGGACTGGACATATGGGCTAATATCGGACTTACAGACTTGATCTAGACTGGGCTGGGATGTGTTCTTAATATACAATTACTCTTTGATATAAAACTCTCTCTTACACACATATGAGTGTCTGAATTTCTTTCTCTGGTCAATCCAGACTAACACACCATGTATGAAGTGAATCACTAGTAGCAATTCTTCTTTGACTTGCCTTCATATTTAAATAAAATTTACACAAAGATTATTCACAGCATGATAATAACTGCTTGGTTTGGCTGTCTACTGAGTCTGCAACTCAAGATTCAAGCGATAATATTTTGCCCTACATGAAAGAGCTTTCTCAGCTGATGGTGCCCGGCTATCAAAGCTGATGGTGCCCGGCTATCAAAAAGTATAGCGTCTGGGGTCTTAAAGGCTTGAAGGTAATCAAGTGGCCATCAAGCTCAGAAGCAACAAAGCCCACATGGAAGAAGCACACCAGCCTATGCAACCATGAGGTGTCGAAGGGATCAGGTGTAAGGCATCATCAGAACAAAAAATCTCACCATAGTGAATGATGGGGGCAGTGCAGAGTGGAGATCCAAAGCCCATTAGTAGGCCACTGGAGATCCCCTTGCAGAGGGGTCTCGGGGAGGAGATGAGCCAGTCAGGGTGCGATGTAACAATGATGAGAAATACAACCTTCCTCTAGTTCCTAAAGGTTTCCTCCCCGCTCCCACTACCATGACTCGAATTCTATCTTGCAAGACTGGCTAGACCAGAGGAGGTACACTGGTACAGATAGGAACTGAAAATACAGGGAATCCAGGATGGATGAGCCCTATAGGACCAGTGGTGTGAGTGGCAAAACAGGGAGGGTAAAGGGAGAATGGGTAGGAAAGAGGGAACCGATTACATGGAACTGTGTGTGACCTCCTCCCTGGGGGACAGACAACCGAAAAGTGGATGAAGGGAGAAGTCGGACAGGGCAAGATATGACAAAATACCCATTTATAAACTATCAAGGGCTCATGTGGGAGGGGGGAGCGGGGAGGGAGGGGAAAAATGAGGACCTAATGTCGGGGGTTTAAATGGAGAGAAAATGTTTTGAGAAATGATGTACAAATACGCTTTACACAATTGATGTGTGTATGGATTGGGATAACAATTGTATGAGCCCCTAATAAAATGTTTAAAAAAAAAAAAAAAAAGAGAATGAAAGAGCTTTCTCCCTGCACTTCATGTGGCTTTTACTTACCTTCTCCTTCTAAGCAGGAGCCCTGGTGGTGTAGTGGTTACACATTGGGCTGCGGTACACATGGTTGGCAGTTCAAAATCACCAGCAGCTCCACAGGAGAAAGATTGGGCTTTCTACTCCCATAAACAATGATAGTCTTGAAAACCCCTCAGGGTGTCACTATGAGTCAGCAATGTCTTAATGGCAGTGAGAACTGAACTGAACTCTCCTTCTAAGCCTACTACATTCAAGGAGAGGGGGGTTGATTTCAGTTCAGTCCTTTGTAGCTAATCACATCCTTTCATTATAGATAACACATCCATGCCAGTAAAATTCAGAAGTAGTATGTATTTATTACTTTTTCTTATGAGAGTAAAATTATCATTAAGGTAATTATACATGTTTGTACTGAATCCTCATTATGACAGTTTTCACTTTCACCACGTAAGGAGAGGGTGGACTGTAATTACACCCGGGTGTGCTTGATCCTAATGTGCTTCTAGGTATGACACCTTGTTTTCCATCTAAAATATTCATCTTAAATTAGTTATTCAACTAATCAATCAAATATGTATTGAGTGCTTTTTATGTGAGCTGAACTAGCAGAGAACAGATACAAGAAATCTTTGGTCATTGCTATTTTAAACTCTTGGAACCTGGAGGATTTAAATAATCCATTCAAGGAATGTTGAGCACATATGGGCCAAGGGATACAGTAGAGAACAAAAAGGCACAATCTCTATTGTCTTTGCTAGATTGATCATATGATAGGGGACATAGACCTTAAACATCACCATACAAATAAGTATAGAAGAGTAAGCTCTAATAAGACTATAAAACAAATGTATAGGAGCCTGAGTTATAGTAGAGGTAGATGGGTCAGTGATATGTAAGCTGAAGTCCAAAGAATGGGTGGGAAGAAAGGCAGGGGAAGACCATCTCCTGCAGAAGAATAGAACGTGCAAAGGTCCTGTGATAAAAAGAGCTTGGTGCCTTGAAGAAACTTAACTGACAAGAGAAATCCAAACAATTTAGAGCAGTGGTTCTCAACTTTCCTAATGCCACAACCCTTTAATACAGTTCTTCATGTTGTGGTGACCCCCAAGCATAAAATTATTTGTGTTATAACTTCTTAACTGTAATTTTGCTACTGTTATGAATCGTAATGTCAATATCTGATATGCAGGATGTATTTTCATTGTTACAAATTGAACATCATTAAAGCATAGTGATTAATCACAAAAGCAATATGTAACTATATATTGTGAAAGATTTTTCTAATGACAAATCAATGAAATTTTGTCTTGAAGCATGGTGTAGCATGGTTAACAGTCTTAATACAACAGTAAACTACATCGCTACATTTTGTGACAATATGCGTAAAAAGTCAACGTCAGTTGAGATAGCTTCTTTCTCACCAGATCAGAAATTCTCAGGGCAGTCTTTGCAAGACCACAAAAAGATCATCTTCCACAACAAGTCTACCTCTGTATTTAGACTTGATGACCAACAAGTTGGAAAACCCTGTCTCACAAAGATATGTTGTTGGAAATGGAAGAAGAAGGTGCAACACAGTCTGAGACAGAATAGGATATGACTGCAAACACTTGATCCAGAATTTTGTAACTGGCATTGTAGAGAAATCAGTTCTTGCTGCATCGTTGTTCATAAGTTCAATGAACTCTTTTGCTGTCTCAGGAACATCTTCCACTTTGACTGTAAATGGGCTTCTGGCAAGTGCCAATGGGGTATCAGGTAGATTTGGAAAGTACAATGAAATTTTGTTTGCAAGTATGTGCAAGTGTTCTTTCACAGAAATTATCATCGTAATCCTTTTGTCTGGTTCAATGTCATGTTCCTCAAAGAAAGCAGATAAGGTAGGCAACATGTAAATTTTATTTTCACCCAATTTTTGTTGTTTTGGCCAAAGCTGAAGTTTCATTTGGAATGATCAGATCTTTTCAGACAAATCGAGGCATGTTGCACTTGGTCCTTGCAGTGTTCAATCAAACTCACTAAAGATGGCAAAGATGGCAACCAAGTAAACTATTTTCTGCAGTTCACTTTTATCACTGAAAAGTGCTTTGAAATATGGTCTTGCTTTCGGACTTAAAAACATTTTGAGTTCATCACAAAGCTCAAAAATACTTTTGAAGACTTTTCCTCTCAACAACCATCTCACTTCGGTGTGAAATAGCAGAGCATTATTCAGCGCATGCAACTTGTTGCACAGTTGCGAAAACAGTCGACTGTTTAAAGTGCTCGCCTTTACAAAATTCACAGAACTGATGATGCTTTTCATTACTTCTTGTAACTCTTGTGGCAGTGTCATTGTTGCTAATATTTGTCGATGAATCATACCATGAGTTCCGATGACTTTGGGTGACTCACTCAGTACCAAACATTGAAATCCAGATCGATATCCTAGCATAGCTGCAGCACCATCTGTGCAAACACCACAAACCTTTTTCCCAAGAGATCTTATGCTCTTTCAGAAATGAACCGACGTGTCAGATACACCACGTGCAGTAGTTGTCATTTCAAGAGATTTGCAAGAAATAAACTCATTTTTCAAATCACCCTCATTAATATACCTCACGTAAACCAGTAACTGTGAACAGCTTGCAACATCTGTAGATTCATCCAGCTGGATGCTCAATATTGGAAGTGGAGCAGATTTAATTTCCTGGATTGCCTGATCAAGAATATCAGCAGACATGTCAACTATTCTTCATCTTGTTGTTAGATAAGAAAATTGCATTCCGTTTCATAACAAATTCGTCTCTGATCATAACTCGAACAATGTCTTTGGCCACTTGCAACAGTAAATCCTCAGCAATGGTGTGAGGTTTCATAGCGCTGGTGGTTCTGAGTGCCACCAAATATGAAGCTTCAATGGCTGCTATGTTTTGTGTGTGGTACTTGCCACCAGTGTCAAGTCTGGCTTTCTTGAGTCCATCAGCTTTGCTTCTAAAATAGCTGGTTTCCTTGCCGGCAAAGCTCAGATGCTTGCTATCAAAATGGCATTTTAGTTTGTTTGGCTTCATAGATCTGGCTGATAGATCTTCACAACAAATAACACTTTGCGGGTTCTCAATTCCTATTGTAATTATTGAGGTAAAATCATCCTGTCAAAAACCCTCACTATATTTTCTTTTCTTAATGTTCTTCTCTACACGATCCATTGTCATGGGATGGTTTGCTAATGAAAGTAATATATAACAATAGTTTTAATAATACAAAAGTTGATACATGGCATATTTCAGTCAACACAGTTCATTAAAGTTTCCTATGAGTTACCATTCTGTTGTTGTTTTTTACATACCTGTTACTATCACAAGGGGGCAGTATTCACATCAACCACAGCTGAATATAAAAAGACCATCAGCATCCAGATTAAGTTCCCATGGCTCAAGTATACACACACACACACACACACACATTTGCAGTAGTTGTTGATTTTACAGTACTTTATTTTACATTTACCCAGTAATTATAATGCATGAAGTGTCATTTTACCTCCAGTACTGCTGCTTTCAGCCCAGTACTCTGCTTTTAACAGAGTAGCTGCTTTCTACACAGTAGCTACTCTCTACACATGTGTGAGTGGTCCACATAAGTACATTATGGTGCCATCCCTGTCACATAAACCTGTATTTGTATGGTGCGTATGTGATGGGTTTGGCACAATGATGTCATCACTCCGGGTACTCATGTGTGGGCATGTCTGTATGTGGGTGGACCCACCTGGAGACGGATAGAGGAGCAGTGTCTCGGTTCCTAAGACCGTCGGAATTATGTGTTTTCCGATGGTCTTAGGTGACCCCTGTGAAAGGGGTAGTGACCCACAAGTTGAGAACCGCTGATCTAGAAGGAACGTAGGACAGAGTGAAGGAGAGGAAAGACAAGGGCTAAATGTTCTAGGGCCCTGATAGCATTTCTGAATTCTCACATATGTGCCACAGGGAAGTATTGAAAAATTTTAAGCAGGAGCAAGGCATGATGAGATGTATGTTTTAAAAGATAATGCTGACTGTTGAGTGGATAACGGAGTCAAATGGAAGGGGGAACCCAGCTAGGAAGCTATCATTCCATGTCAGGTGAGAGCCAGCTGATGGTGGATTAAACTCATGTGATGTAATCGAGAAAGAAAGAACACATCCAGGGTATATTTTGGAGGCAGAATTAATAAGGTTCTTTGTACTAGAGTATGAAAAGCAATCACTAAAGAATATCATTTACCAAAATGTTTAGGTTCTAATCCCTATAATCTAGAGGTTAGTCACTAAGAATCTTCCCTGATGCTTCTCAGGGCTACACCATTGAGCAAAACCCAACCCCCCAACTCACATGCAGATTGAAATGAGAAAACAAAAACCTAAACCCTTATAGCCATTGGCATCAATGCCAGCTCATAATGACCCTGTAGGATAGGGTAGAACTAGCCCTCTGGGATTACAAAACTACTTGTTTTATTGGAGTAGAAAGCCCTGTCTTTCTCGCAAGAGGTGGATGGTAGTTTTGGACGATGGACCTTGCAGTTATCCCGCCAGCATGGAACCAAAAGGGCTTTCATTTTAGTGTAGGTTCTGCTTGAGTCTGTGGTCCAGTTTTGAGAAGTGAACAAATGAAATGTTTGGTTGGGTGGGTGGTTGATGTTTTTCCCCCAAGCTGTCATCAGTAACCAGTTTTCAGAGTGACGGAGAGAGCAGGAACAGGAAACGATGAATGGTTTTCTTCACTAAGTAGGCATCCTCTGGACTGATGTCTCCCCCTCCTTCTTAGTTTCTTCCTTGACATTCGTTAGCAAGAGCTTGTAGGAATTATCTTTGCCCAAAATACACCCAAATCTACACTCCTTATACCCTCCCAGTCACACAAGTGTAGTCCCTTTGACACAGGCACACCCACCCCCTTCTCCCTATCTCCCTACATCTGACTGCATCTTCTCGTGGCCTTCTTTCCCCTTCCCTTAGAGTACAGCTGCAGAGCTATGAGGTGGAATGCACAGGAAACTGGACTAGCTGGCCTTCCCTAACTGGTTTTACTGAATATCAGTTTGTCATGCAAAGAAGATGAGCTCCTTTCCCCCAGATCCGAGACAGAATACGGCCAGGTTTTGACCCACGAGTCAGGGCTTTTGGTGGCTGGTGGAGGTGCTTTGTGGGGAGGGGGTCTTGCCTCAGAGGACTATATCAAGTCAGGAGTACTAAAGACTTCACAGAGAGGGGATACTTTTGCTCCAGCCTTTAAAAAAATTTTGTTTTTAATTTTTTTAAAATTAATCATTTTATTGGCGGGGCTCTTACAAATCTCATGGCAACCCGTCATTCAATTGTAGTAAGCACACTTGTACATATGTTGCCATCAACATTTCCAAAACATTTTCTTTCTACTTGAGCCCCTGGTATCAGCTCCTCTTCCCCCCTCCCTCCCCCACCTGCCCACCCTCGTGAATCCTTCATCAATTATAGATTATTGTTGCTATTTTGTGTCTTACACTGGCAGTTGTCTCCCTTCATCCACATTTCTGCTATTTGGCTCCCTGGGAGGTGGGCTATATATCCAACCTTGTGATGGGTTCCCTCTTTCTCCCCCTTAACCCCCTTTCCACCACCACCACCCCCCTCATGATATCGCTATTCCCACTGCTGTTCCTGAGGGTTTTATCTGTCCTGAATTCCATCTGTTGAGAACTCTTATCTGTACCACTGTTCTTTTTTCCCCCTCTAACTTTTATCGTAGAGAAAAAAGAGACCCCAAATTAAAATACAATTTATATAATTTATAAATTATCTATAATATGTAGAGCTCCATTTATTGATGTCTTAAACAGGACAAAGGCAAGACACAGACAAAGACAAACCATCTGGGTAAGGGACACGATCAGCACAAGGCCATAATTGTGTCTAAGGAGTCCGAGATTCTGGCCACTTGTATAAGACGTGCAAATCAATGGAAACCCTTATGGAATCATGATTGGCAGCAGGTTGCAGGCTGGACTACAGATGCAGGAAAGTGATCCTAATTGGGATTCATATGCTATTGCCCATGAGAAAACCTTACAAAATTGGTTCAGGACCCTTCTACCAAGGTAGTGAGGGTATGACTCATGACTATGCGACCAGTCCCGCGATGTCCACCACAGGCACATGCAGGCCGGTCCCTGAGCTGGCTAGGGGAGGCGCAGTAATTCATTTTCAAACACAAGCTGTCTGAGGACAGAGCTTTTCCCCTTGGAGCTCGATGGCTTCGTGAGTTATGCCTTGGGCCACCATGCTTTCCAAGAAGGATGATGCTGTCTGCTCCCCTGAAGATCAATAGCCGACATGGGGTAACTCTACTCCAGCCCGACGGTTGCTATGAGTCTGAGTGAGCTCCAGAGCAGTGAGCAGTCAATGGCAGAAAGAACTCAGTGGAGGCTCAGTCTGTGTGGAGATTCCAAGTGGATTCAGGGCCTCTACTGTAAACCGGAGCCTTCTGCACACCTGGTCCTCAGAATTTAAGCTCTAACACACTTCTCAACTCCGTAAAGTTAAGAAAGCAAAAGCTACATGGCCATAGAAGGTCCTTGTGGATGATGAGATGGGGTTTGTTTGCTCTGCTTCTATATATTCTTCTGTATTTTTTTAATTCTGAGCGTGTCATCACTTAATAACTGAGTAAACAAGTAAAAATAAAATAAAACTTCATCGTATGGTCTTTTAAAAACTCATGGTTAAGCATATATAACATCACATTTTAATCATTTATTTTTATTTTTATTTTTTTCTTCTTGCCTGTACCAGTTCTATGGAGACACAACCAACTCTCCCCCCGCCCACACATTTTAATCATTTTACGGGTACAATTCAGTGGCATTAACTATAGCCAGTGTTGAGCAACCATCGCCGTTGTTGCCTTTGCCCTACTCAATTAGCCAGTTGAAATAAAGCAGACATTGCATGCAAAAGAGACAGAAAGATAATTTACTGCCTGCTCAGGCAAAGACTAGCATGGGGTTGCCTGACCAAAATGCCACGTGCTTCCTGACTGGGAGGGCACCGGAGGGTTGTTTTTAATCCCTTTCAGCTGCTAGGATTCTGCTTCCTTCTCGCCCCTCTCCACCGGCTAACCTACCTCTGTCCTTAAAGAGGTCCTGTTGGTGAGTCATCTTCTCCCAGATGTTGTCTAGATGACCTCTTGCTTGAAAAACAGGCTCAGGTAGAAAAGCAGCTTGGTGCGTGAGGTTCTTTGCAGAGACTCTGAAAACCTGGGTCAACATGAACGACAGTGATGCATTTACTGTGCATGCTTTCAGCCCTAGTCCACACCAGGAGGACCCTGGGGCCATTCTTTGCAGAAGGGTGTGGGCTTGCAATGTTGTACAAAAGGAGGACCTAGCAAATTCAAGGGTGGGTCACAGAGTACCAAGTGGAGTAAGGGTTGAGTCACAGAAAAGGGAGTACAGTATTGGTCTTGTTACCGAAGCATGCTGCCCGCTGAAGGTTCTCTCCCTGCCTAGTAGTCTTTGTGGCATGGCTGGTTACGAGTTGGTCTGTTAATCATAAGATCAGCAGTTCAAACCACCCCAGCCACTCCAAAGGAGAAAGATGAGACCTGCTCTCATTGAGGTTTACTTTGATCTATAGGATTGCTAGGAGTCAGAATTGACCTGGAGCCTGTGAGTGAACAAACACTCTGTTTGTTTTTTTGTTTATCCCTTCCCCGGGCTAGTAGGAATAATGAATCAGAGAGCCGAGTTTAGCATAAGCCAAAAGATTTCTTGGTGAGAAACAAGTTGCAAGGGGAAGTGTGATGGCCCCTGGGGCAACACAGACCAAGTCTCTCCGAACAAAGAAAAGGGAGACTTTTAAAGGGAGTTTAGGCAGGAAGGACATTATGTTTATTCATGAAAAAAGGCAGAGAATCCCAGGAATTGAACCAATGTTCGTGGCATTATGATAATTGGGTGTATGGGTAGCAGGAGTACAGAATGGGTACTACAGCTTCTCGGTGGGGTGTCAGCCCTTTTGGAATAGTGGATGCACACTGGGCAGCTGGTTCCTCAAGTTCAAGTCCTCTGGATGATCCTTTTCTTGGGTTTAACTCAGCATCACCAGTGTGGTCTGCCCTGCTCCTGTGTTCAGTACAAGCTGGCTGAATGCTCAGTGCTGCAGAACAGGGAAGCAGAGCTAAACACCACAATATTCTTCGTAAGTTCAAACATGAACTGGAATTGGGTGTAATGGATAAGGCCCAGATGTGTTGGTCTGGGGGAAAGTATTCAGTCATTTGAACTTGGGATAAGGAATGGAAGAATCTAGACTCTTTTCTAACCTGTTTCACTCTCAGGGTGTCATCACTACTATCTTATTTACAAAATTTTTAATCACCCCACACAGACTCTAAACTCATTAAGGAGTCTCTCTTCTTCCCTGGCCCAGCTTCCAGTAATTGCCTCTAGGAATTTACTTGGTCTCTATGTTTTATATTTCTGTTGTGCGTGGAGTCACTAGGGATCCGAATCAACTTGATCGCACCTAACAACAACGATAATGACAGCAGATGTTTTATATACATAGAATCATACAATATTTGGCGTTCTGTACCTGATTCTTTCACTCGGCATAAGGTTTTCATGGCTTGTCCATGTATTAAAATTTCATTCCTGAATGGCTGAATCATGTTGCATCATATGTACATACCACATTTTGTTTACTCCTTCATCTGTCACTAGACACCTGGGTTGCTGCCACTCTTTGGCTATTGTGGGAAACGCAGTGAACATTGGTACACTGGCATATGTTTGAGTCCTTGCTTTTAAGTCTCTTGGGTATATTTCCACGGAGTAAAATTGCTAGGTTCCATGTTTAACTTTTGGAGGATGAGTCAGGAATTTAATTGGATATCTTAGCAACTAGAAGTATAACCTAAAGGCTCTTAAATATACTAGGACTTTGAGATCTTATCAGCATATCTAATCACAAGACCCTCACTCCCTGGATGCTGCAGACTCCTTATTCTCCAAGGGAGTCTATTTTCCCTTCCTACAATTCTTTCATTCCAACTTACATTTTCAGCCACCTCAAGTGCTGGGAGAAGCTTCCAGATTCTCATAGCATGTTGTTGTTTCTTTTTGTTTTCTTTTGAATGTGTTCCTTTAAAAAAACATTGTGGTAAATACATATGCAACAAAACATTTTCACTTTAACAACGTTCACACTCACAGTTCAGTGGCATTATGTTCACCATAATTGCTCAACTATCAAGTATTTGTAAGCAAAATAGAGCTGCATGAATCCAAAAATTGCCATCCTTATTGCCACTGAGGGGGGAAAGACATTTATCAAGACCCTATTGACTTTGTTATGTGGAGGCTGCCATGGTAAGTGTCAGCAATAGTGAACAAGATAGCCATGATTCCTGTCCCCAAGGGGCCAGCTGCAACCTGGGAAAGTTTATTTCCTTAAC
>NW_022111324.1:22040503-22057977 GCF_000313985.2 Echinops telfairi
TAAATTGAACGTAATTTAAGCATAGTGATGAATCACAAAAACAATATGTAATTATATTTTGTGAAAGATTTGTTTTTAATTATGATTAAATGAAATTTTGTGTTTTCTGAAGGTCTTAGATCACCCCCGTGAAAGGGTCATTTAACCCCCAAAGGGGTTGAGACCCACAGGTTGAGAACCGCTGCCCTAGAGGAACTCCTGGCCCCAAAGGGATGTTCATTCATGTGCTTCCCCTTGTCACAATAGCACTTTGGGATCATGTAAAATGTTAAAGAAAAGGGGCCTTGGTTAATGCAGACATAAAGTAAGGAAGAAAATTGGGGTCCCTAGCACAGACCTAATTTCTGCATCTAATCTTAAATCCATCGTTGTTATTTGTAACTTCCTTCTTCCACTGTTTCAAGTTCCTCTTTTTTCCCCTTAGCCAGCACTGATCATGATACCATTATCTGATAGATTAACTCAACTCTTCATTCTAAAAGGCCTGAATCATTAATGATCCTGCTTGTTTAGACTGTAGTGTAGTGCTTATACACTGGTCTGCAGTTCTCAAGGTCAGCAGTTCAAAACCACCTGCCACTCCCCTGAAGAAAGATTGGGTTTTTATTCCCAGAAAGAATCACAATCTGGGAAACTCCTGGGGCCGTTCTACACTGCACTACGGGGTTACTGTGAGTCGGCACCGACTTGACGGCACGGAGTTTGGTTTAGGTTTTATTGGTCGTTAACTCTTACTTACAAATTCCCCTCAGTTTCAGATTTTAGATTCATCATTCCTTTCCATGTACCCGCATTTTTAATAGAAACTCTATTTTCCCTGAAAATCAGGACAAATCTCTTCAACAGCACAGGACCCTCTCTTTTGCTTGTTAGTCTAACATTACAAAGAGGCCATATTGGCCAAATGACTGCCTAACTTTCCACTTCGTTGTTGTGATAACTGTGTGACATGGAATCAATTCCAATTCATAATTAGCCAGTGTGGCAGAGTAGAATTTCTCCACAGGGTTTCATTTGACTTGGATCCACAATCCATGCCTTTGGAAGCAGCAGCCAGGAAATCAAACGACACATTTGTTTGGGCAAATAAGCTGCAAAAGACCTATTTAGACAGCTACAAATCAAAGATGCCACTTTGAGGACTGAAGTGTACCTGACCCAAGCCATGATATTTTCAATCACCCCATGTGCTTGTGAAAGGTGGATAATTAATAAGGAAGACTAAAGAAGAATTGATAAATTTGAATTATGGTATTGGGGAAAAATATTGTATGCCAGAAGAATGAATCAATAGATTTGCTCTCGGGCATGTGGCCTACACACAATATATACAAGGGGGGGGCGTCAGAAAGTCCATGGATAAATGAATGAAAAGGTCATGGGAATTAAAAAAATTAAGTTATCTTTAATCATTTTATTAGGCTCATACAACTCTTATCACAATCCATACATACATCAATTGTGTAAAGCACATTTGTACATTCCTTGCCCTCATCATTCTCAAAACATTTGCTCTCCACTTAAGCCCCTGGCATCAGCTCCTCATTTTTTCCCCTCCCTCCCCACTTCCCCCTCCCTCATGAACCCTTGATAATTTATAAATTATTATTTTGTCATATTTGCAATCATGGGGATTTTTCATGAAGTGTTTTGAATGTATATATACAGAAGACAGTCTTCCAAGATAAATCTGTCTTGGAAGAAGAGCCAAAATGCTCCTTAGAAGAGAGGATAGTGAGACTTTGTCTCATGTACTTTATCAGGAGGGACCAATCCCTAGAGAAGGACTATATGACAAGAGAAACTGGTCGGAGAAATTGAAGAAGACCTTCAATGGCATGAATGGACACAATGGCTGTGACAATGGGCTCAGATAGAGCAACTGATGTGAGGACGGTGCCAGCTTGGGAAATGTTTCTTTCTGTGTGCCTAGGGTCATTATGAGTTGGGACTGACTTGACGTCACCTACCAAATCAGCGGTCTGTTCTCTCATGGACAGGTGGTGAGTTCAGACCCCTGCCTTTTCTGTAGGCAGACTGGAGCTTTAACCCTTGTGTTATGAGATCACCTTCTGTTGGTGAGCTGCGGGTGGAAGTTTGTTGGTCTTCCTCTGATATTAAGTCCTTCCAGTAATGAAGACTTTCATTTTCAGATGAAGAATATCTCCAAATATCTAAATGTCAAGTTCTTGAAATGTCAAGTGCTTCTCTTTCGCAGAGTCCTGGCGGTGCAGTGTTTAAATGCTTAGTTGCAATCTAAAGGTCAGCAGTTCAAACCTACCAGCTGCACTGCAGGAGAAAAAAATTCCAGTCTGCTTCTTTAAAGGTGTATCGCCTTGGGAACCCTATGGGTCAGTGCTACGCTTTCCTATAGGGTCGCAATGGGTCAGGATTGACTTGGTGGCAGTCAATCTCTTCATGGAGAATCATCACGGGATACCTGACTACTGAGTATCTTCTTAGCAAAAGCCATAAGCAAGTGCCTCATTTTTTTATACATTCAGAGTTCTTGGCTTCAAGCAGTAAAATCTGATTATGGTTGTGTTAAACAGAAATCTATTTTATTAAATGGTACAGTACAATAGATTTCTCTTTATAGAGGACTTGTGAGCCCTGGGCTTGTAGTTCTGCCAATATGATTTGCCAGGCCACAATCTTGTAAAGGGATTGGGTAGTTTAACACGCAAATAAGATATATAAACCCCTTGCGGGAATTAGTTTACTATTCAAACAAGGTCTTTGGGGTATAGTGAGGCATCTCAGGCTGGGTTCTCTGTAGTAGAATAGTGTGTGTATTAAAAAAAAAGTCTTTGAACTCCATTTTTTCTTAGATTTTTTGAAGCCCTGTTGTATATATTGGCTGTAGGCCACAGCCCCTAGGAAATCCCTCTTATAACTGATTGGTTGATCATATCAGATTAAGTCATATGGAATGATTACATCTTTACATAACTGCCGAACCACTGAGAATCATAGCCCTATCAAGTTGACTCACGTCCCTTATGTAAGGGGATTGGTCAGTTAACCATCTTTCTGGGAGAAGTAGGAATGTGTCTAAAAAAACTCTATCCCGTAGAAGTTATGGAGAACCTCACTACCATCAAGGAGAACCTGGAGTAGAGAGTGTCTTTTGGACCAAGGGTCCTTGTGCTGAGAACCTCCTAGACCTTGAAGACAGAGAGAACTAGAACACCAAATGGGTGAGGTGGCAGTAGCAGTATGAGTGGCAAGAGCAAGGAGACTGGGGTGAGATGGCTGCAGTTGGCCTGCTGAGCCATGAGTGAAACAAACAAACAAAGACAAACTCAGTGCCATTGAGTCGATGCCAACTCATAGTGACCCTGTAGGACAGGATAGAACTGCCCTTGTGAGTTTCCAAGACTACAACTGTTTACAGGGGTAGAAAGCCCAGACTTTCTCTGAAGGAGCAACTGGTGTTTTTGAACTGCTGACCTTTCAGATCACAGCCCAACACGTAACCATTACATCTCCAGGTCTCCCGAGTGAAAGAGCTGGGTATTTTCAGGCAGCAGACTTATTGGCAGAGTGGGGTACCCCTAGGTACTTGTTGATAAAGCCAAAAAGATGCTAACACTTGGCTGAGTAGGATCTGTCAGTGGAGGTCTGACATTCATATCGAACCATCATGGGTAGCTGATTACGGAATGATTATTTGGCTAATACGGCCAAGAAGGAGTTGAAAGGTACCTTCATTGGAAGTTTTCCTGATGACAAACTGAATCCCGAGTTGGTCCTGGCACTTCCAAGTTGATCTTGATCCTGAGTTCTGACCTGTTACTAATAAAGCACATAATGGTCAATATCATCTGTGAGTTCTATGTGGCCATGGCAATTAATTAATTATCAAACCCAACAGAGAAGTAGAGAGGATGCCAGAACTGGTAAAGAAAGTTGGCGAGTGAAGGTATGGCTGCCCTTCACTCACAGACATCAACTTTGAGCTGATTCTGATCCTTCTTTCCCATCCTGAAGTTCGATGAGCTCTGATGCTGCTACTGCTGGCTTATAGTTGGCTTTGGGTAGCCCACAGAATCACTAATAAAGGCAGGCACGTGAATCCAAAGAAAAGCCAAGATGGTTCACAGTTAAGAACAGAGCGGAGATCGTGTTGGACTAACAATCTAGTTAGGATTCTGACCCTGGCAGTCCAAATCTGGACACTTACTACCATTTTTACAGCTGGGTCTTAACCCAGCTGCAGCAATTATACTGCAGAATCTACTCTCTTGCCTTGTCTTTGTGTACTTCCTGTGAGACAGAATCCCTGGCAGGCACACCCAACTGGCCATCTGGTCTCAAGGAGTTGGGAGAGGGATATCTGCCCGCCTGAGGCATAATAGGAACTAGGCTCGTGCCTTCCATCAAGACAAAAGGGATGGGGGCTTTTGTCACCTAGAAAGGCAGCTCCAGCACTTGACCAATATTCGCTTCACCCTCCAGGCCTTTTTCTCACCTGTGCAATGGAGACAGTAATCGTTCTGAAAGAGTTACTTATGGGATTAAATGCATAATGCATGTGCATGTGTATGTGAAAGCCAGTGGATATCAGTTATTGCTATTGCGGTTGTCACTATTGTTTCCATGCGATTGTGTCCTTGTCCTTCACTTATCCTGCATCCATCTATCCTTTCTCTCAACTTCTGCTCCTGGAATATTAAGTAGTACTGGAGTCATTTGCAAAACGATGTTGGTTAATTGGTTAATTCTACTACAACCCATTTCTGAGGTTTCTAAACTCAGAAGGTCCTCAATGTTGTTCATAAACCTCTTTCCCAACCCTGCTCCTAGGTTTCTACTTAATATCCCCTCCCTTAAATCTATAACCTTTGTCCCCATCTGTATGGTCACCTCCTTCATCCCCATCTCCATGTCTCAGTGATTTCAGTCACTCCTGCCAAGGAGTAATCTCTCCTTCAATCTGTACTTGTGACTCTGCAGCCTTCTCCAGGAGGGCCTTCACGTGAGCCAACAGTTCTTCTTCCCTGTGGTTTTGTTCTAGGGGTAGAATAAGACCCCCCACATTCAAATATATTTTATAAAGGCTCCTTTATTAAGACAGTTCATTTGAATGAGGGAGACCATTAACCCAAGGCCATAATGGTATCCAAAGTGTTCTGGGCAACTGCTAATTATATAACATAGATGACCCATCAAATTCATCACAAAGTTTTGATGGTGGCAGATCATTCCATCAACTGTTGCAGGTAGAACTGCAGACGCAGGAGAGGGACTGTGTCTGGGATATGTACACTATTGTTGTCAAGTGCCATCGAGTCAGTCCCGACCCATAGCCACCCCATCCACATTCAGATGTAACCCTCTTCCGTCCTCAGCATCCTTAGAATTATTGTGAGGTTGAGCCCATCGTTGCAGCCACTGTGTCAATCCATCTCACGGAGGGTCTTTCTTTTTCACGGACCCTCCCTTTCCATGGCCCAGTCTTTCTTGGTAACTTGTACAAAGTATGAGATCAATTTTTGACATCCTCGCTTCTACGTATAGTACTCTGGCTGTGCGTCTTCCAAGACAGATTTATTTGTTTTTCTGGTGGTTCATGGTACTTCCAGTATTTTTCACCAACAAATGCATCAATTCTTCTTCCGTCTTCTTTATCCAATATCCAACTTTCACATGTATGTGAAGTAATTGAAAATACCATGGTCAAGTGCACCTTAGTCTTAAAAGTGATAGCTTTACAACATTTTCAATAAATCTTACACAGCATACTTATAAGATACAATGCATTGTTTAATTTTTTGACTGCTGCTTTCATGAGCATTAATTGTGGGTCTGAACAAAATGAAATCTTTGACAACTTTAATCTTTTCTCTATGTATGTGCACTATCGTCGGAGCTCTGATGGTATAATTGAGTTACTGACCACAAGGTCAGTGGCTTAAAACCATAAGCTGCTCTGAGGGAGGCAGATGAGGCTTTCTACTCCTGAAAAGAGTTACCGTTTCAGAAACCTAGGGGCAATTCTACTTTGTCCTATAGAATCCAGTGAGTCAGAATCACCTTGATGGCAGTGAGTGAGAGAGATTGCAGATTAGAAAAGTTTATAGGATTTGGTTCAAGGCCTTCCCACCACATTGGTTGGGGTGTGACCCGTGACCCTGCTGTTCTAGTATCAAATTTCCACTAAGGGCATGGCCAGACAAGTCCCTGAGAGGAAGACTGCCCCTCCCTGTGCTGACTAAGGGAGTCCAAGAAATCCACTTTCAAACACACTCTGCCTGAAGGCAAATTTTTTACATTGGAGTTATTGGCCCAAAAGAACTTAATGAATTTATGTCTAGACTCTAAGTGGAGTAGGCTCCCGCTGTAAAACGTAGCCTTCTATAAGCCAATTGCTTAGAATTTAAGCTCTAATATAGTATGCTGCAGAGGTGCTTTTACACATTCATTGGACATCTTTGCTCCTGACGTTATTTAAACTGAATTCTTATTTTGTAGATTTGAGAAATGAACTTTGTAAAAGTTGAAAGCAACACAAAAAAGTACAAGGAGTTTAAAAAAATCATTTGTTATCTATAACCCAGAGATAACTATTCTGAATATTCTCCTAGACCCTGTCTCATTATTTAAACACAAGTCAGTTTTATGTCCAGTTGTCAGTAGTGAACATTTATGCCTCCTTCTTTCCTGTATCGCTCATTTATTTTTCCACACTGAATCATTCCCCTCAGGACATACATGTGTGATCATTTGTCCCTGTCTTGAACACAAAATCCCACTATTTTTGTATTCCAATTTAGTTACCACCACATTACTCTGCCCCCTAAACAGAAATACTTCCTGAAAGAATGATCCACTCTCACTCTGCTGGCTTGCACTCCCTCTAAGCTCTTCTCAGTTCTTTGTGGATTGTGCTCATCTTCCTGATCTTCAAACACCCGAAGCCCAGGGGATCCATCTCAGACCTCGTTTCTATTGTCACTTGTTCCCTAGGAGATTTCATTGAGTCTCTTGGCTCTAAAATCTAAATTCACCTTATCTGTTGATGCACACGGAGCCCTAGCGGCATACTGGGTTACAAGTTGGGATGTGTATTAAACCGGGTTGACTAGAGAAACAAATCTAGTGACACTTTGTGGTAGTTACACAATCTGTGGTCAATTTGAGACTTAAGAGTGAAGGGGTGGAGTTTAGCCTGTCAATCAAATTGCAGCTTGATGACCTCATTTGGAGGCACTAAGGAGATAAATAGTTCACTGGAGGCAGGACACATACTCACTCCTGGGAGACATTACTGAGACAAGCCACATGGAGCTGTGCTGATGCAGCCAGAGCCCTGGGAGCTGGAGGAGACATGTGGAGACCCCTGCCAGCACTGAGATGCTTTTGCCACCACTGGATCCACAAGACTTTCCACCCACTGGCCTGTGATCTTCCTGCATCTGGCATTATTTCACGGCTGCTTGAGTCTAAAGAGGAATTTATGCACTAGTATTGGACATATGGGATAATATTGGACTTAATAGACTTGGTCTGGATTGGGCTGGGATGTTTTCTTAATGTACAAATACTCTTTATATAAAGCTCTTTCCTATACACATGAGTGTTTCTGGATTTGTTTCTCTAGTCTACTCGAACTAACACACACTCATATATTTGTAAGAAAAAGCTTTATATATCAGAAAAACGTCTCAGCCTAGTCCAACTCAAGTCCATAAGTCTGATACTAGTCCATAAGACCCTCTTCAGACTAATGCGGTCACAAGCAATAATACCGAATACAATAATATCACAGGCCAGTGGGTGCAAAGTCTTGTGGATCCAATGGTGGTAGACACATTACCGGGGCTCTGGCAGGTCTCAGAAAAGTTCAAGGGGTGTTTTCTCACCCTGAGCTCAACATTTACCTTTATCACACACTTTTTTGCCATTTCAGACAGAAATAACCCAAGACAACTTCTAGGAATCAAAATCTTCACTTCCCATATCCTTTCCAGAAAACAATCAAGTAAAATGCATGGCCATAGCTGAACACCGGCTAGCCAACTAAGAAAAACTGTAATAAGGCAGAGGTCAAAGAAGCCTCCACTCTCCATCTGCATGATTTGTTTCTCTAGTACAGTGGTTCTCAACCTTCCTAATGCTGCGACCCTTTAACACAGTTCCTCATGTTGTGGTGACCCCCAGCCATAAAATTATTTTCGTTGCTACTTCATAAACTATAATTTTGCTACTGTTTAGAATTGTAATGTAAATATCTTATATGCAGGATGTGTTTTCATTGTTACAAATTGCACATAATTAAAGCATAGTGATTAATCACAAAAAATATATAATTATAATGCATGAAGTGTCATTTTATCTCTAATACTGCTGCTTTTAACAGAGTAGCTGCTTTCAACACAGCAGCTGCTTTCTACACAGTAGCTGCTCTCTGCACATGTGTGACTGGTCCACATAAGTACATTATGGCACCAACCTTGTCACATACACATGTATTTGTACGGGGTGTCTGTGATTGGATTGGCACGATGATGTCATCATGCTGTGTACTCTATGTGGGTATATCTGCATGTGGGCAGACCTGCCTGGAGAGAGGAGTGGTGTCTCGGTTCCTAAGACTATCATAGGAAATATGTGTTTTCCAACGATCTTAGGCCACCCCTGTGAAACGGTCATTCGATCCCCAAGGGGGTCTCGACCCACAGGTGGAGAACCCTTGCTCTAGTACCTCACTCCCAAGATACAATAATGTGTATCTTATGTTAGGTTGACCAGAGAAACAAATTCAGTGACCCTCATTATGTGCAAGAAAGAGCTTTATATCAAGAAGTAATTATGCATCCAAAAAAAAATCCCAGCCCAGTTCAGATCAAGTCCATAAGTCCAATACTAGTCCACGAGTCCCTCTTCAAACTCACACAGCCACATGCAATGATGCAGGATGCAGGAAGATCACAGGCTGGAGGGTGCAGAGTGTAGAACCAATGGCGGTGGGAGCTTCGCACGGTTCTCGCAGGTCCCAGAGTGGCTCAGTGGCATGAAGGTGAAGGCAGAAAGGCAGCAGAGGCTCCCAGGAGCCTCTTTATGAGAAGGCCACACCCATAAGGAGGCACCTGTTTGTGACCCGATTGACAGGTTAGATTCCACTCCTATACTTTTATGTATCAAGTTGACATGAAGTTATGTAACTACCACAGGTTGCTAATCACAAGGTCAGCAGCTCAAAACCAATCATTCCATAAAAGATGAGGCTTTTTACACCCTTAAAGAGTTAGTCTTGGAAACCCACAGGGCTGTTCTACCCTTTCCTGTAGGGTTGCTTTGAGTCAGAATCAGCTTCACGGCCGGGAGTTTGGCTTTTGGTTTGTTGAGGTGCAATTTTAAAACTTTCCATCCATCCAGGGCCTCTCTGCTGACCTTTTAGCTTCTAAATTGCCTGTTGAACCTTTCCACCTGGATGTCTGATAGGCAACCGCAAGATAATATGCACTGCCCAAATGGAACCGAGTTCTATTCCCCACTTGAAACTGGTCCCTTCTGCAATATTTTCCAAACCTATTATTTTACTCAGAAAAAAGCTTCAGAGTCATCCTTGGTATCTCTCTTTTGCTCCTATCCTGCAGTTAGTCCACAAGCAAATCCTGCCTGTTCAACACTGAAAAGACATTACATTTCCAACTGCTTCCCATCACCTCCGCTGCTAATCTCCTGGTCCAAACCATCATCATACCTTTCTTGGACGATGATTATTGTACTCTCTTTACTAAACTCACTGTTTTTTGCTTTTCTCTTGGTCAAAGAGGAAAAACTGTAGACATCTTAGTTTGAGTTTAAGGTTTTATTCTTATCCACAAAACCAAATTTTTAGCATCAGGCCAGAGAACACCCAATAATCTGATATAAATTGATGCAGAAAAGGAGGACAGGTTTCGCTTCGTCTTGTTAAGATTAATCAATGTGTGATCTTCTGTTCCTCTCTGTCCTCGTCTTGGTATAAGCATCAGTGTAACCACTGACTTTGAGCCCATTTTTGCTTTTTTTGGAATCAAAATGCTTTCCCTATACGCATGCATAATAACTGTTCAGAATAAATCTTTGTTCCAACTTCTTCCAGTTTTCAACACCCTCTCGCACTGCTATTGAATCTATTCTGACTCATAACGACACTATAGGACAGAGCAGAACTATTTCTTAGGATCTCCAAGGTAATAACTCTTTATGGGTGCAGACAACCTCATTTTTCTTCCACAGAGCAACTGGTAGGTTTGAACTGCTGACCTTTCTTTTTGTCCAGTTCAACACCTAACCCACTATGCCATCACGCCTCCTTTTGAAAATCCTTCAAGATAACAAAAAAGTATAAATCAGATGATGACACTTCTAAAAGACTCATTTAATTTGTAGTCCAAATTTCTCCCTTCTCTCTCAGCAATCTGGCCTCCAACTATCTATCTGACCTCATCTCTCTCCCTCAATCTTTAACCACACTGGCATCTTGGCTGTGCCTCTAATGCACTCAGCACATTCCCATTGTGGGGCCTTTGCCCTTGTTGATGCTACTGCTTTAAATCCTCTTCTCTCCTCACCGCACCCCACGTCCCACCCATATCCACAGAGCTTTTACTCTGCCTTTCACTGTGTGTCTCTGTGTGAGTGCCTGAGTCTGTGCCTGGTGTTTCTGTGTGTCTGTGCCAGTCAGTGTGTCTGTGCATGCACACGCGTGTGCGTGAGTGCGTGCGTGTGTGCGTGCGTGTGTGTGTGTGTGTGTGTGTGTGTGTGTGAGAGAGAGACAGAGACAGAGAGAGAGAGAGAGAGAGAGAGAGGAGAGAGAACCCAAGTAATCTCAAGGTCAACAGTTCAAACCTACCAGCCATTCTGAGGAAGAAAAATGAGGCTATCTCGTCCCACAAATATTGACAGTTCCAGAAACCTAATACAGAATTGCTATGAATTGGAATTGATAGCAGTAGGTTTTGGGGTTTCTTCACATCTGTGGTTAAAGAGCACCTTCTTGATGAGCCCTTTCCTGACAACCCACTAAACTAAACCCAGTGCCATCCAGTTGATGCTAGCCCATAGTGACTTTATATAGATTTTTGAGGCTGTAGATACCCTATATAAAACAGTGCCATATTCTTTGAATAACTTGTTGTATTCTGTCAAATTGATTCTGCAAGCAACCCTGTAGGACAGTCGAACTTGGTCAGAGGGTTTCCAAAGCTGTAATCTTTAGGGAACAGACAGACTGCCACATCTTCCTCCCTCTGAGAAGCTGGTGGATTTGAACTGTGACCTTGTGTTAGCAGGTGAGCACTTCACCCCTGTGCCACCAGGGCGCCTCAAGTAGAGGAAATAGACAATAAAGGAGCCAGCATGCAATAGGCTAGATGGGGCTAAGTTACGGAAAAGGAGCCTTAGTAGCCTAAGTATTCACTCTGTGGGAAAAGAGGTGACAAACAGTCTGCTTCAGTAAAAAGTACAGCCTTGGGAACTCTAAGAGGTAGTTCTACTCCGTTGCTATGAATCAGGATCCATCTACTCCACAGTAATGTGCTGCTTGTTGTTTAAGTAGAGATCTTCTCCATGAATTCTATGAATTGTTTTTCCTGAGAATTAGTAAACCCTGAGGAAGTGAAAGCCAGTCCTTGCTGTTTGCTTGGCATGCTGAAGGATTATGTCCTTTTAACTGTGCGCTCTGTCCCGGCTCACGGAGACTGGGATTTGAAAGTGCGCCACTTGGGTGGTTGACTATAAAAACAGAGAAATGGGAAGGTAAGGACCAGATCCACTTCCCATGGAGATTGCTTTCCTGCTGGCCCACACCGTGAAGTTGGCAGTGAGGGTCGGATTTGCCCACCATGCCCCTTGTTTAGTGCACTGCTCTAGCCTCAACGCCTGGGCCAGTGGCTGGTAAAGAGTAACTGCTCAACAAATAGCAGTTGCATGAAAGAATATTAGAAGTGCTCTTTTGAAATTTGAAAAATAGCCCAACTCCTTAAAAACAAAACAAAACAAAACAAAACTCAAAGTGAACTTAATCAAAATCATGTCAGTAGAAAAAGTATTTCTAGAAATTACGAAAATGAAACTTTTGAAATCTCATTTGTAAGTCTCTCTTTTTTGGTGGGGGTGGGTTACTTCTCTGGTGAAGTTATTCTAAGTATTTTGGGGTTATAGGAACTTGAGAAATAATGGAAGCTATGGCCCCCTTTTCCAGAAAAATATTGAAATTACACATTAAATTTGCATATTATTTTAGGGGACTCATGGACCCTCTGAAGCCCATCTACTGAACCCCTATTAAATCTCTGAATCGATCATTGTTACAGGCCAATTGAGGCCCATTTCATTCTGAGTCTGAGCTGAACTGGGAGCATAATCTTTACTCCTATGAAATCATTGCTTATTCAGCTTCATTGGAGGTGTAGCTTAAGATTTGATCCTCCGGCAGGTCAGGTCCTTACCCTGAAGCATGATCACCAGTCTCATGTTCTCAAGCAACGATTCACCTTTATATTTATCATACATAATTCTAAGTTTTGGAACAGTTACTTTGTGGTTAAGTATAACTGTTCCAAAACTTAAAATTACGTGTGATAAATGTAAACTCTTTCGATTCAGCACTTAGGAATTTGTGGATAAATTGTTGAGTTTGCTGTTAAATTCTCACTCCTGCTCATCATACAACATGCACACATGAGGGATTTGATTTAAGATTTGCGAAAAACCAGAAAGCTGTTTATTCTTTGGACTGCTGCAGCTCTCCTGCCATCGAAGCTACTTTTTGTAAGGTTATGAGTAACACGGTCATTGCTAAACGGAGTGATCACATCAGTCCATTTGCCTTGCTGAGAGTTTTATGAGAGGCTGTCATGTATTTGGGGAGCCTAGTGATGCAAATGGTTAAATGTTCAACTGCTAACTTAAAGGTTGTTGGTTCAAATCCACCCAGAGACTTTGAAGGAGAAATATCTGGAAATCTATTTCTGCAAAGATCACAGCCAAGAAAACCTACGGGGTATTTCCACTATTGCCATATGAGGTTCCTGTGATTCTAAATCTGCGTGGCATGCAAGCACACCACCACCACTTCCGTCTAGTGATGCTCACTGGGGACGACAGTGCTAAGTGCTTTGTGTGCAGCATTTCATTCGATCCTAATAACCTGGGGGGGAGTGTTTGTTACCCTCCTTTGAGAGGTAAGGAAACTAAAGCTATAAGAACTAAGGTACTATGCTAAGGTCACAGAGCTGATAGATGTTTTAATACAAGTCTGTTGTTCCCAGAGAAAGATGTGGCAGTCCCCTTTTGCAACAACAACAACAATAATCAAACTAGACTCACTGTCCACAAGTCGATTCTGATTCACAGTGACCCTAGAAGGCAAAATGGAACTGAATGATAGGAGTTTCAAGATTGTAAATCCTTACGGAAGCTGACTGCCACATCATTTTCTCACAGAATGGGCAGGAGTCTCAAACCACCAACCTTTTGGCTAATGGCTGAGTGCTTAACCACTGTGCCACCATTGACCCCCATGAAGATTACAACCATGGAAACCCAATTGGGGCAGTTCTCCTCCCTCCTGGGGGCGGGGTCCTCCTGAGCTGGGAATGACATGATGACAATGGGTTTGGTTTGGGGTTTGTTTGTGTCCAGAGTCAGGAAGCTGCAATGTGCTGTTTCCAAAGCTGAGCTATTGTCTTCTGCCCTTACTTACATTGGTGCTGACTCCCCAGTAGCCCCGGGCACTATGGTGTGACACCCTGCTGGTCCCATGGCGACACCACGATTGAGAGGGTTTCTTCCATGGGCTGATTTTTAAAACTTATATCCTCTAGTCTTTTTTTCTTTTGTCCATATCTGCCTGCAGGCTCCACTGAAACCTGTTCAGCATTAATGGCCACACACCAGCTCCCATTGACAGATACGTGGTTGCTACCCAGGCGGGCAGTGGTGGCAATGGAACCTTTGTCTTTACCTGTTTGGGATACAGTGAACCCTCGCCACTTCGCGCTTCGACTTCCGCGGCTTCACTCTATCGCGGTTTTTGCGTAACAGCGTATGCTCTGTCATTACTGCCACTGATTGGCTCATACTGTACACGCTTGATGCCATAAATAATATAATAAATAATAAATGACAATTGTAACATCCAAAATGTTTTACTGTATTTTCCCTTTTTCGTTTAATAAATTGGGTAATACGAGTGTAATGGTGACTAAAGGGTGTTTTTTCATGTCCTCTATGCTCTAACTACGAAAATATTTGATTTACAAATAAGGAATCCTACTTCGTGGAATTTCATTTATCATGGTAGGGTCTAGAACCGATTAACCGCGATAAACGAGGGTTCACTGTATACGAATTCTATCACTGACCAACCCATGTCTCATAAACCTGACTTAAACTTCTTCAAAAACTCTACCTCTGCTGTCATGGCCTGTCGCTTCACAATCTGGTTCCAACTTCCCTTTATTTCCCGCCACTTCTCTCCAGCACCATTCCATTCGTTTCTTCACTCCGGCCCTCCATCTTTCCTCCCTCCCTCCCTTACTTCCTTCTCTCCTGTGTTCCTATTGAAAAGCTAAGTGCCAATATCTTGCCGTATTGGAGAAAAACAAGAGAAATTGACAGTTCATCTTCAAGGAGCTCATAGTCTTTGACACAAATGATTATTGACACTTCAGGGAGGGCACCACCATGGTGTGGGGGCCAAGGAAGGGTCAACTGACCTAGACTGAATTGGAGAGAGGCGGAAGCCTGGCGAGTTTCTCTGAGGAGAGACATTCGGCTGCCTTCAAGGACAATCTGGTCAGACAGCTTCTTGCCATGTTCTCAATCTCAATTCTTACAAAATCCTCTAGCACTTGGCCTTTGAGCTCCTTGGGTGCCTTTCTCCCTGTCAGATTGTTGTCTAAGATTGAGTTTCAAAACCACCTTCTCTGATGTCATCCTTTACTTCCGGGTTGGGTGGTTGTTTGTCTACTAAGACATACCTCCATCACAGCCAAGTTTCTTTCCCATGATAGTTCCCAGCTATGGGTCTCTCTGCCTGCCTTTTTACTAGATTGTGATTTCCTCTAGGAAAAAATAGAATTTTGTTTATTTTTAAACCATCCTTCATCCCCAAAGTGGCATGGCTGAACTATCGTAGATGCTATAAATTTTTATTAAATGAAGAATGATTTATTTGCCTCTTCAGAAAAGGCAGGAGCCCCTTCAATTCCGAGTAAAACTATTAAGATCATCCTTCACAGTACCCAGTAGAACAGTCTGTTCAATAAATACTAGATATTTGATGGTTCTGTCAGGGCGGCTCCATTATTGGAACTAATGCTAGGAATAGGGCAACTTATTATTAAATCTACTTCAGTGAATAAAGTCACATTTTCGTGTTTGACTGGGAGGCAGTGCTCTGGATCAAGCGTGGGAACAATTAAATAGTATTGATTTCAAAGCTAGTACTGTGGATTTCCTTTCTTCCCCATGTTGGGCCAGAGTTGTACAGTGGGAAAGGGGGAGAGCACGGGCTGCCGGGAGCAGGAATGTGGTAGTTACATAATCTGTTCTCAACTTGAGAGGACTTACGAGTGAAGGGATGGCGTTTGGCCTGTCAATCAGGTCATAGCCACTGAAGCCTGTGTGGGCATGGCCTTATCCTGAGGATTCTGGGAACTCCTATATTCTTCCTTGGAGGCAAGAGCCACACTCTCTCAGCTCACTCCCTGGGAGACATTGTAACTGACAAGACACATGGAACTATGCTAGTACCCTGAACTGGAGAAGCCACGTGGAGACTCCTGCCAGTGCTGAGATGCTTACACCATCACTGAATCCACAAGACTTCCTACCTACTGGCCTGTGATCTTCCTGCATTCAGCATCATTGCATGTGTTTCGTGAGTCTAAAGAAGACTTTATAGATTGGTATCGGACATATGAGCTAATATCAGACTTATGGACTTGATCTGGACTGGGCTGGGATGTTTTTCAATATTTAATTGCTCCTGTATGTAAAGCTCTTTCCTATACACATATGAGTGTTCGTGAATTTGTTGCTCTGGTCTACCTGGACTAACACAAGGAGTTTTGTGAAGGTCATGCTGTGGTTGCAAGGGCTGCTGCCAGGAGCCCACTCTCCACCCCAGTCCACACACCTGGTAGGGCTGGAAGCTTCTGCTACTTTCATGTCTGACTAACAGCCTAACAATCCCTCTTGCAGCTGGCCCTCGGTCTGTCCTCCTGGGCACACCATCGTGTACGTGTTTCCTCTCTCTAGTTGTACCTCCTTCCTGGAAGCATAACCTTCTCCTCAAGTATGTTTGTCTCTCTTCCAGAAGAGGGGAGTCTTTCTGGTGAGGGCAGGCTGACATGAAGCTGACATGAGGGGAGTCTTCACTTAAAAAAAAAATGTTGACCCTAATTAACCTTTCACCAGGAGTTTAGGCTTTTTAAAGGGAGAGCCAGAAAGATTCTTAGTTTATGGTTTGCCACCATGTCTCCCCTGAAGAAACAATGGCAGAGCCCCTATTGGCATGAATTGAGGGGAAGGGAAAAGACAAAAATACATGGAGGGCAAAAAGCCAATAGTGCAGATGGGTATCTCAGAATGCTTTCCTCGTCGCAGTAGGCCTCTAGAAAACTTGTGTCTCAACAAAACCGTGAGCATAAAAGGACAAAGTACGTGTAAGACATTGAAATAGTGCTTCGTACCTGGACAGTCTGGGCTCATTAAACGCTTGGTTGTTGTCAGGTAGGCCCTTCCTCATAGTGGCCTCCTCAACAATGGGATTGGACTATTGTCATCCATGGGATGTGGATGGGTTAATTTTCAGAAGTAGACCACCAGACCTTTCCTACTTAATACATGTCGGCTATTTGTTGCTGCCCAGTTAGTATTGGACTGCTTTGGGCCAACCCACCAGCTTTTCTATGGGAGAAGATAAGGTTGTCTGCTCCAGAGAAGATTTACAGCCTTGGAAATCCTACATAGGGTTTCTGTGACTCAGAATCAACTTGATGGCAATGGGATTATTACCTAGGGTTTCTCCCCCAGAGTGGGACCTGGATTTCTTTCCCAAATCAAGCCCTCTTGACCAATCATTCTCCCATCCAAGTACTAACTAGGTCTGACTCTGCTTAGCTTCCGAGATCAGACCTGGCCAATCTTTCTCACATTCAAAGGAGTGCCTATCTGTGTGAGTGATTTATTCTCTAAGTTCCCTAAGGGTAGTGTAGCTTGGAGGCTAGACCCATTTCTGGTCTCTGTAGGGATAGGGGTTGCTACCATTCTTCTATGGTTCTCCTTACTCTCAACATTGATCTCCCTCAGCTTCCAACTCACCCAGGACACTGTCACAGTGCAGTGGGTACCCACTAGTCCTGATTTAGATCTCTGTGTTGTTATTCGTCTTTCTGGTACTCACCCCACCCCAACCCCCCGACTGGGCAATTATACTGAAATCCAGGAGCGGCATGAAGTTTTTGACA
>NW_022111324.1:22062120-22070508 GCF_000313985.2 Echinops telfairi
CGCACCCCGACCTCGCGTCCCCCCCTCCCCTCCCGGCGAGCGCCCGCTTGCCAAGGTTAGAGCTTGTTTCCCTGCTCACCTCGCCCGAGAATGCGCCTTCCGGAGAGAAGCCCCTCCAGGGATCCCACCGAGCCCCTGGACGGTTTGCTACTTGTCCAGTGTTGACAAAGGCTTTGTAGCCGGCTTGGGACTTGCTTTAAAATGTATATCACATCTCAGCGATTACCGTCTGCACACGCACGGTGATGAACTAATCTGTTTTGATAAGAGGACGGTGACTGGTCTTTTTACTGGAGGCATGAAGTGTCATACAAAGTAACCATGCCTTCGGTTCTGGCTCCTGCTCTGGGATGGAGTTGAAGGGGGAAGAGGTAGGAGGACAGAAAGGACAATTGTCCAACAGTTCAAGTTTTATTTCCCAAAATGTGCGCGCCAGGGAGAATATGACTAGATTGTAAACAATGTACTTTTTAAAACATGCTTATGTATTCACAGGACTCATGCACCCTTTTCCTGCGCCCTTCTCCCTCCCCAGCTTCTGTGATAACAATAATAGTGATACGGAACATGCCATTACTATACATTAATTCAGAGAAAAGTAAAGGTAGTGACCTCATTTATATATTTAGAAGGCAAGATATCTGAAGGGCTTTAAACATCGCAGTAGGTTATTCACAGTCGCTGCAGTTCAGCTCCTGAATAGAGAAAGACTTGCTTGTAACCTCCAGGAATTCACATGTATGATCTGTGCAGGAACAAAGAGTATATAATCAATATGAACACACATATGCCAGCTAGCTTTATGAATTCAACCATCGTGGTCGTCTGTTTAATATCTTAATTTTCCCGGTAAGGATGTTTAGGCAGTAGCAGGAGTTTATTCATCTAGTGATTGTAATCATTGAAGGAGCTAGGGGGACGGGTATAGGTAGGTTAAACAAAAACAGAAAGGTTGTAAAAGCAACTCACTTGTAACAGTTGTTTATTATTGCCAGAAATGAGAGGCCTGGAATTATTAATTCTTTCTTGTGACTTAATTTTCCTAGAGTGTTTTGGGGCCACATATTGCAAATCAAGATGATATAATACGGACCTTGCATTTCAGCCTGTAGAATTTGTGATTTATTGTTTCTAATAACATTCAGTCAGTTAAAGAATCCTGGCTAGAGTCCAGATGATGGCTTTTATTGAAAGAAGAGTATCTGTCTTTCTAGTAGTAATTTTCAGCACCACTGCCAGTTCTGCGCGGAGGCATTGGCAGTACGCAGCACTGGAGCAATCTCTTGTGCTTGTTATGTAGTATGATGTGCTTGATTTAAACAGAAGTTACTAGTGCTGGATGTATGCTGTAGTTCGTTTTACGTTGTCCACCACTTAGCTGTTTCTTAGACATGTATTAAACAGGGATACCTGAGAATGGAAAGAGAAGCATATGCTTTAACTTGGAAATGTAATTACTACTTGGCTTTATGAAGTCGGCTTTGTGACTCTTTCTTCACGCAGCCCATTTGTACTAACCCTAATGGTTACTCTGTGTTGGCCACCCTGGGACAAAATTTCTTAGCATATGTATGACTGACTGAATTACCTTGTGTGGGCCCATTATAAATTGCTTTTGGGCAGTTTCACTTATTGTGGACAGTTGGAATTGATTCTGCAAATTCTCTACTATATGGCTCCTGACCTAGATAGACCCAGATAAAATCATTGCTTAGTAGGCAAATTGAAGTGAGGGGCGCTTTTCTCTGAGAGCTGGAGCCATTAAAGGAATGTTTATAAGGTTGTAATCTCTGTGTTGTATATTATTTCTCAAGAGTTGGTGGTGTTCCTTTAAAGATAATGAAGCAGCATAACTAAGTCTTTAGAACTCAGGAATTTGACAGTTGAAAACTTTGGGGAAGAAGGACACACATCAGAGATGTGTTAGCTTTTGCTGGAGAAAAGAACCTTTCATGGGGTTTCCTCTATAGGGAGGTGCTGCGCCTGAAACTGAGTAGAGCAAACACTTGAATATATTTTTCCAGCACTGGTGGTGAAATGTGTATCATCCCTGATTTAGGGGTGCTTTCCAGTACTGTGAATCATTCTGAGGTGTTCAGAGGCTTTGACTTTTTGCTATATATTACTTTAAATAAGTAGGGGATTAGCCAGAACTGAAAATTTTGTTCTATATCTGTGATTAACAGTAATATTGTGCATACACAGTTACATGGTAGATGGCACTTCTTTTGTAAGTTAACCAGGAGACCCTGGAGACTTTCTTTTTTTTTTGGCCTTTCCCGGCCTCTTTCTTGTTTCTTAAAATGAACATATAGGATCAGAGTTTTTTTAAGATCCATTCTAGTTGTTAGGTTCTTTGATTTAACTTTTAATGGATGCCATTCCTTGAGTTGCTAAATTCTTTTTAGTGCTGGTGAACCATCAAAATCTGGATAATTATTATGGATTTTAGTTGGAAAATAGATTGTGAAGTTCATAAATAGAATAATAAAACATAAAAGAATAGAGCAATATCAAGAAATCACTTAAAGAAAGCCCATTTTATTCAATCTTGTAATTCTTACAGAGAATAAGCATGAGCAGAGACTATTTTTGTCTCCAGTTATTTAGTTTAGTGTAATTCCTACATATAAGATAGAGCATCAATAAATCTTTGTAAGAACACTATTTAAAAATTCAGCCTCAGTAATTGTACACTTTAGAGCTTTGTAGCTGATTAATCAAACAGTTAAAGCCAAATAAACTTTACAGAACATTTTACAGAATATGAGCAAAAGCAGCAAATACAGTGGTGCTGATTTGAGCTTTCTTCCTTAGGGATCTGTGTGTTTTTGGTTCCTTAGGAACCAGGATTTTTTTTCCCTAGCATATAATGTAGTTTTGCAAGCTACTAAAGTAATGAGGTCTGTAAATTGTAGGATTTTTTGAGCAGAGAGGAAATTTAGAGATTATCTACATTCATGTTTTTTTGTTTGTGTTTTCAGGCAAAGGATGGAAGGTCCAGAAAGGTTAAGTCAGTTGTCCAAGATCATGTATGTAGCTAGCCTCTTGAGCATTGGGAGGCAGGTCACACTAGCTGTGTGACCTGATAAAATCACTCCCTCTCTCTGGGCTGTAGGTTCCTCATCTGTTAATTGAGAAGGCTGGACAGGTTTCTCAACTACAGCCTGTATTTTCTTAGGACCCATCCAGCTTTAAGTTTCCGTGCTTTTTGTGATTTTATATTTGATAGATGGAGAGGGTAGAATTTAAAGACATTGTTCATGGCATATAGGTATCTTTTAAAAAAAAATGTGATGAGATTATAATCTGTGAATGGAAAGTTGTCCTCTGAGACTCTTATTTAGCCTTACATATAGAAAAAAATGATAGTCGTAGATGACGTTTTTGTTGCAGGATTTGGGAAGAGAAGGGTTTGGTATAAGTGGTACTTCTTTTATTTTCAAGTGTAAGGAAACATTATTATGACCTTCATTTATAGAACTCTCCCATGAGAATACTTGTGTTGCAGGCTTCAGTTTCCCAAAGGTGTTATCTTGATTAGTTAGGACTAACTTGCCTTGCTGAAACTTGTTTGAAATTTCCAGTTTGGCCACCCGATGGGGCACAAACCACACGATGTTTTTCAGGCACTTCTTCCACAAAGGAGATACCGTAGAGAGTGTTTACGATAGCACGTGTACATGATTATGTCAGTGAGATGCTTGGAATTTAATAATGTTCCTTAAATTGGTGAGTAGATAATTGTATGAGACAGGAATCTTTAATTGTTCTTCATTATTTTTACAAAGTATTTTAGGATGATTGTTCTGGAAAGATGATACCTGTCCATCTTTAAAGGTTGGTTTTGAATCAGATTTTGGGTAAAGGCCCAGATCATAAGATCCTAAGAATCTTATTTGACCTGGGGTGGCCATGGAAAATTAGTCCTGGTTTCTAATTCAGTCCTAATATGGAAAGCACTTTGAAAGACTGATTGAGTTATGCTGGCTAGGGGTGTTCAGAGTATTTAAGTAGCAGGTCCTAAAGGATAGTACCCAAAACTCTCATGGAAAAAAAATAGTATTAAAACTGTTAATTATATTATCTTTTTGTATAAGAAATAAGACTGTTAATATTTAAATGGTTGATGCAGGCCATGCACAGACATTCTGAGGGGGAGAGGATTGACAGTGGTTCTGTCACTTGCTGTTCACTTTGAGAAATGGTAATTAATCCACTTTATGACTGCAGTTAACTATATTTATGGATAGATGGATATGCCTTACAGAGTTCTGTACAGAAGCCTTAGCAATAATACCAGTTTAGCAAGTTGAAGCATACAGCAAGGAAATAGTTGAACTGACGAGACTCCTTCTAGTACTAGGCTTTTGTTAAGCACTTTACAGATTTTTTTTTAAAAAAAGCCACTTCAGTGTACTTCATAAGAAAATGCTGGGCAAAGCATTTTAGAATTATTGAGGTAGCTCTCTGGAGTAATGTTATTATATACATTGTCATCCATAATAAATATCATTCGCAGTATATAGTATATATTGTTAATATCCTTTTTGTGAAGTGTATTTTTAACGTATAGCCTATACAACTAAGTATCAAAATCTCCTGAATTCTGAACTTTCAAATACTGTTATAAAATTTGAAATCAAAATTTTGAAAAGTTAGGAAAGTTTTCAGTTATATTATTCTATAAAAGTATTGCTACTGATGACAACTTTCTATAAAGATAAAATATTTTTGTATAATTAATAAATGAAAATGTTTAGTTCATCTTTTTAAAACTTTTACTTTTAAAACATCTATATTTTATAGTGCAATTGATAAATATACATATACTGATGTTACATAGTAAACCTTTTAAAGTGGGGTCAGGGTGGGTATACCATTAAAAGTTTGGAAGATTACACAAGTTGTATTGCTTAATCTGTGAATTACCTGCCTAACCCATGAATTACATGGTGTTGGACTGGTTTTAGGGATCGAGTGTCAAAATTGAGAACCACTACAGGAACGTTGTAACAGTGGTGGTAAGATAGCAACGATGCTGTTATTTTGGGGGTTGTGCCAGATAGTGTGCTCCGTCCTTTAAAAACACTTTTCCTCATAGCAAGCTTTTAAGGTAGCTTGTTACCTCCATTTATTGATGGGGGAAACTTAAGTCTTAGAGCCAGTAAGTAACTGATTATGTACATACTGTAGGAGCAAAGATGCTTGCAGGAGCCCATGCACTTAACTTCTATGTCTTACTGCTTTGTGAAAAGAAACAAGTAAATTTATCCATTAATACATTTATAATTTAAGGCAGTGGTTCTCAACCTTCCTAATGCTGCGGCCCTTTAACACAGTTCCTCATGTGTGGTGACCCCAACCATGAAATTATTTTCATTGCAACTTCCATAACTGTAATTTTGCTACTGTTATGAATCGGGCGACCCCTGTGAAAGGGTTGTTCGACCCCCAAAGGGGTTGCGACCCACAGGTTGAGAACTGCTGATTTAAGGCATAGTTTGACCTATTCACAAGTACCACTGCTTTAATTTGGTGAAGTACTAGTGGGCCTCTTTTTAGCCCTGGTTGCAATCTACATGGCTTACAGGAAGTAGAGTGTGGTCTAGAAGGCAGAGTTTCTCTCTCTCTGTTCATAATTCTCTCAAGGTAATCATCTTAATTTTTATTGGTCAGATAACTGGTAAATAGAGGGCCTTATAAAGGTGAACTTTCAGAAAATTAGGAAATATGGTGATAGAGTAAAAGGACGACCATAATAGTGGGCACAGTTATTAGTGACTATGCCACAGTGTAACATTTGACATAACAGATTTTGGAATGTTAAAATTTAGAAGGAACTTTAGAATTCTTTTTTTTCTTTCCTTTTAAAAATAAAAAAATCAATTCCCCTTTTTACTTAAGTGGGAAGTGATGTCTAGTAATATAAAGTGCTTCAAGGTCACTTGGCTACTTTTTTTCAGCAGCCCAGTTAACACATTCACCCTGATTCATTTGCCATCATGCGCTAATATGTTCATGTGAAAAGGGCTGGTGGGGGCTGCTAATCTCCTCTAACTCTACAAAGTGGGAAGGGAAATCAACTGTCAGCACTAGCCCAAGGTTGGTTTCTATGAAGCAGAGGTCAGATATGAGGGTAAATAAGAAGGTATTACTACAAGATACTAGAAATCTTTATTAAATAAAAATGTCAAATGGTAATGTGAAGCTATGTCCCCTAAGTCTATACATTTCTGAAGGTAGTATTTCCATCTCTCAAACCATTTCCTGAAGAATTCTGTGCTCTTCCATTTGTACCATGGCTAAATGGCAGTTTTGGCATCCTCAACGGACTCAAATCGCGTTCCTTTTCAAATCGTGTTTTTTGAGTTCGAGGAACAAAAAAAAGTCTGAACGGGCAAGGCTAGGACTCTAAGGTGAATGGAGTAAGATTCCCCCAACGGTGCTACTATAGGACAGACAGCCCATGCTACCTTTGAAGAATGAGCAGGTGTTGTTTTGTGATGGAAAAGATTCCTTTGTGCAAGTTTTTTGGTCTTTTTCCCACCAGTGCAGTTTGATTGACATATAATTCACATACCATATAATTCAGATGGTTTAAATATATTAAGAGGAGTTGTGCAGTCATCACCACAATCAATTTTAGAACATTTTCTTCATTCTTGTATTCATTATTATTGGCTCCCTATTTCTCTCCAACCTCCCCTGCCATAACTCTAAGAAAATATTAATCTAGTTACTGTCTCTGTAGATATATATAACCTAGGTTTCATATAAAGCAGTGTATGATATGACAAAATAATAATAATTTATAAATTATCAAGGGTCCATGAGGGAGGGGAGAACAGGGAGGGAGGGGAAAAATGAGGCGCTGATACCAAGGGCTCAAGCAGAAAGCAAATGTTTTGAGAATAATGATGACAACAAATGTACAAATGTGCTTGACACAATGGATGTATGTATGGATTGTGATAAGAGTTGCATAAGACCCCAATAAAATGATTTAAAAAAAAAAAAGAAAATCATACAAAACAAACAAGACTTAGCAATAACAACAAAACACAGAAAACCCTCATTGCAAAAGAAGGCAGACAATAATAAAACCAGAACAAATCTAAAATGGGTAAGAGGGAAAACAGATTATAAGGTGTTACGTTTTAATCTAACGATCTGCATGGTGGTATCTTAGTGGTGTAGTAGTTACATGTTGGACTGCTAGCTGCAAGGTTAACTGCTCGAAACCATTAGCAGTTCACAGGAGAAAGTTGAGGGCTTCTACACCTGTAAGAAGTTCCGGTTTCAGAAACCCACAGGGTCAGTTTTACCCTGCGCTAAAGGGTCACCATATCAAAATCGACTCGATAGCAGTGAGTTTGTTTGTGGTTTTATATCTAAATTATCTACTGGAAAAAAATAAGGCTTTCTACTTCCGTAAAGAGTTAGAGTCACAGAAACCCATAGGGGCAGTTCTACTCTGTCCTCTGAGGTCACTATGAGTAGGAATTAACTCACTGGCAGTTAGTTTGGGTTTTTGTTTGTTTGTTTATATCTGCAAGAGTCCACTTTCCATTGCATTCCTTCCGGGTTTGAGGGCAAGGCTGTTCACATCCCTGGTCAATGGTCGGAGGGGATTCACCAGTGGGTTAATCCATGTGGGAACCCTTCAAATGTATTTTCGGCCCTCACTGTCATCCATAGCCAAACTTGGCTCAGAATTTGAGATCTAATACCATTCCCACTTCCTGTCTTGGATTTATTATTTACAGTCTTTGGATTACACAGGCTGGTGTGCTTCTAATGTGTATATTTACTGATACTTCATTCAGATTAGATAACGGCTTATTTTAAGAAAAGCTTTTAAGACCCCCGATGTCTTTCTTTTAGCTGGGCACCATCTGATTTCCTCACCACATTTTGCCATAGCACCTATATCTTCAGTGATCCCTTTGTGAGGGTAGGTATTGAGCAGGGTATTATCACAAAAACTGATTGCACTTAGGTTAGGCCTATGGTTAAGTGCAAGCTCAAAATCCATTCGTATATGTAAGGTTTATATACATGAGTGGTTCTCAACCTTACTAAAGCCGTGATGCTTTAATACAGTTCCTGATGTGATGACCCTCCAACCATAAAATTATTTTTGTTGTTACTTCATAACTGTAATTTTGCTACTGTTATGAATCGGACGACCCCTGTGAAAGGGTCATTCGATCTCCAAAGGGGTCACGACCGACAGGTTGAGAACCGCTGATAAACATGTTTCACTTTAGTGGCAGCATTGTCAGCTTTTTGAGAGATAATATAAATAACCTCCATGGTGCCTTTGGTAATTCTACTAATAGTATTAAACAAGATGATGGTATAGCATTTGAAATACTATTGAGA
>NW_022111324.1:22071874-22083627 GCF_000313985.2 Echinops telfairi
AAGAAAACAATGAAGGTTATATACAGGGCATAACATTCACTACAGTATAACTCTTTAGAGGAGTAGAAAGAAAAGAAAGCCTCATTTTTCTCCCATAGAGTAGCTGGTGGTTTCAAACTACTGACCTTGTGGTTAGCAGAATTGCAGCCCAACTAGTAACCCTCAATGCCACCAGTCCTGGAAAAGGATAGAAAGCTCTTTAGCTCCACTGTAAAGTGCTCATAGACTTCCTACTACTCCACCACTGAACCTTGGCCCAAAGGCCCTCAGCTCTTTAGTTCCATGGGCTGAGAACTCCACTCCACTATCTTCTGGTCTCCTGGTTCTGCTACTTCTCACCATCTCTAGTGTTACACCTTTCTGTCTTTTGGGTCTAAGAGGTATCCAATGTAGGGACTGGGCCCAAAGGATACACTCTGTTCCTTTCTGTTCTTGGTGGTTGTCATAACCCCTGTCCACCTCTGGGATGGCTTAATGGGATTATAAAACTGATCAATCCTCTTTTAGGGTCCACACACCTTATTTGCATTGTCCTACCTCTACAAGGATGCCATAAACCTTTTTTTCCCTTAAAGCAAGCTGACTAAGCCCCTTGGTAGATTACAAGAAGCTCATTTGCATAATCTCACCCAATCTTTTGGTGGGAATCACAAGATCATGGATAAAAAGGCCATGTAAAAGTGGTCCATCACGCCACTGTTAGTAATGCATACAGAGTGCATGCTCTGGAGCCAGATTGCCTGCATTCAAACCCCAGCTTCTCAGCATACTAGGCAAATTATTATATCACTAGCCTCTCCATGCTTCAGTTTTTTCATCTGTAAAGTGGAGACAATAGTACTTATAGGACTGTCATGAGGATCCAATGAGTTAAAATATAAAATGTGCTTTAGCATGTAAGAGTTATATATATGTGCTATAAATGGTTTCCTCCACAGAATTTACTGGAATTAGATAATACTAAGTAAATAGTCTATGGAAATCTCTTCTTATCCTTGTGAGTGAATCTGTGCTTCAAAACGTGTCACTTTGGACTTGTTCAGATTTTCTTGGAAAACGTTTGTTATCTGTGGTAGTTATTTCAGTAAATTGTCCTTAACCTTTTTTTGCATATTATAAGAAGTTTTACATATTGTGAAGCTAGCTCTGTGTTTCTGAAGTTGAATTCTCCCAGGGGCTTGTATTATTTCAATAACAGATCATGTTTACATATGTCTCAAAAGCTTACATGTTATTGGAGTTTAGTGGATATCTAATTTTAGTTCTCAATTTTTTTAGTGAAAATTTAATTTTCAAATTTAGAATTAGTTATAGATTTGAAAAAATAACTTTCTTAACTCTTTTGTTTCATACATGAATAAATTGGGGGCAGAGGACCCGAAGGCTTTTTTTAAGGTTTACAGCTAGTGGAGAGAAGAGCTTGGGAAACAATTTTGGTTTCTTGCACACTACTTAACCTTGCTGAAACTTACTGCTGCCACATAAATATTTCTTTGGTTTAAAATTTTTAAGATGTTTTCTTTGTAAGAATCAATATGGATTTAAATGGTGAGTATTCAGATAATCTGCATCAATACATCTGAATTGAATCCATTAGATAATACTAACAGGTTTAAAGAAGTTCTAGTGTGTGCCAATAAAAAAACCGAACAAATTATAAGACTCAAACCATAAAAAAGTCAGCCAGTATTTACTCAACTACAGAAAGTGAGCTATTGCCCATTTTAGGTATTGTCACAAGTGAAAACTTACCTTGAACAAGGAGACATGTCTAAAGAGTTGTGTCAGAGTAGACTAGAGAAATAAATCCAAGGAGACTCATTTATATAAGAAAAAGTTTTATATACAGGAGCAGCTGAATATTGAGAAAACATCCCAGCCCAGTGCAGATCAAGTCCATAAGTCTGTTATTAGTCCATATGTCCCATACCAATCGATAAAATCCTCTTCAGACTCATGAAACATGCAATGGCACTGAATGCAGGAAGATCACAAGCCAGTGGTTGGGAAGTCTTGTAGATCCAGTGGTGTTGCAAGCATCTCAGCTCTGGCAGAGGTCTCCACGTGGCTTCTCTAGCTCCAGAGATCTGGCTCCATCAGCCTCTCTCCATGTGTCTTCTCCACAGGGATGTCTCGCAAGGAGTGAGTAGAGAGTGTCTCTCGCCTCCAAGGAGGAAATATAGGAGTTCCCAGAATCCTCAGGAGGCCAAGCCCACACAGGCCTCATTGGCTGTATCTTGATTGGCAGGCTAGACTCCACCCCTACATTGTTAATCCTCAAATTGGCACCAGATTATGTAACTACCACAGGAGTTATGATACGGCTTGAGGGGCGAGGTAGAGATGAGAGAGCATGACTTAGAAAGTTGAGAAGAGAACTCCTGACTATCCACCGTCCACACACATATCTCTTATAACATAATTTACCAAGACACAGTCAACGCATGTGGAACTAGAGAAGACACAAATGTATATCAGTTCATTAAGTATTCATGAATATCCACCTCCCCTTTTAACAATAATACTTTTTTTTCTAAGACAGTAAAAGCAGCTGATATTTACAGAATGTTTCTGATGTGGTAGTCATTTTATATTTAATTTTTAATCTCCAAGGTCAGTTGTGTTATCTCCATTTTAAGAATATACTGAGCCTTATATTGAATAGATTGCCTAAGGCCACATAGCTTATAAGTGGTAGAACCAGAATTGAAACACAGGTGTGTCTTTATTTCAGAACCTGTAGTCTAAACATGGTACAGTATTATGTGGTCAGGCAACGTGCAGGGTGCTGGAGATAAATGAGAGTGGGAAGAACCTTGTTATTTGGGTGACCTTTTAATTAAAATATTGCTATAAAATCACAGAAACCTTTATTAAACAAAAATATCAAAATGTGAAGCTGATATTTCTTGACATCTCTTCCATCTAGGTCTGTACACTTCCAAAGGCAGTGCTTCCATCTCTTTAACCCTTCCCTGAAGAATTTTGTGCTCTTCAATTAACACCAGGTCTAACTGGCCATTTTGACATTCTTAAGGGACTCAGGTTGTGTTTTTTCAATGTTCTTTGAGTTCTGGGAACAGAAAGAAGTCTGAAGATATAAGATAGGGCTGTAGGGTGCAGGAGGTATGGTCTCCCAACAATACTCTTAAAAGACAGCCCTTGCTAACTTTGGAGAATGAACAGGCATGTTGTGATGTGGGGGGGAAATTCTGCAACTTTCCTAGCCTTTTTCTCCCCAGTACAGTTTTCCATTTTCTTAAAACTTCATAACCCCCTGTGATATCTTTTGAGAAGATCTAATAAGATCCCCTTGGAATCCTCAAAAAGTCCCTTTAGTCTTCTGAGCTACCATGTTGTCCTGAATCTGAACTGCCTATTAAATCCTTTGGAAACTGCTAGTTTGATTGGACCTTTTTTTGTAAAGGAGCCCTGGTGGTGCTCTTGTGTAAGGGTTGCATCACTAACCGCAAGGTTGGTGTTTCAACAGCTGCTCTAATGGGAGAAAGATTGTAAGAAAGATAGCTAACTGCTCCTGTAAAGATTTGCAGCCTTAGGCTCTATATAGAGTTGCTACGAGTTAGAATGAACTCAGTGGCAGTGGATATTGGGTAAAAATGTATTACTGATAGACCTTGTCTGCAGCCATCCATGACTAATTGTGCCGATGCTAAGTTTTATTTGGAAGAAATTTATGCCTATATGAACTAGAACCCCGGTAGCAATACTTTTGGAACATATGTACTGGTATATATCCAAAAACGGAAAAAACCTCACTGGGCAGAGATTTTGTAGTATACATGTTTCCCACTAGGGGAACATGGACCAACTCACTGAGTTAGTGCACCCAGTGGCATCTCCTGGAAAGGTTCTCTCTGGTCACAGTGAATTTTTTCATCAAAGCAGTTTCACTTGAACCTCGCTTCTGTGATGGCTGATTTCAGAGAACAGTGTGTGACTGTGAAATTTTGTTTCCTGCTCAGGAAAAATGCTGCAGAAACTGTTGCCTGTTGAACACAGTTTTCAAGGACAGCACTATGAGGAAAACACAAGTGTATGCGTGGTTTTCTCGTTTCAAAAAAGGTGAAATGTTGATTGATGACAAATCTTGTTCTGGACATTTGTCAACTACCCAAAAGGATGAATATGTTGACTCATAGTACATTTGGAGTTGGTTACACCAGGTCAGGCTGTTAATTAAGCTTTCTGTTTAGAGGTTTTGGAAAGATAGCCTAACAGTGTGTGACAAAAAAGGCCTGATTTGTGGCTGATGGGGGGACTGGTTTTGCCACCACAACAATGCACCTGCTCAACTCAGTGTGCCAGTTTTTGGCAAAAAACAGCATGCCTCTCTTGCCCCATGCACCTGGCTCACCTGACCTCGCTTCATGTGACTTCTCTTTGTTTTCATGAATGAAGAGGGACATGAAAGGACAGCGATTTGATGACTTAGAAGAGGTGAAGAATAAAATGAGGGAGGTGCTATCAGTCATCTGTTAGTCCAGAAACAAATTCATAGAGACTCATGTGAATAAGAAAGAGGTTTATATACAAGAGCAATTGAATATTGAGAAAACAGCCCAGCCCAGTCCAGATCAAGTCCATAAAGTCTGATATTAGCTCATATGTCTGATACCAATCTATAAAGTCCTCTTCAGAATCATGAAACACATGCAATGACACTGAATGCAGAAAGATCACAGGCCAGTGGGTGGGAAATCAGTGGTGGTAGAAGCATCTCAGCTCTGGCAGGGGTTTCAATATGGCTCTCCAGTTCCCAGGGCTGCATCAGGGTAGGTTCACGTGGCTTCTCTTCAGGGAGGTCTCACAGGAAGTGAGTCTTGAGTTTTGTCAGTAGAGAGTCTCCAAGGTAGTGAGCAGAGAGAAGTGTCCTGCCTCCAAGGAGGAAATACAGGAGTTCCCAGAATTCTCAGGAGAAGGCTATGTCCACACAGAGATCTCATTGGTTATATTTTGATTGATAGGCCAGACCACCCCTTCACTTGTACTCCTCTCAAATTGACACAAGATTATGTAACTACCACACCATCCAAACAGATGAGTTTGAAAAGTGTTTCCAAGAATGGAGTCGCAAATTTGACAAATGTATTGAGTGAAATGGAGAGTACTTTGAAGGTGATAAGGTTGTTTTGTAAAAAAAAAATTAAATACATAGCTTTGGTGGGGGGAATGATATATTTTAATTTGTATATATTTTCCCCATACTTTTAACACTTAAAATAAGGGTGGACCCTTCGATTAAATACTATATCATAGTTTAATTATTAGAGATTTTTTTCATTCCTAGGTGTCTATTACTATTGGTTTTGTGTTAGATTTGGTGAAATATGGTAGCATTATTATATAACATTTACTGAATGCCTACTGTATCAGCACAATAGTAGGATACCTGTCAGATAGCATCCAACATTTCATATATTAGCTAGCAACTCATATTTGTTGAGTAAATTATCTCATCTGATCCTAAAACAAGCTTCGTGATAGAAGTGTTTCCCTCATTTTATACAAAAATAGAATGTGGTGGTTGTGAGCCTGTCTAGCCGCACATACCATTCTTTTATCACTGAACAGTGTTTCCATACTGTGTTTTATCTAAGTGTGAAGAGGAAGGATAGATTTGAGCAAAATTTGGTAAATAGAACTGTCAGGATTTTTGTTAACCTTCAGAGACTGATAAATGCTGATGTAAATTGAAAAGGAGTTACACTCGAGGTTAGTTTCTTGTGAACACTATCCTATTAACTGCCAAGAGACTGATTTTTACCTAAGTTATGGTGAATTTACTGTAACCTAAGTTATCGTCAAAAATTGGTCTTTCATCCGGAGGAGAAAACTGTGGGACTGACAGTACTGTGGGGCAGGGGGGACTGAGGAGAGGGAGGAGGTGGGGAAAAGGAGTGGGGAGCCAACAGACCCAGGGACAAGAGAACAACAAGAGATCTAAAATCGATGGTGAGGAGGGCATAGAATGCCTGGTGGGGTTTGAGCAAGTACAATGTAGCCAAGAGGAAGTACAGAGAACCTAATGAAGGTCGAACATGATACTGGGACAGGAGGAAAGGAAATGGAAAAACTAGGAGGCAAAAGACATTTATAGAGGTATAAACATAGGCATGGACATATGTAAATATGTTTATAACGATAGGGATACAGGTTATGTACATATATTTATAGGTTAAGTATTAAGGTAGCAGACGGACATTGGGCTTTTACTTAAGTCCTACCTCTACGCAAGAACACTTTGTTCTAATAACCTGCCATTCTGTGATGCTCAACTTCCCGACACGATTGATGAAGACAAAATGGGTACATAAGCTTAAAGTGGTGAAGAAAGCTGATGGTGGCCAGCTATTACAAAATAATAGCATCTGGAGTCTTAAAGGCTTGAAGTTAAACAAGCGGCCATCTAGCAGGGAAGCAACAAAGCCCACATGAAAGAAGCACACCAACCTTTGTGATGGGATCAGGTATCAGGCATCAGAAGACCCCAAACAAAACAACCATTTCCATGTGAATGAGGAGGGTCTGAATGGAGACCCAAAGCCCATCTGTAGACATTTGCACATTCCTTCACAGAATGGTCACACGGAAGGGAGGAACCAGCCAGGGTGCAATATAGCATCCATGAAACATGCTTCCTCCCCTCCACTGTCATGACCCCAGTTTCATCTTACAAATCTGGCTAGACGAGCTCTTGACACACAGAATCCAGGACAGCTAAAAACCCCTTAGGGCCAATAATGAGAGTAGCGATACCATGAATGCAGAGGGAAGGTGGGAGGATAAGGGGGATGTACAACTCCCCCCCCACCCCCAGACAGACAACAGAAACATGGGTGAAGGGAGACATGATGGTGTAAGATATGAAAACAGTAATAATGTATAAATTATCAAGGGTTCACGAGGGTGGGATGGTAGGGGAGGGAGGGGGAAAAAAGGAGCTGATACCAAGAGTTCAAGTAGAAAGAAAAAGTTTTGGAAATGATGATGGCAACATATGTACAAATGTGCTTGATACAATTGATGTATAGATTGATTGTTTTTTAAGAGCTGCAAGAGCCCCCAATAAAATGATTTATTAAAACTATTTAAAATTATTAAGAAATTGGTCTTTCAAATCTCATATTCATGGGACTTGGGCAACAGTTTGTAATTCAGTGATTGACAATATTTAAGAAACAAAGAAGTGATGTATAAAATTCAGGGTGCTGAAAATGGTACCTATTATGCACAACCTTTCCCTATAGGCAAGTTATGAGGGGAGACAAACTAGAAGGTTGCTTGGCAGTATATAGAAAGAGAGAGTTATGATCTAGTTTGGGTGGGTGAGTTTCTTGGTTCAGGTTATACCCTTCCCTGGTTGATATTTGGATGTGTTACCATTGTTTTTGCTTTGAAATTTTTACTGTGTTTTTTGTGTTGACCTCCTTCTCTTTTGCCTTACATTTATTGTCTTAGATATGTATTACTTACCTATACTGGCCCAGAAGGAGCCATGGTAGTGGAGTGGGTTATGCATTGGGCTGCTAACTTTAAGGTCAGTGTCCAAACCCACCAGCCCACTTAAAGGGAAAAAGAGGAGGCTGTCTGCTCCTACAAACTTCTAAAAGTCTGGGAAACATAAAGGACAGTACATCTCTGTTCTGTAGAGTCACTGTGGTAGTGGCTGGATACTGGTCTACAACCCATCTTCCTGTTTTTCTCTTTTTTTAGGGGGCAGTTTTATAACATTATTTGATAATCAGCTGATTTCATCCATGCTGACTATCTGTAGGGTTTTGAAATTGGTGACAACCACATAGGTAACCAATTTATAGAGCTTGTTTGGTGAATCTTCATCCTCATTACATTTTCTGGACAACTGTGCGTGGATAATACAGGACCTTCCTGATTCCTTTGTTGAGCCTGCTGTCGATTCGTACATCTGATGTTCCCATCTTCCTCATGGCAAATTTCCGAATCTCCCAAAGGGCACGTTTCTTGGAAGCCCATAACCTGGATGTGCTTGGGAATGCTGGTGGTGTACTCACTCTCTGGGCATGACTTTGTTGGTAGCTGAACAGGAACCATAGTGCTGGGACCAGGTTAGAAAGGCCACATTCTCTCTCTTAGCACATATCTCTTGACCTAGCGTATGCTGGTTTTAGAGTGTACTTGGAATCTATCAGACTAATTTATTAGGTCTAAGAATTTTCTGAATCTCAGTCTCTGTTAATAAGACACTAATTATATGACTCCTTTCTTAGTAATTGTGATATAGAGAAAATAATTGTATATAAAACACCTAGCCTATCTCCATGGCTCAACTTTCAGCCAAATGATAGACAGGACTATGCTGTGAACAGTTATACTGGCCTAGAACAACCAATGGATATTAGAAACAAGAGAGGTAAAATAGAGAACATTCATTAAGATAACACACTCTTAAAGATCTACAGAAAGTAGAGTTTTAGGATTCAGAACCCAGATTTTTTCCTATATTTTTCCCCCTATAAGCTCCTGAGGTGATTACTGAACTATTACTTCAGTTCCCTTTATCTCTAATAGTATAAATACACACACACACACACACACACACACACACATATATAATTGGCATCTTTTGGGGGGACTTCTTTAATTTCTAATGTTGCTTATGTACCAAGTTTTCTGGAAATTATGTTGTATTCCTTATATTTTCCATGTGTTTATGTGAAGAGCATAAATCTCTCCCTTATTTGTGAAACTAACCCTGGAGAATATTTCCCAGTGCAAGTTAATGGCCATTTAGTACTCTGATTAAGGAATTAAAGAAGCATAGCTACCCTAAAGCAAATTCAGGGAGGGGTTCCTTATGTAGAATATTAAGTGCTTAATTTCAGAGCTTACTCTGGAATGGTATATATAAATGCTGTATGGAAAGGACAGAATATAATTCACTAATATAATTGCTTCCTGTCTTTGTTTAAACAATGGATATTAGATCAAAGCAAGTAATGTCCTAGTTATCCTCAAGTTACACTTTTGGTGTCCCTAGTTGTGGGAATTAGAGGTTGTAAGAAAAGATGCTGGGCATCCTACTGTTCAGTATGCAGACTTAACTCTTTTCAGTTCTGTGCTTCTCTATTCTCTGGAGGCTCTTCAGTTGTCTTCTCATCCTCTAATTCATTTTCTTTAGAAATAAACTTCAGGCTCCTGGGTGTGGTGTAGGGAGGATGGGGTGTGGGTAGTGGTGATGTGAAACTGGACTTTATGCAACAAGTCCTCCTATATTCAGCCTCACCCCTTAACTCTATTTTTTAAGGTACCTAGTACTTCCAGTTCCTTAGCTATTCTGGGTTTTAGGGCCAGAATTGGCTTGCTTCCTGGGGTTTCCTTCTCTAGAGGTATCAGAGTGCAGCTCTTCAGCACTGTCCCTTAAAGTCAGTTTACTAGTCTCTCTGCTTTCTGCCTTCCAAAAATACGTGTTTGTTGGTAGCTCTTGCCCATTCTCTTTATCCTTATGGGCTTATACTAAAAAAAAAAAAAAATACTGTTTTGTCATTTTTGTGGGATTTGGAAGAATAAGGTGATACTTTAATATGGTCAGTCTGTCATAGTTTTACTGTATTATCTACTTCCCCTTCCCTGCCATGTTTTTTGATACTTTAAGGATTTTGGTTTTCATTACATTGAATTATAATGCATAATGAAGGCTGCAGCTTTTGATCTTCATTAGCAGATGCTGTTAGTCTTTTGTTTCAGCAACCAACATTGTAATATCTGCATATAGCCTTCCTCCAGGCCTGATTCTGTATTCTTCTTCATATAGTCCATCTTCTTGGATTATTTGCCCAGCATACAAATTGAACAAATATGATTAAAGGATTCAACTTTAGCACACACTTTTCTTACTTTAAACCATGCAGTATTCCCTTGTTCTGTTCAACCACTGCCTTTTGGTGTATGTACAGGTTCTCCATGAGCACAGTGAAGCGTTCTGGAATTTCCATTCACTGCAATGTTATTCATAGTTTTTTAAAATACTTTTATTGGGGGCTCTTACATCATAGTTTATTTTAATCCACACAATCAAATGATTTTGTATAGTCAACAAAACATTTTTATTTGGCTTTTAGCCAAGACCCATATGATATCAGCAAAGATATCTCCCATTCTGATTCTCTTCTGAATTGGCTTGACTTTCTGGTAGGTCCCTGACAGTGTACTGCTGTAACCATTTTTGAATTATCTTTAACAGAATTTTACTTGGATGTGATATTAATGACATTGCTTGGTAATTTCCACATCCTTTTGGGTTGCCTTTTGGAATGGGTACAAATATGAATGTCTTCCAGTTAATTGGCATAGACTAGTTATCCTGGGGCTTTGTTTCTGACTAATCCCTTCAATGCAGCGTGGATTTCTTCCTTCATTCCCATTGATTCTTAATCACGTGCTATCTCTTGAAATAGTTGTAATTTGACAAATTCTTTTTGGTACAGTGACTGTATATTCCATCTTTAGCTGCTTCCTGCATCATTCAGTATTTTGCCCATAGAATCCTCCAGTATGGCAACTTGAAACGAATTTTTAAAAATTCTTTCAGCTTGAGATACATTGAGTGTATTCTTCATTTTTGACTTTTGAACTCTTCTTGCACAGTTCATTATAATGCTTTTCTTTGTCTTTTTCTAGTTGCCCTTTGACATTTTCTGTTCAGCTCTTTTGCTTCATCATTCTATTTACTTTAGTTACTCTACGTTTAAGAGCAAGTTTCAGAGTCTCTTTTGACACCCACTTTGGTCGTTTCTTCTTTCCAATGGCTTTCCCCCCCATGTGTGATGTCCTTTTTGTCATCTTGTCTGGTCTTTAATTTTAAGTTCAGTGTGTCAAGCCTGATCTTGAGATGGTTTCAGGTGGGAATGCTCAGATCATATTTTAGCTCTCATGGACAGGTTTTAATTTTCCTCAGCTTCGACCTTGCATATGAGCAATTGATGGCTCATGCCATGTCAGCTGCTGGCCTTGTTTTGACTGATTATATTGATGGTCTCCACTGTTACTTCCTACAGTTGTAGTCACTTTGATTCCTGTGTACTCGTATCTGGCGAGGTGTACATGGATGGTTGCTGTTTATGTTGTTGAAAGAAGGTGTTTGCAATGAAGACATCATTGGTCTTGTAAAATTCTATCATGTGAGCTCCAGCTTCACTCTATCACAGTGGTTCTCAACCTTCCTAATGCCGTGACCCTTTCATACAGTTCCTCGTGTTGTGGTGAGCCCCCAACCATAAAATTATTTTTGTTGCTACTTCATAACTGTAATTTTGCTACTGTTATGAATAGGGCAACCCCTGTGAAAATCTTTTTTTGGAGGCCCATGGTACTAAGTCTGTAACACATCATGGTAAAAAACAAACAAACATTTTGCATGTCCCTTTAACAAATAACTATCAGCATATTTGAGATACTCATCTGTCAAACCATATACTTAATGTACTCAGAAAGGTTTAATCAGAAGGTATCTGAATGTTGTGATCAAAAGTGGTAACTTGGGGGAGGAAGAGAGAGTGGAGCATATCCTGACCCATCAGGCCTGGAGATCGCTGCTCTGAACAGTCAATGGACAGAGTGGACAATATGGCTGATCCCACCATGAGACATGCCGTGCCTTGATGGCCCCAGGTTCTAAGGGGGACAACACTGGAGACTCAGTGTCGGGACTAGCCCAGACTAACCCTGAGACACCGAGGCAAACCACAAAAAGCGGG
>NW_022111324.1:22084459-22093983 GCF_000313985.2 Echinops telfairi
TATAGCGTCTGGGGTCTTAAAGGCTTGAAGATAAACCAGTGGCCATCTAACTCAGAAGCAACAAAGCCCACATGGAAGAAGCACACCAGTCTGTGTGACCACGAGCTGTCGAAGGGATCAGGTATCAAATATCAAAGAACAAAAAAATCATATCATTGTAAAGGTGGGTGTGTGCAGAGTTGAGACTCAAAGCCCATTGGTAGGGAACTGGACACCCCCTTACTGAAGGGTTGTGGGGAGGGGATGAACCAATCAATGTGGAGGGTAGCAACGATGAAACATATAACTTTCCTCTAGTTATTGATTGCTTCCTCCCCTCCAATATCATGATCCTAATTCTACCTTACAAATCTGGCTAGACCAGAGGATGTACATTGGTACAGATAGCAACTGGAAACACAGGGCAGGGAATCCAGGCCAGATGACTCCTTCAGGACCAGTGGTGATAGGGGCGAGGCTTGGAGGGTGGAGGGAACCTGGGGTAGAAAGGAGGAACCGATTATAAGAATCTATGTATAGCTTCCTCCCTGGGGGATGGACAGCAGAGAAGAGGGCGGTGGGGAGACGTCAGACAGTGTAACTTATGACAAAACAATAATGATTTGTGAAGTATGGAGGGCTCATGAGGGAGGGGGCAGTGGGGAGGGAGGGGGGAAATGGGCAGCTGATATTAGGGGCTAGAGTAGAAGGCAAATGTTTTGAGAATGATGAGGGCAGTGAATGTACATATGTGCTTGACACGATGGATGGATGGATTTTGATAAGAATTGTACGAGCCCCCAATAAAATAATTTTTAAAAAGTGGTAACTTACCTGCTTTTCAAGTTTTGTTAATTACTATTGTAAGGAAAATGAAAAATAAGAGGGGAAAGAATCTCATCTCAATTTGTCACTGATCACATTTGAATTTTACTATATAAAACTAAGCAAAAGGGCTAAACACTCATTCACTGAATAAGCTAAAAGACTAAGAAATTAATCTAAATTGATCCCCAAATCATTAATTTTCAGAAATTTAATCACACTCTATAACAGTGGTTCTCAACCTTCCTAATGCTGCAACCCTTTAATACAGTTCATGCTGTGGTGACCCCCAATCATGAAATTATTTTCGTTGCTATTTCATAACTGTAATTTTGCTACTGTTATGAATCGGGTGACCCCTGTGAAAGGGTCATTTGACCTCCAAAGGGGTCACAACCCACAGATTGAGAACCGCTGCTCTATAGGGAGCAAGGCTGCAAGGAGAAAATGTTATAATTTTCTTCACTCATTTTTCTCCACCACCCTCTGCAGGATCACTCTTTCTAACCCTTCATGACATACCAGGTTAATCCCATAGCCTGTCAGTCACGTGTGTGTGTGCGCGCATGCGCGCGCGCATATTTTCAAAGTTGAAGTGAGAGTGCTGTCCCACCTCTCCCACCGCCCTTTCAGCTGCCACACATTCTTCCAGCCTCTGCTAGTAACTCCAGCAGCAGTAGCAGCAAAAGAGTGAGGAAGAGGACTACCCACAGTGGGCTCCCATAAGGGTCTAATCTGGTGTTTGCACAGCATCCAAATCACATAGTATCTTATTATTACATGGAGCATATTGTGGATGTTAAGTGACGTATACCTGTCTGTATATATGATTGTAATCTAGTGGTGTCAGACTTGAGGGAGAGAGAAGATTCAAGATCAGCCCCAAAACATTTGCTTGTATTTGGTGTTAATTAAAAAAAATTTTTTTTTCTGTGTTTGAAATTCAGAGTAGGTAAACCTGTAGAGACAGCAGCTAGAATAATAGATTCAAAGAGACGTGGCAGGAGAGGCTGGTTGGAAACTACAAGTACAAGGAAGAAGAAATGTCCTGGAATTAATTGTGGTGCTGGCTGCACAACTTTTATCAATGTGATTAAACTATTGAAATGTATAATGTATGAATTGTATGTCAATGAAACTTAAAAATTAAACAAACGAATTTAAAAAAAGAACAGCCCATAATTAATTAATTTTACTGAGGCCAGACACATTCCACTTCAACTTTTTTTTTAAACACCAATTCCGACACCAGCTGACCTCCTCACAGTGCTGTTCCACTTCTCTGTTGTGTTCGGTAATTTGTTGCATTGGCCACATAGAACTCACAGACCATACTCATGGTTTATGGTTCATTTGGAAAATGTCGTTGCTTGCAATCTTGTCGATTCTGGGCCATAACTGCAGGGGCAGTGAATTATTCAATGTGGCTCTTCTATCCAAAGTCTTTAACTCCCACTAATTGACCTTCCCCTGCATGGGTCTGGTAAGAAGGTGAGAGAAAATACAGATAGGATTCACCTGTGAGTAATTGCAACCAGGATCCCATGGAGTGCCATCCTGCTGTGTATAAAATGAGCCCTCTGAGAAGAAAGAGGAGGAATCTCATTACCAGCAAGAGCCAGGAGTGGAGTGCATCCTCTGGATCTAAGATCCCTGCACAGCATGAACCTCCTGGATCCAGAAGACAACTATACCATCAGTGGAGCAGTAGCAGAACCAGGTGCTAGAGCATGGAACAGCGTGGTTGGTGGCTCTGGGCACTAAATTGGGGAAGTTGGATTTGCTAATCCACAGCAGTGGAGCAGAGTGCCCTTGGACTGAGGCTTACTGGAGTGGGGTACCTCTGGGCACTTAATTCAGGAAGTTGGGCTTGCTGACCCACAGCACTGTAACTTTGTGCCTTCTAGATGAAGCTTACTGGAATGAGGTGCCTCTGAGCACTTAATTCAGGAATTTAGGTTTGATGACCCATGAGCTTAAAGGTTGAGGTTTAAGGAACCATATATTACAGAGTAGAGCTGTTTCACTGGGTTTCCTAAGCTGTAATTTGTGTAGGTACAGATCACGAGGCACAGATCACTAGGTCTTTTCTTCTCTGGAGCTAGCTGCTGATGGGTTCAAACCACCTGTCTCTGAGTTGGTAGCTGAGTGTTAAATCATTACACCATCAGGACTGTAACAGGATATAATTCAGGATTAGAACCAACTTGGAAGTGGCAGAATACAATATAGTCAGTCAAGCTTCCATCCAAGACAGTTCTCACTCAGCTCCTTGGCTGTGCCTGCAGGCAGGCCATGCTTCTAGACCTGGCTACCCTCCTCTCGGCCTCCATGAACAATTGTTACAGCGCTTTATTTCTGACTAGTGCTTGGAGGCACCCCACTCTCTCAGGGAGCTTCCTGCCCACAGCTGTGTGTTCAGCTCACTTGCTCTGTGGGTTGGCAAGCCTACTGCTGCTGCCTCACTTTGAGGGCTAGGCTTTAGGAATAGGGTGCCACTGGGCACATAATTGAGGAAGCTGGACTTGCTAACTTACAAAAATGGAGGCTGAGTGCCTTTGGGCTGAGGCCTATTGGGGTGGGGTGCCTCTGGGCACTTAATTCAGGGATCTGGGTTTGCTGACGCAGCTGAATGCTGTCCGGTTAAGGCTTCCAGAGGAGGAGTGGTGTGTTTCTTTGGGAATTTATTAGCAGACCTGAAAGAACTTTGTACCTTGTCTTGATAAACAACTATCCTGAGCATTTCTCACTGGGATTACAACCTTTCAACCTCCTTAATAAACCCTTTAGTCATGAATCTTGTCTGTGGTTTCTGTGTAGCCATTGCAATGGATATTAGAAACAAGAGGGTTCAAACAATACTAAATGAGACAGGGAAGACCGCCAACCTTCACATGTGAAGAACCTGTGAGTGAAGTGTGGAAAGTAGTGAACAAAGATTATATAATTACGCTGCTAAAGTTCATAATTTTCCATTTTAAATGAACATATTGGCTTCAGCAAGCTTGGTATTGAATAGGTATCAAAAGCACTGTGTGAAGATCAGCTAGCTTGAAAAGCTGATTTTTCCATCAGTCTTTTAAGCAAGATTGAAGATGATTTAGAACAAATTGTTATCAGTGATGCCATAAAATTACCAATATGAACCACATAGCAAAGTTCAAACAAAAGAGTAACTTCTGAGGGGCTCTGCCGAGTCGGCTAAATTCAAGGCAGAGAGGTCAGTCAGCCCAGAAGTTATGGCGACTTTTTTTTTTTCCAATCCCCAAGGAGTCATCTTGATAGAGCTTCTCAGAGGATGCAGTATGATTGATCATGAGGGTTTACTAGGAAGATGTCTTAAGAAAATTGAAAGCTAAATTGGTAGGGGAAAAAGTTCAGGAATTTTTTTCCTTCATGAAGTAGAAAAGCCTGTTCATTCACTGAGAGTAGCCCAAACTCCTAGATTTTGTTGGGAAATTAATTGTATCCCATCCATCCTATATAGCCTTGTTCTTCCCCTTCAGACTTCTTTCTGTTCTTCAAACGAAGAACATTGAAAAGGAACACATTATGGGTCCCTCAGGCATGCCCAAACTGCTATTTTGTTGTGTAAGTTGAAGAGCGTACAATTCCTTAGGAAAGGATATAGACCTACATGAAGGGTATGTCCAGAAACAGCAATTGCACATTTGGATTTAAAAAAAGTGTTTCTGGGATTTTTGTAGCAATGCTTTGAGTTAAACCCTCCTGTTTCAAATAAAATACCACAGAATTTCAAAGGAGGGTGAGATGACTTCCAGGAAGAGGAAAGGATAAAAGAATTTCAATTTGATCATGACTTTGGATTTGGAAATTTAAAAGTTAGGGGTGGGGGAGATCCCAGGTGTTGATAATAGATATCAACAAAGGCAAAGATGGAAGAAATACCAAAGCCCCTAAAATGAATATTTAGTAATGCATTTTGACTTGCAGGTCAGGTTTTGAAAAGTGGCATTCTGCAGTTTGGAACATAGACCTGAAAGGGAGATTGGACAACTGGATGCCTTAGAGACCAGCAGAGGAATATGGACTTAAGTTGTGGCCATGGGGAATTCCTTGCAGGATGTTGTTTAGGACAGTTGGGGCGATGCTTTGGGACTATTGACCTGACGGCAGTTTGTAAAATGTGTTATAGAAATGAAAATTAAAAAAAACCCAAAGAGCCAAAAGTTTTAATTAAAACATTGCAGGCAAAAAGTACAGTGACAATACGAGTATGAAAAAGTAAATAAAAAAGAGGTTGTGGTAGTGAATTTGATTGGGCCAGATCATTGAAGTCAGGGGTCAAAAGAGAATGCAAGTATTTTAATTCCACTAGGGCAGAGATTTTTGTTTTCCTCACTCAGGTGTCGTAGATGTCCAGAACAGTACCTGCCACCGAGTAGATACTTAATAATTATTTGTTGAATGAATGAGACAAAGGTTACTGGAATTGTGAATCTGTGTGATTTAAATAATGTGATAGCATTTTGTTGTCTTGTGATCAGAAATAAAGAAAATAGTAATAGCAGAGTGTGGCAAGAAAATGAATTGAATTCTGGATATTTTGAGTTTGCATTAGCAGACATGTAGCTACGGATAGAGAATCAGGAAATATCCTCATGGAAATAGTAAAAGTCATATAAACGTAGATGACAGATTGTGTTCATGTAGAAATTTACAGATGTGAATAGAACATCACATATTCCAAAGTAGTTCCTATTATAAATTATTTAGGAGCTCTGGTGGCATAGTGTGTTATGCATTGGCTACTAAACAACCATAGTCAGCAGTTCAAACCTGCCAGCTATTTTGTGGGAGAAAGATGAGGTTGTCTACTTCTGTAAAGAATTATGGCCTCGCCTCAGAAAACCACTGGGTCAGTTCTACTTTGCCTTTTAGGGTAGCAGTGAGTTTGAATCGACTTGCCAGCAGTGAGTTTTATAAATTACTTATTTAATATATTTAATAATAACATTTAATTTAACAAATTCAGTAAGAACCTTTGTGGTGGTACGTGTTAGTCTAATTTGGCTAGAGAAACTAATCCAGGGACACTCATATGTATAAGAAAGAGCTTTATGTCAAAGAATAATTGTATATTAAGAAAACATCCCAGCCCAGTCCAGATCTGGTCCATAAGTCCTATATTAGCCCTTATGCCCATTACCAGTCTATAAATCCCTTTTCAGACTCACACAACACATGGAATGATGCCAAAGGCAGTAAGATCACAGACCTGTGGGTGGAAAGTTTTATGGATCCAGTGGCAGTGGAAGCATCTCAGCTCTGGCATGGGTCTCCACATGGCTCCTCCAGCTCCAGGGCTCTGGCTCCATCAGCATAGTTCCATGTGGCTTCTCAATAGGAATGTGAAGCAGAGAGAGCGTGTCCTGCCCCCATGGAGGAAGACAGGAGTTCCCAGAATCCTCAGGAGAAAGCCATGCTGTGGTAGTTACATAATCTGTTGTCAAGTTAAAACTTAAGAGTAAAGGGGTGGAATTTAGCCTGTCAACCAGGTGACAGCTTGATGACCTCATTTGGAGGCTCTAAGGAGATAAACAGCTCACCAGAGGTTGGACATACGTTTATTTCCTGTAAGGCATTCTTGCAGATGAGACTCGTGGAGCTAAGCTAGAGCCCTGGAGCCGAAGGAGCCACAATGTGGCAACCCCTGCCAGTGCTGAGATGCCACTGGATCCACAAGACTTCTCACTCACTGGCCTGTGATCTTCCTGCATTCAGTGTCATTGCATGTGTTTTGCAAGTCTGAAGAGGACTTTATAGATTGGTATTGGACATGTGGGCTAATATCAGACTTATGGACTTGATCTGGACTGGGCTGGGATGTTTTTTCAATATTCAGTTGCTCTTGTATATAAAGCTCTTTCTTACACATATATGAGTGTCTATTAATTTGTTTCTCTAGTCTACCCAAACCACCACACATGCCCACACAGAGACATGATCGGCTATGACCTGATTGACAGGCTAAACTCAACCCCTTTGGTCAAGTTGACAGGAGATTATGTAACTGCCATATGGTATAAGGCAGTGGTTCTCTACCTTCCTAATGCCATGACCCTTTAATACAGTTCCTCATGTTGTGGTGACCCCCCCCCAACCATAAATTATTTTCATTGCTACTTAACCCCTGTGAAAGGGCCGTTTGACCCACAGGTTGAGAACCACTGGTATAAGGTAAATTTTGGACCAGTAACCACAGGGTCAGCTGTTCAAACTCAGCAGCTACTCTGAGGGAAAAAGATGAGGCTGTCTGCTCTTGGAAAGATTTGTAGCCTTAGAAACCCTATCTAGGTTTGTTAGGAGTTGGAATCAATTTAATAATATTTAAGTATTGTAACCAAAACCCAAATCCATTGTCATTGAGTCATATCGACACTGTATAAGATTTTCAAGGCTTTGCAGATCTTTACCAGAGCAGACAGCCCCATTTTCTCCCCTGTAGCAGCTGGTGGTGCGGACCTACCGACCTTGTACTTAGCAGTCTAATGTTTTACTGACAGTACCACCAGGGCAGCCACATTTTGTATATTGAATTACCTTCTACTGAAAATGTACTTTTAAATTCCATGAAATTTTCGAGTCAAGCATGTTTCTAATATAATGCAGGCATTGTGGTTGTCTCCTTTTATGCAGAGTGAACTGATTCATAGGCTCTCCAAGACTGACCTTGAGAGGCAGATCACCAGGCCTGTCTCTGGGTGGGTTTGTGCTGCCAACCTTTCAGCTGGTGATCACAAGCTTGTACAAGAATTCACTGATGGTAAATTTCTATATATTAGAGTTTAAGAACCAGTGTATGTTTTTATTGACTTTATTGAACTTTTCTATCAGCAAAAATAAAACTAGGTTTGTATCTATTTGAGAGCAGAAAAGAAGATTGTTTAGGAGGGAGATTTTGTACAGAACACATGGGAATGCTATATAATGTCTCTTGAGACCTATAATTGTCCTGTGCACTTGAGTATCAAGAAAATAGGACTGATTTCTAAGTGAGGAGACAAGGAAATCAGGTCAGGTGTAACTGACTTGCAAATTATTCACAGACTAACCATTTCAGGTGAAAAAAATTAAAATGGGAATGCAAAGAGGAAGTGAAAACTAAAAAAAGAGATAATTAGGGACTGTTTCTGCGGTGCTATAGATCAGCCCATAATGTGTGTATTATTTTTAAGAATATATTTCAGTTTGATTATTCAAGAGTTGCATTTGGAAATGTTCAGGAAAAAAAGTAGTAGTAGAAATTTTATCCAATTATTATGAACCCTTTAAAGACTTATAGTACAAATGCTCTTTGCCCTTCCTCTTCAAATGCTGTACTTGTTTTATTGTCTGTTTATACAGCAGTTAGAATGCAATGTGCTGACTTTGAATTAATGTTGAAGCAAACAAAAACATAGTAGGCTAGCTGTTTTACTGATGGAGGTGATATTTATTATACGTTATGTATGAGGCTAGTGGTGAGCTGATAGGAGTTTTTAAGCTTCTGATTCCCTTATTATGGTTTGTGAAACCCATCTTGATGCTGCAAAGGAGATTTCAGTTGATCTACTGTGGGTTATTAAAAATTAGCAACACAAAACAACTTGTATTAGCATTGAAAATATGCTCTACATGAGTATAGCGCTTGAACTGTACTGTTTTGTATAATAGCTGCATTGCTAGAAATTTTAATTTTTCAGATTGCACAATTTAACATAAAACAGGCACCTTTGTTATGTAGAACATACGGAAACTGAGCTCTGCATATGTTTTCTTAGGTGCCTGTCGAACATGCTGTGTTTTCACATCAGTAATAATCTAAAAATATAATAGCATATTTCTAATCAACAATTATCATCGTAATAGCCAGAGTCTGTATTGCCTCTGTTAATTCTTGTTTGGGCATGTTGGTTCTGGGTAGTACTATTACTACTTTGTGATGACAATTAAAACTGAGGCATATCTATTGCACAAATGATGTGTTCCAGTGAAGGGACAAATGATATCATAGCCCATGGTCTGAAATTAGTTTTGTAGTAGTTTACATTCTAATAACTAATATTTCATGGAGCATTTTCTAGGTTTTTGGCACTTTTCTAAATATTCTACATGAATATAATCATGAATCATACTTAATGTAAGAATTTTTAAGTCATTTTATTAGGGGCTCATTTAACTCTTATCACAATCCATACATACATCAATCGTGCAAAGCACATTAGTACATTCACTGGCCTCATCATTCTCAAAACATTTGCTCTCCACCCAAGCACCTGGCATCAACTCCTCATTTTTCCCCTCCCTCCCCGCTCCTCCCTCTCCCACGAACCCTTGATAATTTGCAAATTATTATTTTGTCATATCTTGCACTGTCCAACATCTCCCTTCACCCACTCCTCTGCCGTCCGTCCCCCAGGGAGGAGGTCATATGTAGATCCTTCTAATCGGTTCCCTTCCAACCCATCCTCCCTCCACCTTTCCAGTATCGCCACTCACACCACTGGTCTTGAAGGGATCATCTGCCCTGGACTCCCTATGTTTCCAGCTCCCATCTCTCCAGTGTACATCCTCTGGTCTAGCCAGATTTGTAAGGTAGAATTGGGATCATGATACTAGGGGGGTGGGCGGGGGTGGGGTGGGGAGCATTTAGGAACTGGAGGAACGTTGTATGTTTCATCATTGCTACATCACAACCTGACTGGCTGTCTCCTCCC
>NW_022111324.1:22095263-22098314 GCF_000313985.2 Echinops telfairi
TGCTCCACTCTCTCCTCCTCCCCCTTCTTCTGCTCCTGTATACTCTGATCAGATACGTCACTCTCCCAGAGCTGCATATTCAATGCTGTCCTCTGAACTAAATTCTTCTGCGGGGAGGTGCAGGTGTCCACTTAGTTGGGATTGGGGCCAGCCCCTCAGACCTCTCCACTGATTCCCTATTCTACGCCGGCATATTGCATTCACATCTTGGAGCACTGGGTTGAAGTCTGGTCCCTCTTTCCCTGTGGAGGTATGAACAATACCCTCTCCTTGGGTGCGTTAGTGCCCTGTGCCCCTGCTACCCATTTCTTTATTATTATTATTTTGTTCTTTTCCCCATCTCCTTTTTATTTGGCTACCATATGTATTCCTGTATTTGGTCTGGTCCCTGCCATACTACCTGGTCCTCACCCCAGGAATGTTTGTATATAGTAGCTTTTTCCCTATGCCCCTTTTGCATTTTCTTTTTTCTTTTTTTAAAGCTTACCTCAGCAGACTCATGTTGTACTTGTCCTTTTGTGCTTGGCTTGCTTCGCTTAGCATGATTTCCTCCAGTTCTTCCCATGCAGCAATGTGCTTCATATGTTCATCACTGCTTTTTAGTGATGCATAGTACTCCATTGTATGTATGTACCACAGCTTTTTAATCCACTCGTCAGTTGATGGAAATTTGGGTTGTTTCTAACTCCTTGCAATTGTGAACTGTGCCATAATGAACATTGGAGCACAGATGTCTGGCCTTGGTTTGTTTCTTACCTCTTCTGGGTATATGCCCAGTAGGCAGATTGCTGGGTCATATGGTAACTCTATTTCCATCTGTTTTAGATATCGCCAGATTGATTTCCATAGTGTCTGTGCATACTTACAGGTTCCCCAGCAGTGGATGAGAGTTCTTCTAACAGTTGTTGCTTTCTGATTTTTTTAATTGACCTATCTTTGAGGGTGTTAGGTGGTACCCCATTGTGGTTTTTTAAATTTGCATTTCTCTTATGGCTAAAGATCGGGGACATTTTCTCATATATTTGTTGGCAATTCAGATTTCTGCCCCTGGGAAACTTCAGTTCAGGTCCTTTGCCCACCTCCTCAGTGGGCAATTAGTTTTTTTCTTTTTGGAAGCTAGCAGAGTATTGTAAATTTTAGTAATATGGCCTTTGTCTGATGTGTCATTGCTAAAGATGTTTTCCCGTCCATGGACTCTCTTATTACTCTCTTGGTGAATTCTTTCAATGTACATAAGCGTTACATCTTCAATATATCCCATTTGTCAATTTGTGCTTCCTCTGTGTTTGTGTCCTTCCCTCTTTCTGATAGCCTGTGTTCTCAAGTTGGTCCCAATTTCTTCATTGGTGGCCCTAATAGTTTGGGGTTAACTTCAAGGTCTGTGGTCCACCTTGAGTTTATTCTTGTGCATGGAGTGAGATGAGGGTCTTGCTTCATTTTCTGCAGGTAAATATCCACTTTTTCCAGCACCACTTGTTAAAGAGGTCATCTGCTTCCCATTGGATATTTTTGGTCCCTTTTCAAAGATCAGTTGTCTGTATGCTGATGATTTTATTTCTGGGTTTTCAGTTCTTTTCCATTGGTCTGAGGATCTGTCATTGTACCAAAACCATGCGGTTTTGACAACTGTGATTGTATAGTATGTGCTAAATTCAGGTAAAGCAAGCCACTCTGTCCTTCTTCTTGAGGAGTTCTATGCTAATTCTGGGCTTCTTCCCTCTCCATATGAAGTTTTTTTCATTTCTTTGAAGAAAGATGAGGGTAATTGTGGCAGGGTTGCATTAAACTTATATAGTGCCTTAGGCAGAACTGACATCTTGACTATATTGAGTCTTCCAATCCACGAGCATGGGATATTCTTCCATTTGTTGAGGTCGCTCTTGAATAGTGTTCTATAGTTTTCCCCATATAGATCTTTTGTTCTTTTAGTCAGGTATATCCCTAGATATTTCAATTTGTGTTTGGCTTTTGTGAAGGGTACCACCTTTTTGATCTCCTCTTCTCTGGGCTTATCCGATGTGTATAGCAGTCCGATGGACTTTTGTCTGTTGATCTTGTATCCTGCCACTCTGCCAAACTCCTCTATTGCTTCCAGTACTCCCCTTGTGGAGCTTTTGGGATTTTCCATATATAAAATCATATCATCTGCAAATAACGATAATTTCACCTCTTCTTTCCCCAGATGAATAACTTTGATGTCTTTTCTGTTAGTTAAAACCTACAGCACAATATTAAATAAGAGTGGGGACAAGGGGTATCCTTGTCTGGTCCCCTTTTTCAGTGGGATTGTGTTCATCTTTTCTCCACTGACTACCACTCTGGCTATTGGTTTTTCATTTTTAGCTTGTATTGTCTTGAGGAATTTTCCTTCCATTCCTATCTCCTCAAGTGTTTTAAACAGGAATTGGTGTTAGATGTTGACAAATGCTTTTCCTGCATCTGTTGATATTACCATGTGGTTCTTATAGTTTTTCATGTCATTGTGACGAATGATACTAATGGTCTTCTGTATATTGAACCATCCCTGCATCCCTGGTATGAATCCCACTTGGTCATTGTTAATTATTTTATTTATATACTCTTGTATTCTATTGGCCAATATTTTTTAAAGGATTTTTGCCTCAATGTTCATTAGGAATATTGGTCTGTAGTTCTCAGTTCTTGTGGGATTTTAGTATCCGGTTTTACTTGCCCGGTTTTACTATCAGAGTTATACTGGCTTCATAGAAGGAGTTTGGGAGTTTGCCGTCGTTTTGTATGTTCTGAAATAGTTCGTGTAGGACTGGTGTTAGTTCTTCTATAAATGCTTGGTAGAATTCTCCAGTGAAGCCATCTGGTCCAGGGGATTTTTTGTTGTTGTTGATAATCCCTTGATTACCTTGTCTATTTCTTCTATTGCTATACGTCTGTTGAGATTCTTGACGTCCATCAAGGATAGTCTGGGGAGGGATTGTTTTTCCAAGAATTTGTCCATGTCTTCCAAGTTGTTGAATTCATTGGGGTACAATCCTTCATAGTACTGTGTAACTATCCTTTTGATTTCATTAGGGT
>NW_022111324.1:22100614-22105551 GCF_000313985.2 Echinops telfairi
TTTTAGAGGAGCCAGGTGCCATTTTCCAGGTAAGCGAAGAATTCTGGCTCTCTCTGGGAGACTTGTAGGAATGCTTCATTGAGCTACCTACAGCTAAATTCAGTATGGAATTAACCTACCACTTTATCCTCCTGTGTCTTCCCTCTCATGGGAGTGCCCCATAAGGCTGGTGGGTTGCCTGCTTTGTTGTTGTGGAGATTGGGCAGTAGTTCCTGCAGCAGCATGGAACGTTGACGAGTGTTAGCCGAGCTTCCTTAGGCCTTGTGAGGCACTAGGGTATGCAGGAGGAAGTCCCCTCAGTCATGTGGGACAACAAAAGAAAAATAGGTGCTTCTCCAGCCACACAAGCAGGGATTCCCCACTAAGAAGTTGGGCAAAGTATCGCCTGGTGGAGGTTTGGCAGGGATTTCCTCATCCTCGGGCTACTCTGCACAAGGTGGAGCTCACCTAACTGGTTGGGGTTGAGGCGTAAATGCCTTAGGCTAAGGGGAGTGGTGTGGAGTTCAGCAGTGGAATGTTAAGAGAACAGGAAAGAGACAGAAGAGAAAAAAATATTAAAATAATCCTGCTGAGATTCTGGGGGGATAGAGAGAAGGTAGGGAAACAAAAGTAACAATGTAGCAGCCCTGATCCCTCCCCATGGAGCTGCAAGGGTTTAATCCCTGCCTGGAGGTGGCAGCAAGCTGTGGCTGTATTGAGATTAAGTCCCTGGGACATATCCAAAAGGTCCCGGCTTTGGCCGAGACAGTGGTGGGGCTAAAGTCAAGCCCCAACCAGCCTTCACTGTGGTAAGGCAAAAGCCCCCAGCCCCTCATAACCTTGTGGATCTGTGCCTACTTATATTTATGATGCTCCTCCTGTGATTCAGTATTGTTCAATTTCCCTCTAAGTAACTCTCTTGGGCTGATTTCTGCCGAATGCCTCTGGTATGTGTTGCACCATCGCCATCTTCCTGGAAGTCCCCATAAGAATTTATATGAGTTTTAGGTCCTCAAAACAGATTTGTGAGCATGGTTTACTACTAGTCTTATTTTACAGATGAAATTCATATGCCCAAGGTAAATTTACCAGCTAAGTGGCAGAGTTGAGTTTTATATATTTTTGTTTTACTCTATACTCTAAAGCAGTTGGTTTTGCTGCCCTGCCATAGTATGAGACAAAAACTAGAATTGCATTACATCTGACAAAGTACTAGGTAAGTATTTCTTGCTCAAAGAACTTGTTAAAAATTTTTGAGATTTTGTTTCAGCAAAATAGCATATATTATCTTGTCTTGTTAATGTTGTTGAATGAATAGTATTGGTTTGGGGGGAAAAGCATATTACTTAATTTATCATTTAGATTTAATTAGAGTTATGGCAAATATTAGATTTCTTTCAAGTGAAATAGTACTAATTCAGGAAATCCTTTGAGTTTGTTTTGTGTAAATAGATGTGCACTGGGTAACAATATAGCAAATAGCCATAGATACTAATACAATAGAAACACAATCTGTTGTAAGATTTTTTTTCCCTCTCCCCTACCCCTAGTTCCTAATTGGGTCTCATTCTCTAGTCATGGGCATAGAATAGTATATTTAGCATTTTCTTGACACTATTATTACAAGAAACATGGGAAGTTTTTTTTTAAAGAGGAAAACAAGTAATAAAAGCAAAATGAGTTGTCCATAATTTCACTCAGTTGTTTTGATTTAAAGGAAATTATGATTCAGTTTTATAATCAGAATGAAGATTGTCACTATTTTCTATTTATAAAACCTCAATTCGTATTTTTAAAACTTAATTTTATGTAATTTTTGTAAATTTAGTTCATTTTTATTACATATCAAGAGATTCTACTTTATATAATTTATTGTCTTTCGTTTTCTCCAAAGAAGGAACGCTTTGCACTCAAGAGTTATTGGACTCTTACAGTGTACAATTCCCTCTAGCCAGCCTTGATGTTTATTTGGTTGCTGTTAACCTCAGTTAATTTCGTTACACATGGTATAAACTGTTAAGATCGTGGCTAAGATATTTGCCTACTAGCCTAAAGGTTATCAGTTTGAACCCACTCCACAAGCCTGTTGAAATGCTTTCTAAAGGTCATAGCATTGAAAAATTTATGCAGCATTTGTACTCTAATGCATGTGGGTTTACCATGCATTGGAATCTATTTTCTGGCAACTAACAACAGCAACAATAGGAAATGCCCAGGAGTGGAACTTCATTCTGTCATTAGAGTCTCCGATTTTACCAGCACCATGATAGGTTCTTAACCCTTCTCTGGCTGGGTTTGTTTTGTTTTCCTTATACTTTCCCTATTCATTTAACTTTTTTAAAATTCCTATCAGCGAAGCATTCTATAACAATCACTCCATACCTGTCTAGGACTTTAAAAAAAGTCTCAAACTGCAATTTGCACATATAAGATCTTCTGGATTAGAACTCTTATTTTTCTAAGCCTGGAAGTTATTGGGCCCTGAGATATCTGATATACACATTTTGGGCTGCTAACCCCAGGGTTAGCATTTTTAATTGGTCAGCTGCTCCTTGAGCGAATGATGTGGTGACATTCTATTTCTGTAAAGATATACATCCTTGGAAACCCCAAGGGGAAGTTCTAATCTTCCATGTGGGGTTGTTGTGAGTTGGAATCAACTTGATGGGAGTGGGATTGGTTTGGTTACACAGATTACATTTCTTTTATGTCCTTTGTCTGACTTTAAAGATTGAGGAAAACTGAGTGGTTCAATATGTAATATTTATGCAATATATAATTTTGCCCTTTAGTTTATTGAAGTTGGTTGAAGTATTTCACTAAATTCTGAATTTACATAACCATATATAGTCATTTCCAGGATATTGAAAGAAGTAATTCCTAAGCTTCAAAAGCCTTCAGTATAAAGAGTACACATGGTTTCATGTATTTATTTCTTCCTTTTCGCTCTCTCTCTAATAGGCTTTCAAGGATATGCTGTATTCAGCTCAGGACCAGGCACCTTCTGTGGAAGGTAAGATGTATTTATTTGCCCCTAAGTTTAGTTGCATAACATCTTTTTAGTGACTGACATTTTAAACAAAGTATAAAGCTCATTTGATTCTCTACCTTATTGCAGAATTTTGTTTTCAATAATTTGTTATGATTATTTTAAACTTTATCCAAATTATTTTATCTAGTGCATATTTAGCCTATTTTTAAAAAAACACTTTTTACTGTGATATAGGTGAAGGCATATAGAGCAGATCATTATTTTTACATTCAATAGCCCCTTTCAACCCTTCAATGTACCATGGCTTATCCTACTTCTCAACATTTCCTGTTTCCATTCTCCTTCTTTCCTTAACCCTCTGCCCTTTTGATCTTAAATAGTTGATTATTCTCACGGGGATGAATTCAGTTCCAAACCTGAATGGTGCCTAAGGGCAATATTCTTGGGAGTTCCATCAGTCCCTCTCCAACTAGTAAGCCAGTTCTCTTGTGTGATTTTATGATTTCTCTTTACATGTTTCTCACCCACTCTATCTGGAACCTTCAAATGTGTTCTTTCTTAGAGAAGTTGATGGTGGTAGGCAGCACCACCTAGTTCTGGACCCAGAGTTGTGGAGACTGATGTTTCCATGGTTCTTTAATCCATTGAACCAATTGTCTCCCTGCTTCTCTTGATTTTTATCCCTCTTATTGATTCCCTCTAACATTTACACCTTCGATGACTGCTCTCGAGTATTACAGACCCACTTATTACTCACCAAATAAGATAAGGAACATTGTTTTTGTGAACTGTGTTATGCCGATTAACTCTGATGTCCCCTGATCCTATGGTCTGGATCCCCCAACCCTGCAACTCATTACTTCAACGTGTTTGGTTATGTGTAAGGATATATTTGCAGCAAAGGTGAATACAAATATCCTTTTCCCAATCTATATATGTATTCGTGGGTATACGACCATCTTCTTTTCCACACCACCTCAGCCTGCATCTCTATCCAGGCATCTACTGGTAGATCACTACTATTGAAGGATTGTTAGTGTGCTGGATCTCTTGTAGTAAATACCCTATGTCCCCTTTAGGACTGGGAATCATCAATACTTAGAATCAAGTTTCTTTTTTGTGTTGTGCTTCTCCTTCCAATGTATGTTGCTTCTTTCTTCCCTCCCTCCCTCCCTCTCTCACTCTTCTTTTTTTTCTTCTGTTTATCTTTCCATCCATTTCTGTCTTTCTGACCATCTGTTAGTCTATCCGTCTGTCTATCCACTCATCCATTCATAAATCCTTAGTTCTTAGTCTGTGCAATGCATTATTTTCTTTCTCTCTATGGTTTGTTTTAATGTAGAGCTATAATTAGATAATGGAGCATATTTGTTGTGGTTGTGCATGTATGTTTATGCAAGCATATATATGTATGTATGTGCACAGTTTGGCAGTCATGAAATGACTGACTTTTTAAAAACATTGATAATTGTTTCATTTTAATCTATATTTGGGAAATATTAGCTGTGCCTTTGCTATCACCTGCATGTGCAGGACTGGAAAATTATGTTCTCATATTCCTTGTCCATCTGGCTCAGTCAGAAGAATACTAACGTGGACACACTTATGAGGAGCACTGTGGGTTCATCAACTCACTGACAGGTTTTGGATGCTGGCGTGATTGGGGGAATGAGACTATAATGTAGTACTTGAAGGCAGGCTCCCTTAAGATTAGTTTGGAGTGTGGAGATGAGGAGCAATGATCTAGTAACCCAGCCCAGGTGATGGGAGCTGACTTAGAAATTTGAAGGGAACTGCTTCTGTTCAGACCCATTTTGCCTCCAAGATGGGCCAGCTTCTTCAGATGGATTTCTGCCTACTTGCCAGGATTGCTCTTGCTGTTTAACAAGTGATTCCCTTCCTATAAACTTCTGTAGGCCTCTGGAGAAAAGTATGGCCTTATGAACAATTTTATTGGTGTTACTGA
>NW_022111324.1:22108763-22111585 GCF_000313985.2 Echinops telfairi
TACGCATCAAACCTGCTGCTTCACATTTCCCTCTCTCTCCATTTTTCTCTTAACAGATTACAGAGAGAGAGTAAATCATCTTCTCAATATATGGCAGATATACAAGGACCATATATATATATAATTTATAAAGTATATAGGGCCTTTCAAAGTCTTTCCTTGTTTATTTCCTTACTTACTCATTTTTATCCTCACACATGATTCTTTAGGCAGCAACTGGTTAACAGACACCATTTATTTGAATGTATCCAGCTCTATTTTATCTTTATATATGCTGTCAAGCAATCCTCAATTTTGAATTAGTTAACTTTAACAACTTGTTTGTATTAAAGAACACCGTCCCATTCCTCGAACCCAAGGTGCTCAAAATATTTTTCTATTAATTGCCTAATTTTCATTCCTAACCATTCTGAATTGAGAATGGTTCCTTCTAACATCTAGAAATTTTTTTCTTTAGTTTTTTTAAACCATGGTTTTAATATGTTGGTATTAAATGGTTTTATAATGTTTCACTGATTTTTGGACTATAAAATACTCTTTTTTAACAGTTTTATTAGCCCTTTATCAACATGTCATACAGTTCAGTAATTCATTCATATCAATTATATAGTTATTACCGCATTCAATTCTAGAACGTTTTCTTGTTCCTTGTACTCATGTTTTTCATGTAATTTTTTCTAATTGTGGCAAAAATAAGATCTTTAATATTTAGCTCAAGGACACTTATGATATATCCCAATACTTAATTTTTATTGGGTTAATTATTTCTTATTTTACGTGTCCTGAAGAATAACTCTTCAAAATATTTTACGAAAGTAGTAAAACTGAAATTACATATATTTTAAGCTGATTCACCATATTGTATACTTGCTTTAATATTAGTTCTTTTAACTTTATTATCAAGGAAGAACTATGTTAATGACTTTTTTCCTTTTTAAACAAAGATTGTAATAAAGACAATCTGAGGTGTGCTGATAGTTTTGGCAAACTCTAGTCTTCCCAAGAACTTTAGCATGTTCCTGGTAGTTTTTCCATTCTCTTTTCAGTTATTACTAGAGAAACACCGAATTCTCTGAAAGTATACTCAGAATGACAAATACTTAACAGATAAAGAATCTTCTCTTTATCTCATTGCCTAGGACTTGAAATTCTCTGGAGCTCCATAGAGGGAGTGTTGAAGGCTGTTCATGACGGGCACATGCTACTTTCATATGGGGAATATTCTGCACTTGTTCTTTCTTCCTTTGGTCATGGAAACAGACTTTGGGCCATGAGTTATCTTCATAAATGGTAGTTTCTTTCCTCATAAATGTGGAATTTTCTCTTTTGAGTCATTTGAGAATTAAAGTTCTTGGAAATTGGTTTATCCTTTTTTTAAAAAAAAAAATTTAGGATCTTGGGCAATAAACATTTTTTTCTGGTCTCACAGTTCCTAGTTAGACCAGTAACTGTTGTCATTGAGTTAATTCTGACTCATGATGACCACACCTGTGTCACAGTAGAACTGTGATCCTTAGGGGCTTTTTTTAATGATTAAAAAATTGTGGTTTAATTATGATTTGAAAGTTTATTAACCACATTAGTTTCTTATTCAAAGATTTATATACGTTTTGTTTTGTGACTTTGGTTGTAGTGCCCTCAATGCAACAGCATTCCTTCCCACTTTCTCCCTGGGTTACGGTTTCCACTTACCTGTCTTGCCTGCCTGCCCCTGCCACCTCACATGTTTCATTATTCTGAAGAGCATTTTCCTCACAAGAATTATTGTTCACTTTATAGGGCTGCATATTGTTTGGCTGAAAGCTTATTTTTGAGAGTGATTCATTGGTAGGTTTAAAGGGTGCCTAGTAGTAATAGTTTCAAGGGTTACACTGGTCTTTATCAGACCAATACATCTTCTGTATATTTTCTTGCACTCAGTGTGGGGTCTTCTACTGTGATTCTGACCAGAATGATCAGTAGTGATTAGCTGGGCTCCAACTTGTTCTGGTCTTGGGCTAGTGGCTCATGTGGTCGAATGGTCCTTTGGACTAATTATTTCCTAGGGTCATGGATTCTCATAACTCTAATAGTTATATCTTAGATATAGCCATTCACAAGCTTTTAAGAACACCAGGGTAGCCAAAATCAGGATTCTGCCACAACTTTTTAGTTAATAGTTATCCTTCTTTTATACAACAATTCGCCAGTAGGTTTATAGGCCTCTTAAGTTTATTGATTGTTTTATTAACATAGAAGCAGTTACCATAGAGTTTATTCTAACTTATAGTAACCCTATAGGTGTCAGAATAGAACTGTGCTCCATAATTTTTCAATGGCTGATCACCCAGTGTCTCTTTTGAGGTACCTCTTGGTGGATTTGAACCTTCACCATGAGACTAACATCTTATATATACAACGGAGGTCCCCTCCTTTTTCCTATTTGTAGTATTTAGAAAGAATTTATTTTTAAAATATATATTTTATTTAATTTCTATAACACCTGTATTTTTTAAATATGATAAATGGTTAGAACTTAATATTTATAATCTAAAAACATTCTTACTATATTAGGAATCTTTCTTTTTATGCGTAGCTCTGAATTACTTTCTAGTCCTAATAAAGAGAGATAAGGTATTCGTGGTCAATAATATGAAATGTTTTGCTCTTCATGCATTTTAAAAAAAATCATTTTATTGAGGGCTCGTACAACTCTTATATCACAACCCATACATCCACCCATTGTGTCAAGCACATTTGTACATTTGTTGCCTTCTTCATTCTCAAAACATTTGCTTTCTGCTTGAGCTCTTGGTATCAGCGCCTCATTTTTCCTCTCCCTC
>NW_022111324.1:22113135-22114055 GCF_000313985.2 Echinops telfairi
AGTGAAAGAATAGAAAATATTTAATGTAAGTAACAACCAAAAGAGAGTTGAGGTAGTGATCTTAATATCATGCTGAATCTGTCAGTAGAGATAAAGATGGTTATTATATAGTGATAAAATGGCCAATTAATCAAGAAGACCTAACAATCATAAATATATCTATTTCAACAGGGCACCTAACTATAAGGGGGGGTTAAAAAATTCATGGAAAATTGAATTAAAAGAAGATGGAGTTTTGTTACAAATTTTTGGATGCTCCTCATATATAAAGGAAACACTGATATAATTGAAGGGAGAAATATATAATAATACAATAATAGAGACTTCAATATACTACTTTTACCATTGGACAGAATATCTAAAAAGAAGATCAACTATTATAAACCACCTATACTTAGTGTTGTTTTTAGGTAGTGGAAAGTCAGTTTCATCTCATAGTAACCTTATGTACAACAGAAGAAAACACTGCCTCTTGCTTCATCCTCACAGTTTATCATGGTGTTGTTTAATGGTCCATTTGTGAAGATTTGGATTTTCCTTACACTGAGTTGTAATCCGTATCCAAGGCTGGACTTTTGATCTTCATCAGCACATACTTCAAATCTTGCTTGCTTTCAGCAAGCAAGGTTGTATCATCTGCATATAGCAGGTTGTTAATGAGCATTCCTCTAATTCTGATGTCTTCATATAGTCCAGATCCTCAGATTATTTGCTCAGCATGCAGATTGAATAAGCATGCAGATTGAATACAACTCTGTGATACACACCTTTTCAGATTTTAAACCACACATTATACCCTTACTCTGTTTGGATAAAAAAAGTAAGAGAAGCTGCTAAGACTGATAGGTTCAACCAAAATCCTTGGGAAATTTGATTTCTTGGTTTGGCAGTTTGGGGTATCCCAGTAAAAAATGGAAAAG
>NW_022111324.1:22118366-22120717 GCF_000313985.2 Echinops telfairi
ATTTACAAATAAGGAATCCTACTTCGCGGAATTTCATTTATCACGGTAGGGTCTAGAACCGATTAACCGCGATAAACGAGGGTTCACTGTATACTATGCATATATACATGTATTTTTAAAAACAATGCTAGCATTCTAATTTTATGGCATAGTCTAAATTGAAATGTGTAATGTTTCTTTAAATGTGTAGAGAAGCAGATTTTTGGAGATACTAGTTTTAGAGGTTCTGTTTCTTTGATTTTGTGTTGTTTTAGTGATAAACATCAAGTTGTTTTTGAGTGGTCCTTTGTTACTATTGAGAGACAGGATATTTGTTTTGTGAGCCACTTGAGCACTTTTTGTGTTTTTACATATTAAATTTGCCATCTTTCAACAAGAGATGAGATACAGGCACAGACATGAAAGATCCCTTGTGAATTGTTGCAGAATTTTTTTACATCTAATACTTTTTAGTGTGCTTTCATTAAAATGGAAAGACTTATCGAAGCTTTGTTTTCCTTTCACATTTTGCTTCTCATATTAGCTTATAATGCATTCATTTGATGAGAAGTATGCATAGTTAATGTTAGCTTAATACACTCCTAATATAACACAGTAATCGGACTTACACAGAAATGAATATAGTTAAGAACATAACTCACTGACCAGCTCTACACTATGCTGTTTCCCCCCATTTCGTCTTTAATCCCCTCTGCCCGCCAATTTTGTGAATTTTTCTGTTTAGTTTTTCACTGCATATCCCACTTGCTTAACAGATGTGTTACAGTCTCCATAAGCCCCTTAGAATTCACCTCTCAGTGGCAGTGAAGATGAAAGTATGCCTGTAAATTATTCATTCTGATTATATGCTTGAATAGGCAGGGTCCACTTCAGGCATCGTCTTCCGTCTCACGTCTCTCTCAGATCTTTGTTTTTTTAACAGATGTGAGCTTGTTTTTCAGTTCTGGAGGATGGAAGAAGGGATTGCATTTCTAAATTCATGAAATAGCTATTACACGTGTAAGATTGCTGTCAAATCTGTGCATTCATAATATCTTACTTTTCTGGTGTTATCTATAATTTTTATCTTTGCTCCCTTACTTTTTCAGTTTATTGCCCTGCATCATTATATCTAACATGACTTTGTTCCTCTAGAAATAAAACCATTGGGTATGTATCCCAGAGATAGCAAGCTGTATCTATTTGTTACATTTTCAGCTGGACAGTGGCAGGGGTAACTTTCTAAATTCCTTGTTTTCTGTTCATGTGTTTTATCAGTATGGTCTCTTAACCATTTATTGTCTATTTTCAAAAATCCTTTTTTAAAGTGGGTTAATGTTGGAAGAACTCTGGTGGCACAGTAAGGAAACCTGGTAGTGGAGTGATTAAGTGTGTGTCTGCTAACTCTGAAAGGCTGATGGTTCGATTCCACCTCCTGTTTTGTATGAGAAAGATATGGCAGGCTGCTTCCATAAAGATTTATAGCTATGAAACCTTTGCGGGGCAGTTCCACTCTGTCCTACAGGGTTATTAGGCAGTGGGGTCAATTTGAGGACAATGGATTTTTGTTGTTGTTTTACTAGTGAGTTTAAAAAAATGAACTCCCCTCTCCCCCCCAAAAAACAATAGAACAAAAAAAATGAAACCCTAGATTTCAGTGGTACTGCAATTTTGTTTTGAGAGTTATATAGAAATATGCATGGCTAAACTAATGCTTAGACAAAGACTAGGACACCAAAATAATTGTTATTTATTAAAGGGTAGCCTGGTGTTATGTAGGTTAGGCATTGGACGGATAACTGTAAGGTGGTGGTTCAAACCCACCAGCTGCCCCTTGGAAGAAAGATGAGCTTATCTTTTCTTGTAATGATTTTCAGCCTCAGAAACCCTATATAGGGTTGCTATGAGTCAGAATTGACTCAATAGCAGTGGATTTTTATTTTTAACGAATAATATGTTTTATCTTTCACTTATTTCCTTCGTTGTTGTCAGTTCCTACCGGGTTGGTTCTGACGCATGGTGACCTTATGCATAAACAAAACAAAATGTAGCCCAGTGGCTGCACCAGCCTCACAATTGTTGATATGTTTGATCCCATTTTGTAGCCTCATCTCATTGAGTGTCTCACTCTTTTTCAAGGACCCTGTACAGTGAAAGGATGAAAGACTTAGGAGTTCTTTTCTTGTGTACATTGGAAAATGATTGAATATTCATTTGTATTGTGGAAATGAAAATTTCTGGTGGAAAAGTATTATCACCTTCAAACATAGTCTTTAGTTACTCTTGGGTTTGAAGAAATACTTAATATTCTTTCAAAGAAAGAATTAGATGAGTGGTTTGAATTGTTGAATACAGAATTGATGGTCTCAAAT
>NW_022111324.1:22121576-22123125 GCF_000313985.2 Echinops telfairi
TCAGTGAAATTAGATGATATGTCAATTTCAGATGGAATTTCTTGTACAGCTAGTAGGAAGATGAATAATTAATTGTTAGAGCTTTACCTTCACAGAATTTTGAAGGGAGGGAAGGTCCTCTTTGTATTCTAATTTCCTCTAGGCAGGGGCTACCTTAGGTGTTCAATGAAAGAACAAAAATAAACAAAGAAAAGGATAAGAAGTTATCATCAGAGAGTAGGGCTTTTCCTGTAATGTGCAGGCATTGTTGAATAACAGGAACAAAAATCCCTATGTTCAAAATGGAAAAGATACTGTAAAAATCACACAGAAAAGCAGCTTCATTCTTTTGTACATGGAGATTCATTTGTTGAGAAGGCAGCTGTTTTTCAGATTGGATGTATTTACCACCCATGTCAAAAGTCGATTAGCCCCAGAAATATGAGTTTGGTTTTGAACTATTTTATTCCATTATTCTGTGTGTCTAGATTTATGCTAGCATGTACTTCACTGTTTTAAATACTGTAGCTTTGTCTCTCTGGTTTCTGGAAAATAACCCTAACAATTTAAAGGTGCCTTTATTTTTGTCAAACATCCAGACAACACTTAAACATGTACAAGTAAGTAAGGACTACATAAGTCCTGAAGAGCCCTGATGGTGTAGTGGGTTATTCATTAGACTGCTAACCTTAAGGTCAGCAGTTTGAAGCAACTTGCTACTCCTCAGGAGAAAGATGACACTTTATATTCCAGGAAATAGCAATAGCCCTGAAAACCCACAGGGGCAGTTTTGCCCTATCCTAATAGGGTCCCTCTGAATTAGAATTGACTGAATGGCAGTGAGACACAGCTCCCACCCTGGCATTGGACCTTGGGAAGGGAGAAGAGGCCTCATCATGCAGTCAGTCATGCATATGCATTGAGCTCCCGGTGATTAAGGTACTCTGTACTTCGTAGCTTTCACTGGGAGTAGCTTTCTGGATAGGAGAAAACATTCTTGGATGGGAGGGGATGGCACATCTTGGGGGGTGGGGGGATGGGACAGTGGAAGCCTGGTGCTAGGACCTCTTTCATAAAACTCTTCAAAAACAAAAACAAAACTCTTTCTTCACTTATATCCTTTTTGGTTATAATAAATGGTTAACTGTAAGTATAGAGAGGAGCCCTGGTGGCATAGTGGGTTATGAGTTAGGCTGCTAGCCCCAGGGTCAGCAATTCAAAATCACCAGCCACTCCACAGGAGAAAATGAGGCCTGTAGCTCCTAGAAAGATGTACAGCCTCAGAAACCCACAGGAGCAGTTCGATGCCTACAGGGTCAAGATGAGTTGGAATTGATTCGATGGTCAGGATTCGTAAACTTTTCCCACTCACTACTATTTATTAGTGAGAATTTTTCTACATATGCAAGTGCTACCAGAAATGCATTGAATTCACTACGTTTGATTTTGGATTGAAATTTGGTTGTTGAGTATTTAGAAACCTTTTACTATTGCCATACTTTTCACAACTCCTACATTGAGTTATAAAATGCCGGCATGGAGTAGGGAACCAGTGGAGAGGTCTAGGGGG
>NW_022111324.1:22123513-22127367 GCF_000313985.2 Echinops telfairi
TATATTTATAGGTTTAGTATTAAGGTAGCAGAAGGACATTGGGCCTCCACTCAAGTAGTCTCTCAATGCAAGAATACTTTCTTTTATTAAATTGGCATTCTGGGATGCTCACATGTAGCTACGTCTTTATTGTGATGGGAATATTTATGTAACAAAATATATGCCATCTCAACAATTTCTACAAGTATAATTAAATGACATTGATTATTTTCTTCTGCTACCATTTGTACTACCTTTTTCTATTTACTCCAATGTTATTAACATAATGTGAATGCCCTTTAAGCAAAATCTCCCCCATCTGTGGTAACTACTAATGTTTGATCTTTATATCTGTCATTGAGGAACCTTGGTGACATAGTGGTTATGAGTTAAGTTGTGATCTACAAGGTCAGCAGTTTGAAACTACCAGCTGCTTCGTGGGAGAAAGATAGGGCTTTCTACTCCTGTAAAAAGTTACAATCTCAGCAACTCACAGGGACAGTTGTACCCTGTCCGGGAGGGTCGCTAGGAGTCAGAACTGACTTGGTGGCAGTATGTTTCTATATGTGCGATTATTTCATATACACGAAATCATGCAGGTTTTGTCCTTTAGCGATAACTGTTTCAATCAGCATGTTTTGGGGCTTCATTCATGTAGTGTCATGCGTCAGGATTTCATTTCTTTTAATGGCTAAGTTGTACTTCATTGTGGTTTTTATCCATTCATCTGTTGCTGAATAGGTTATTTCTACCTCTTACTTATTGTGAAAAGTACTGAAATGAACATCCATATATAGGTTTCTGTTTGCATTCTACCATCACTGCTTTTAAGCATTGAATTGTTGGGTCACATGGTAATTCTGTGTTCAACTATTCAAGGAACCACCAAACTTTCCCACAGTGATTGTACCAGCATTGAATGTGAGGGTTCTCATTTATACACCTGAGGCTTTCCATTTTTTAAACAACAGCTATTCTATTAGGGGTGAAGTAGTAGTTTTTATCTGCATCACTCTAATGGCTAATCTTTTTCATTTGCTTGTTGGTTTGAATGTCCTCTTTGTGAAATGTCTCTTCAGAGCCTTTGCCCATTTTTTTGATTGACTTGTCTTTTTATTATTTAAATTAAATATTCTGATTTTCAGACACAGTTCCCACCTATCAAGTGCTCAGTAGCCACATATTGGACAGCAAGCATACCTGTAGATCATTTCTATCATCACAGAAGGTTGTAGTGGCCAGCAATGGGCTATAGCAGTGGTTCTCAACCTGTGGGTCGCGACCCCTTTGGAGGTCAAACGACCCTTTCACAGGGGTCGCCCAATTCATAACTAGCAAACTGACAATTATGAAGTAGCAATGAAAATAATGTTATGGTTGGGGGGTCACCACATATGAGGAATTGTATTAAAGGGTCACAGCATTAGGAAGGTTGAGAACCACTGGTCTATTGGTTTTCCCTTAAATTCTTTCCCCCTTTTCTTGCACTGCCGTTTTCTTTTTCCTTTAGACAATGTTATTATTATTACTGTTGTTCATCCTTTTACTTCCATCTCATGGAAGAAACAGTCTTGTCTTTTTTCTCTCAGAGTCTTATTTTGCTGAGTGTACCTCTGGCTTCTGCATTCTGCATTGCCTTTAAAAATGTTATCTATATCCTTTTGTCCCCAAGAATACTTTATAAATGGTGTTGTATACTTCCATAATATCTAATTGCTTCTCTCTTTGCATTATTACTAGCCCGCACCTAGATCCATTAATGTATCAGGGTTTACAAATGGTGATGTTTTAATTATTCTTCCATAAAATTGAACTTCCACACATCAATTATTTGGTTCCATTTGTTTAGGAAAATTCAGATTGTGTAGGAAAGACCTGATGAATATGTAATTCTATTTTCCAGTTTTCAAAATAATAAATTGTTTTTCTAATATTCTTCAAGATTCCAACGTGACCAATGAAATATTTACTTTGTAAAAGATCATCATAAATTATATATTAAACATCTTTGGTGTGTTTTAGTCCTTTGTGGGTTTTATCTGATTCATGATCAAATTGTCTCAACTTTGACGATGGGGAGCCTCTGCTTAGATATGACTCTAGTAATCTATTGCAGCTTCTTTTCGGTTTAGTCTAAGAAGATCTTCCATTCTCTTCTTACATGTTTCTTGCCTGAGACCTGGAATCAGCCATTTTTTTCTAGTTCTGTTTCTTTTCTTAATTCCTTTGAATCAGTGCACTAGACACCACTTTGCAAGTGTCATTATTTATGACTTAGTCATTGTTTCATATTTACTTTTCCAGTGACAGAAATACATACATATGTATGTACATAGATATGTCTACTCATACCTTCATACATACAAACACATACTATAAATGTATAAATATTGGTTTAATATTAAATGCCACTTTCTTTTAAAAAGCATAGATTCTTAGTGCACTTTGGATCTCATGCTCTCAAGGCTTGGCAATCATAAATATAGCTCTTAGGAATTAGTGTATCATGGATAGGGAATCTATGTTGATCACATTTTCATTTTCTTTTTTGAAGATTGAGAGGTGAAACAGTTTAATCTAGGAGATTGAATGCCAACGTGTGGTTCTTGATGAGAAATTGACCCATATTTACTTGTTAGGAGAGCTGTAATCAGGGAGATTGAGAAAAGAGAAATTGAATTTATATCAGGAGGAGCCCTGGTGTCTCAGTGTTTAAAGATTTACAGTCTTAGAAACCCTAGGGACAGTTTGGGATTGCTATGGCTTCAAATCAACTTGACAGCTGTGAGGTTTTTTGACTTTCATTTTGGTTATTGCATGCAATTAGTTTTGTATATATATCTGAGGCACATGCATCTTACTTGAAAGAAATATCTGTACTTTAGATCAAAGCATTGGAAATCTAGTGTAATTAAATACATTTAAGAGTTCTTGTCTTACACAATTGCTGTGTAATCCCAGAATGTTCTTACTAGGCTATTCACAAAGGAGCCTTCTGGGCATTACAATAAGAAAATGAAAATAGCTCATTTTATGCATTCCTTTTATAAAGGAACAAACTATAATAATTTATATTGACAACTTGTTATTTGCATAATCTTACTTTTTCTGATTGAGATCTTAATAGAGCCATGTGTTGTTATCTTTCTAAAAGACTACAGCTAATTTCCGCTTTAGGAATAATCTGCTACACTCTTGACATGATGTGTTATGTCACAGGTTGTTTAGAGAAAGAAATCCAGGGGTGTTCATCTATGTATAAGAGCTTCGTATCAAGAAGTAATTATATACCAAGAACGCATTCCTGCCCAGTCCAGCGCAAGCCCATAAGTCTGATGCTAGTAGCCACATGCCAGTGATGCAGAACAGTGACCTGGGAAGCAGGAAGATCACAGGCTGGCGGGTGCAGTCTCATGTGAATCCAAACTTCATGGAAATGTGCATTGTGCTGACAGCTCTTAGTGTTGGTGGTAGAGTCCTAGCAAGCAAAAAGACGAAGTCTCAGAGTGACTAGGCGTTCCCAGAATCCCTCAATTTCCTACAAAAATCCACGTACCACCTGATTGACAGGCTTGGCTCTACCCCTAGCCAGGAGTGTCTAGTTGACATAAAATCATCTAACTCTGCCATACATGGTCAGCAAATAAATTAGGCTATTAGCAGTGCAGAAGGGTTTTTACTAAAACATTTATAGAAGCACATTCCTTTTTGATTTCTTTCCTTCAGAGTCATAATTTGTGATTTTGAGGAATCAACAGAAATAAACATCAAAAGTAGAATTTTTTCTTGTTTTAATAATAATAGTTGGAAAAACAAGTCACAATTCTTTTGGGTATATACCTAGGAGTAGAATTGCCAGATTATATAATCCAAGA
>NW_022111324.1:22127904-22140921 GCF_000313985.2 Echinops telfairi
TATATCCAGTCTTGTGATGGGTGCCCCCCACACACACACACACTATACCCCAACCCTCATGATATCACTATTGTTCCTGAGGGTTTTATCTGTCCTGAATTCCATGTGTCGAGAACTCTTATCTGTACCAATGTGTGTAGTCTAGCCGAATTTGTAAGGTAGAATGGCATCATGGTAGTGGGGTGGGGGTGGGGGAGCATTCAGGAACTAGAGGAATGATAGGTGTTTTGTTGGTGTGATACCACACCCTGAATTTTAAACATTTACATGAATGCATTATTTAAAATATTCTACCACAAAAATTAACACTTTTGTTCTTGAACAATTATCCTCGAAATGAAATGCAGTCTAATTTGCATTTTTTAAAAGATCATTTTAGAATTTTTAAAATACTGATAGTTTTATAAGCATGCAAAGCTTCAAATTTTTTCATGGTTCATAATATCCTTCTTACAGCCTTATTGACGTTTAATTGCCATATGAGAGGGCTTCCAGGGCTTCATGGAAAATAGAATTAGAAAATAATGGAATTTGTCCACGAATTTTAGGGGCCCCTCTCCCTCCATGCACACAGGTGAGTAAAAAAGGAGTGCTGATGGGATGCCAGTTCATGCATACAGGAGATATTTCCAACAGAACATAGTTAAATGTGTCTGTAATCAATAGATGGCTACAGACAAACTCCCTCAGCAATACACCTTGTTTAGTTCTGTGAGGGTGCCTTTAAAAAAAAGGATAAGTTTTGTACATGGGAAAAACTGATTTTGAAGATAGGGGCAATACCAAATTTTAAACAGATTCAACTGGGACCCAAACCATTGAAACTTTGCAACAAGCTTATGAGAATTTTTAAATGGAACAAGTGTTTTAAGGTAGTTGGGTAGATTTTGATACTTTTTCCCTCAAAGTATACAGGACACTTGCAGGGACTTATTAAGAAGTTTTAAGGATGCTTAAAACTACATTGAGAAAAAGGCCAGGAAAGTTACACTGATGATTCCCCCCCCCCCCCCCCATTACAGCAATGCACCTGCACTTTTTTTGAGGATAGTAAAGCCTGTTGTGAGTGCATTTTGGGGGGAAACCCAATAGCCACGATCCACTCACCCTATAGATTTCTTTTTGTTCCTGAAACTCAAAAGGAAACTTCTTTTGGAGCACGATGAGTTCCTTGAGGATGCAAAACTGCCATTTTGAGATGATGTAAATCAGAGTGCAACGTTTTAAGGGGAAAAGTTAAGAAGATGAAAACACAATCTTCAGAAGATATAGATAAAGGATATATTAAGAACCAGCAATTCATGTTTTGATATTTGAACTTAATAAAGGTTTCTATGATTTTGAAGCAATACTTCTGGTCTCCCAAAATTTTTGCTCAGATTCGGTTTAGTTCCATGAGCTGATAATATCCCTAAGAGATTTGGTACTATAAGAAACAAAAGAAAAAACGATAAAGAAGTTTACTGTCATCAAACCTCAATGAGCTTGTTCAACAAAAGGATAATCTAGTTTACAAACAGTAAAAGAGAACCCTGAAACAGGTACTAACTTATTGTCATTATTACTAGGATTCTTTAATTTTCAGATTTCTTGTGTGTATCTACTGAATGTAATTCTGAAGAAGTAATAATAGTATTTTTAATAAAATACTAGAAGTGAGTGTGGTGATATTAATGGGATGGGTAGCTGTAGATCTTTGTTGTAGTTCTTAGGTTGATAAAATTGCTTCCTATTTCTATTTTACTGAGAAAGCCTAGCAACAACGAATATTGGAGTTAAACACTATGCTTTGGGGCCATTTTAAACAGCCAAGTTATCAACAAAAGCACAAAAATATGAAAAAATGATACTAAATACACAGAAGGGCACTTATTTATAGTATGAGCTGAAACGAGAAAGCACTGTATTGTATTCAACATCACAACAGTTTCTGCAGCATTTTTCCAAAGCAGGAAATAAAATTTCACAGTCGCATGCTGTTCTCTTAAATTGACTATCACCTAAAAAAAAAGTTTGAGCCAAATGACTTTTATGAAAAATTCACTGTGAACAGAGAACCTTCCCAGGTGATGGCATTGGGTGCACTAATTCAGCGCATTACTCGATGCTTAAACCAGCGGAGAAAAGATGCTCTATGAAAGCTCCACTCCTCCCAGCGCAATTCCGTTTTTTTTTGGGGGGGGGTACCCCTAGTATACCCAGCAGACATATTGCTGGATTGTATGGAATTTCTATTCCTAGTTTTTTGAGATAGTACCATATCATTTTCTACAATGGTTATACATATGTACAAATCCACCAGCAGGGTATGAGAGGTTCAATCTCTCCACACCCTCTCTAGGATTGTTGTTTTCTGTTTTTTCAGTTGGACTGTCCTAATCTGTGTAAAGTAAAATCTCATCATCTTTTGATTCATCTCTCCCAGAGCTTGTTTTTCATGTTTGTTAGCTGTTTGGAAGTCATATTTGGTATCCTTTGCCCACTTCGTAATTGGATTATTAATTTTATTCCTATTGAGGTATAGTTGTTTGATTTTAGAGATTAGTCCTTTATTGTGTCATTGCTAAAGTTTTTCCCCCCAGTCCATGGATTCTTTTTTAACTCTTTTAGTGCACATAAGTGTCTTATTTTTCATAGGTTAATAGACATCTGTTTTGTCCTCTAGTGTGTGTGATTCCTTCATTATATTTGGTAGTATATGTATGCCCTAAAATATTACCTTTAAGTTTGTGCCCATTTTCTCATTGGTGATCTTTATAACTCTAGGATTTACATTTAGGTCTTTGATCCATCTTGAGTTAGTTTTTGTAGGTGGGGTGAGGTGTAGGTCCTGTTTCATTCATCTGCAGAGGAGACCCTGTTTTTCAGCACCATTTGTTGAAAAGACTATCTCTTTCCCATATAATGTTTTTTGGCCCTTTGTCAAAGATCAGTTATCTGTAGGTGGGTGAATTTCTGTGTTTTTCTATTCCTTTATGTTGGTCTGTGTACCTGTCATTGTACCAGTACCAGACTGTTTTGAACATTCAGGCCGTGTAATAGACTTTGAGGTCTGACAGTAAAAGCCTCCTATTTTGTTGTTCTTAAGTTCTTTGCAGATCCTGGGTCTCTTTCCTCTCCATATAAAGTTAGTAATTCATTTTTCAGTTTCTTTAAAGAAGAATTGGGTTAGAATTGTCATTGATTTTCTTTCTGGTTTGTCCATTTGTATTTTACTGATTTCTGCTTTTTATTATTTCCTTTCTTCTACACTCTGTAAGTTTAGGCCTTGTCTCTGACAAAAACTCTTATTTTGTTTAGGTCCCAGTAGTAACCTTCTACATGTGCAAAGTTCAACTTTATACCTGAGCTGTAAGACTAAGCAGCTACAGAAGGTCAGCTCACTTCATTAAGATTTTTCCTTCCCTGGAATATTAACTCCTTCATTTCCAGTTTTTCCCTTTCTTAGCAGCTATTTTATCTTGAAACATATGATTTACATATACTAGCCATAGTGGCTTAATGACTTACACACTGAACTATTAAGTTCATTGTCAGTGGTTCCAACCCACCAGCCACTCCTTGGAAGAAAGATGAGGCATTCTGCTCTTGTACAGGCTTAAAGTTTAGAGCTCAAAGGAGCCGTTCACTCTGTCCTATAGAGTTGCTAGGTGTAAGAATTGAGGGGGTGGCAGTGGGTTTGGCTTGGTTTGGAATTGATTTTTTAGTTGTTCAACTAGAAAATTGGTACTGGCTGACCTTTAGCTACTCCTTCTTATTCAAAAGTGGTCCTCCCTTAAATAGGTTGTTTTTCTGTATTCATTTATTTGCTTATCTTCTGTAAACTCATGTGGTTGATAAGAGTATGTCTTTCCAATTTCGTTATCCCGATTCAATAGAAGAATTCCAGGAGCATAACATTTTCAGAGGATGGTTTCCAAAATAGCTCTTTCAGTTATTATAATATACAGCCAAGATTGAGAATCATTGGCTTAGATAAGCTAGAAAATGCTTTTTTACTTAATTTTACTACCCATTTCTGACCATAGGATGGCAATACTTTTGTTTGCCTGGAACAAATTTTATATAGTGTACATTAATAAAAGAATTTCCCCCAAAAATCAGTGTATAAGCACCAAGGAAATGCATTGGCACAGGCTTATTGAATATAAGACCGAGGTTATGATTCTGGAAGTTAAACATTTGTGTGATAATTTTATAATGATTGGCAGTAAAAATAATTGATTTAAAGTCTGCACAGTGCTGTTGAGCTAATTCCAATTCATTGAGATCCTATACAGCATTTCCAAGGCTGCGTTAACTCTCTATGGGAGCAGAAAGCCTCTTCTTTCTCCTGAGGAGTGGCTGGTGTGTTTAAGCCATTGACCTTGTGGTTAACAGCCCAATGTGTAACCTACTGCACCACCAGGGCCCCTTGATTTAAAGAGTAATATTTTTAAATAAAAAAGCATTCTTTGAAAGATTATGAATTTAAGGGGCCAGCCCCAGTCCCAACTACATGGACAGCTGCCCCACTCCCCAGAAGAATTTACTTTAGAGGACAACACTGAAGCTATAGCTGAGGGAGAGGGACATGTCTGATCAGAGCACACAGGAGCAAATGAAGAAGGAGGAAGAGAGAGTGGAGCACATCCTGGCCCACCAAGCCTTGAGGATGATATTCCTTCTTACAGCAGCCAATGCACAGAGAGGACCATATGGCCAGTCCCACTATGAGGCATGACATCCCTCACTGACCCTTAGCCCTACAGGGGACAACACTGGAGACACAATGCAGTAATTGTGCCTGATCTAACCCCACCACACTAAGGCAAAACAGTAAGGGCATGCAACAGAACAGCAAGGGGAGCAGAGCAAGGAAGTCCTGAGGGAATTCCAAAAATAGACTTTGGGGCCAGGCGTGGCACCCAAAGAAAACAAACAGACCTTGGACTATTTATAGGCTTTTCCTTTTTTTGTTTTTTTGGTGCTGTTTTGTTTTCTTTTGTTGCTTTGTTTTGCTCTGTCTTGTTTTTTTGTGCATATTATTATCTCTGCGGGTCTATCTAGATAAGATAGATGGGATAAACAAGCTGGAGGAGAAAACAATGGGACCGAAGGTTCCAGGGGGACATGGGAGAGGGGATGGGGTGGAGAATGAAGTGGTGTTAACAAACCCAGGGACAAGGGAACAGCACGTGATCCAAATCGGTGGTGAGGAGTGTGTAGGAGGCCTGACAGAGCTTAATCAAGGGCAATGTAACCGAGAGGAATTACTGAAACCCAAATGAAGGCTGAGCATGATAGTGGGACAAGAGGAAAGTAAAAGGAAATAGAGGAAAGAACTAGGAGGCAAAGGGCATTTATAGAGATCTAAATACAGGCATGGACCTATGTAAATATATTTATATATGCTGATGGGGAAATAGATCTATGTGCATATATTTATAAGTTTAGTATTAAGGTAGCAGATGGACATTGGGCCTCCACTGAAGTACTTCCTCAATGGGAAAACAATTTGTTCTATTAAATTGGCATTCCATGATGGTCACCTTCCCAATATGATTGCTGAAGACAAAGTGGGTGCATAAGTAAATGTGGTGAAGAAAGCTGATGGTGCCTGGCTATCAAAAGATACAGCATCTGGGTTCCTAAAAGCTTAAAGATAAACAAGCAGCCATCTAGCTCAGAAGCAACAAAGTCTACATGGAAGAAGCACACCAGCCTGTGTGATCATGAGGTGTCGATGGGATCAAGTATCAGGAATCAGAGAACAAAAAAAACCATATCATTGTGAATGACGGGGGTGCGGAGTGGGGACCCCAAACCCATCTGTAGGCAACTGGACATCCCCTTATACAAGGGTCACAGGGAGGAGACTAGCCAGTCAGGTGCAATGTAGCAATGATGAAGCATAAAACTTTCCTCTAGTTCTTCAATGCTTCCTCCCCACCACTGTTGTGATCCCAATTCTACCGTACAAATCTGGCTAGACCAGAGGATGTACACTGGTACCAATAGAAACTGGAAACAGGGAATCCAGGAATCCTCAGGACCAGTGGGAGAGTGGCGATACTGGGATGGTGGAGGGAAGGTGGAGCATAGAGGGGGAACCAATTACAAGGATCTACATATAACCCCCTCCCTGGTGAACAGACAACAGAAAAGTGGGTAAAAGGAGATGTTGGACAGTAAGACATGACAAAATAATAATTTATAAATTATCAAGGGCTCATGAGGGAAAAATGAGGAGCTGATACCAAGGGCTCAAGTAGAAAGCAAATGTTTTGACGATGATGGCAACAAATGTACAAATGTGCTTGACACCATGATAATTTATAAATTATCAAGGGCTCATGAGGGAAAAATGAGGAGCTGATACCAAGGGCTCAAGTAGAAAGCAAATGTTTTCACGATGATGGCAACAAATGTACAAATGTGCTTGACACCATGGATGGATGGATGGATTGTGATGAGTTATATGAGTCCCCAGTAAAATGATTTTTTAAAAATGATCATGATGTTATAAAGAAAAAGTTTATTTGGTTTATGAATTGTGTATAATAATGATATTGGCAACATGTTGATAAGTTGTTATTGTTGGGCATTGGACTTGTTAGAATTTACTATATTCTTTCTACTTTCTATTTTATTAATTTTGAAATTTAATAAACTTGAGAAACAACTATTACCAAACTAATGTTAATCATATACATTAAACGGACATGAAAATCGGGCATGTCCTGGTAAACATGGCGGATTTAATATTTAATCAAAGTATAATTTAATATTTTCTTTCTAAATTTGTGTGGCTATTCTTATGTGGTTATTTCTGAGAAAGCCAAATTATTATTATGTTCTGATGGATGCCTGGAGCAGAGACTCTTGGAACCTCACAAAGCTGCATGAAATTTTTTAATATCTGAGGTAAGTGTAGATTGCATTTGCTAATAATATGCAGAGCTATTCTCCCCTCTGGCTAGAAAGGCCCATGATGTGCAGAGCTCAGTGTTTTTAATAATGATTGAGATAATTTTTGGTTCTTTTTCTTGTGCTAGTAGACTGGCTTTAAATAATGATGAACACAAGCTGGTTTCCCAAGTTGAAGATGATGAGAGGTGAAATGTCTTTCTTCTTCCTCTTTCACCCTTCCTGAGTTCCTTTCTTTTTTCCTGTTCCCTGACTGAGTCAGTCTCTCACACACACACACCCGCCTCCACGCCCCACCCCCACACCTCCTTTTTCAATCTTTCTCACTTTTTCCTGCTCCCTTTCTATCCTTACTTCAATGTCTGTTTTTGTTGGCTGACTCTCTCCCCCTTGATTGATTCTCTCCTTCCCATTGTGTAACCTGCATTGACATGGGTTGAGACAATGGCTACAACAATGGACTCAAGCCAACAATTCAGTAGTGTTTCCTTCTGTTATACATGGGGTTCCTGTAAGTCAGAGCTTACCTTCCAGCACTGAAAAACAATACAAGTAGGCCTTAATACCAGATTTTCTTTTGTGTTGTTAGAAATAAACTTGTTTGTCACTAAAGACTCCAAGTGTGTTTAAGTCTTACTTTTTTTCCCTCGCGGGTCAGATTTTCATCAGTTAAATAATCATCAAGCTAACCATAAGACTTCATTGGAGTTTTGATATTTATTTTAGTTTTAATTTCACCTTTTAGGAAATTTCCATAATATGTTAGATCATTAAATTTAATTACACTTTAAAATTTGTTTAAATTATCTAGTAAAATGGATAAGTACTTTCCCCCTGGTTTTCTAAAGAAAATATGAAACATTTGTATATCAAGATGAACATATTCAGTCACTAGTCTAGTGTAAAATTTTAAAATTTTGCATCAAATTTTTTTCGTTGTGAATTACCTCAAATTGGGTTTTCTGTAGTTTATTAAAGGTCACAGAATTCCTTCATTTGTTCTTTTTCAATTGAGATTGATAAGGAACCCTGGTTGCAATGTGTAGGCATAAGCATTGGGTTACTAATAGCAAGACTGATAGTTCAAATCCATCATCCATTCCTTGGGAGGAAATGAAGGATTCATATCCACTATCTATTCCTTGGGAGAAAGATGAGGCAGGCTGCTCCCATAAGGATTTGCAATCTCGCAAACCCTATATCGGGTCGCTGTGAATCAGAATCAGCCTAAGTGGCACATGTAGCTTGTATTTGACCAATTACAGAGTTTAGAGGTTTGAACATACCCGGCGGTACTTGTAAGAAAGTCTTGGCAATATACTTCTGTAATGATTACAGTTGAGAAAACCACTTAGAGTAATTCTGTTCTCTAGCATTTGGGGTTACCATGAACCAGATTTCACTCAATGACACCAGGTTTGTTTAAAATAGTTTTGATGTTCTGTGCTTTTTTAGTACTGCTTTAGAAATTTTATAATGAATTAGTATGTTGATATATTACCCACTGCCATCAAATTTAATCAAACTCATAGTGACCCATAGGAGAAAGAAAACTGTCCCCTCCTTTTTTTCCTGAGACTTTAAATCTTTATAGGAGTATTTTGAAATTGATTGTGGTAGCAGTTATACAATTCTGATTGATATAATTGAATGATGGAATACTATGTATATGTATTAACTCCCAATAAAATGGTTTTGAAAAGAAATCTTTACAGGAGTATATCTTTCTCCTGCAGAGCGTCTGGCGGGTCTGAGTCTCTTCCTTTTCAGTTAGCAGCTCAATACATAACCCACTATGCTGAGAGCTCCTTGATAGTCAACTAGTATACCAAAGAAAGAAGAGCAGAGAGAATATATCATGCAAATGATAAACATGAAAGTAGCTCGTGCATTAGTAGCTTTATGCATCATTAACAGGTAATTGGCAGTGTTTCGTTTTCAGTCAACGAGTATTTGTCAAATCCCAGGCATTAGGGAAGATAAAATTACTTCTGCCTTCAAGGATCAGGTTTTCGGTTTCTTTAAGATAAATATATATACTGTAATCAGACACTAAATCGCACCATCATTTTGTAGTTGTGTGTCCTAGAAGACCTATCAATGTGGAGAAATAGAATTATATCAGGTTGGTTGTAGATTTTTTTTACTTGAGTACCTAATATAAATTTCTTCTTGTTACTTTGTGCAGAAAAGTCTCAAATACTCTTCCTGTTCTGTGACTGTTAACCATACTTCTGATATAAACTTCTGTGCAGAACTAAAACCAAATCTGTTACTATCAAGTTGATTCTGGCTTATAGTGACAGAATAGAAATGCTCCATTGAGTCCATTTCCAAAACTGTGACCTTTGTCTTACAGCATTGATGGTGACTTCAAGCTGCTGACCTCGCAGTTCATAGTCAAGCCCTGACCCTGTGTCCTAGCAGGGTTCTTACCCTCCGTGAGCACCCCAGCATTCATCTCCTAATCACCACAATCCTGTGCTCTTGTTAGATGTGGTTGTTCAGCTAGATGATTTTCTATGTGTTTTTCTTCTTTGTAGCTATATTGAAATAATTGTAAGTGGCTTCAACTTGAGTATGATCTCCTGGTTAGATTATAATCATTTTTTGCTCTTTGTATCATCTTTTGAATGCATTTTCATGGCTTTTTTCTAATATATATTAATGATTTGATGTCTTAGTATTAATTAAGAATTTTTAAAATTGCCACCTAACATAATATACGAGGGGTTACTCCAAACAATTTTTTTCCTCCAAAGCTGCGTATTTAAATTTATTTTACAAAACAACCTTATCACCTTCAAAGTACTCTCATAACACTTAATACATTTGTCAAATCAGTGATTCCATTCTTGGAAACATTTTTCGAACTCATCGGTTTGGATGGTTGACAGCACCTCCATAGTTTTTTCTTCACCTTTTCTATGTCATCAAATCGCAGTCCTTTCATGTCCTTCTTCCTTCATGGAAACAAAAAGAATTTGTACAAAGCAAGGCCTGGTGAGTAAAGTGCATGGGGCAAGAGAGGCATGCTGTTTTTTGCCAAAAACTGGCAGCGAGAGCAGGTGCATTGTTGTGGTGGCAAAACCAGTCCCCCATCTGCCACAAATCAGGCTCTTTTTGGTTGCACATTGTTACGTAATTGTCTCAGAACCTCTAAATAGAAAGCTTGATAGCAGTCTGACCTGGTGGAACGAACTCCAAATGCACAACGACTTGGTTGGTGAAGTTGACAGATGTCCAGAAGGTTTGTCATCAAGCAACATTTCACCTTTTTTTGAAACCAAAAAACCCAGTCATACACTTGAGTGTTTCCCATAGTCCTGTTCTTGTAAACTGTGTTCAATAGTTTCTGCAGCATTTTGCCTGAGCAGGGAACAAAATTTCACAGCCACATGCTGTTCTCTTAAATCAGCCATCACAAAAAACAAGGTTTGAGCAAAACTGCTTTTACGAAAAAATTCACTGTGACCAGGGAGAACCTTCCCAGGCGATGCCACTGGGTGTACTAACTCAGAGCGAGTGACTTGATGCTCACCTAGTGAGAAGAATGTGTACTTCAAAAGCTCTGCCCAGTGTAATTCCGGTTTTGGGGGGAGTAGTCCCTCATATGCTTTAGATATTTAAGAGAAGAAGAATTGAGAACTAGGGAAGTCAGAAATTGTGTTTTTAGAAGAGCCATGACTTAAATTTGGTCATGTGTTTGTGTAAAACATAGGAGAGAATGTGAAATGCATTCTAGATAGATGAAAAAATACAAATTATTTATAACCAGTGTATTAGAAAGCCATCTATTTGTATGTTAGATGAAATAGGAACCTCATTTTAAAGTCGTTATTTTTATTTGTAAGTATTGATAGTATGTCCTTGTTCTAAATCCTCTGTACAACCCACCCTATGCCAGTCTCTTCCCAGAGATGACACTAAATACTGTTTAATCTCTACCCTTTCAAACTTTCTTTGTAGTTTTAAAAGGCCTTTTTTTTTTTTTAGTTATGAGACATACAAAATATAGAAAATTATATAGCAGGGTGTAGTCTACAGAAATTAAATATATTAATGTTTTGCTTTATTTCATACTTCATTTAGAAATGAAATATTATAAATATAATTAATGAATGATAGCTATCTTGCATTACTTTTTTCTTTTCTTCAAAGTTGACACATCATTCCTATGATAAAAAATGCATTATAATCATAAGCTTTTTATTTCTGTGTACATATGTATATTGTTTTATTAGTTTAATATTTTATTAATGATATCCTCCTATACATAAGTTAATTGACCTCCGATAACTGCTTCAGTATGTTTTGTTGTCATTCTCATTTGTTTCAAGAAATTTCTTAATTTCATCCCTTATTTGATTTGTTAGCTAATTGTTTTTAAGTAGTATGCTGTTCAGTCTCCAGGTGCTTGGCTTTATGTTCTTTCTGTTGTTGGTTTCTAATTTTGTAATGTTCTGGTATGAGGAAATGGATTGTAATAACGAGGTTTTTTAATTTATTAAGGCTAACTTTGTTAAAGACTGGGCTTTGAGAAATACTGGGCTTTCTACTCCTGTTACAATCTCAGAAACCCAAAGGGCATCGCTAGGAGTCAGCATCGACTTCATGGCATTGAGTTTTTGTGGCCTAACACATGGTCTCTTCTAGAGTATGTACTGTAGGCACTGGAGAAGAGTGTATACTATACTGTTGTCTGGTGGATGTTCTGTATATATTGTCTAGGAGTTTGAGCTGGTTAATTGTGTTGTTTAGCTCTTTTGTTCCTTTATTATGCTCCTTTTCTGATGATCCATCTTTCCTTGATAATTGTGTATTGAATTCACCTACTTTTTTGGCCAAGTGGTCGTTATCTCACTTCGTGTGGGTTTAATTGAAGTATTTCAAGGCTCTTTCATTTGGGACGTATATCATTAAGTAGTATCCATTCTTATTCTTGTTTCTCATTGTGTTATTTGCCTTGAAGTCTACTTTATCAGGAATTAATATCCCTGCTCCTGCTTTTTTAAGGTTGCCATTGGCTTAGTAAGCCTCTACCCCCAACTTTTAGTCTATTTATCTCTTTGAGTTACGGTGTGTCTCTTATAGCCTGTATATAGATGGGTCTTGTTTTATAATCCAATCTGCTACTTTTTTCTCTTGATTGGTTCATTTAATTTATTGGCATATGCAAGGTTGTTGCTGTCATTTTGCTGTGTATGTACGTTGGGAGTGGAAGGTGTTTTGTTCTTTTGTGTGTGTGGTTTAATTGGTGCCTTTGCACCTCCTAGACCTCTGGTGGTATAGGGATGACTACTTGGGTTGCTAACGACAAGGTTGATCAGCAGTTCAGTAATTTGAAACCTCCAGCAACACCGTGAGAGAAAGACAAGTCTTCCTAGTCATCAAGAGATGCAATCAGTGGCAGTTCTCCCCTGCCTTATAGAGTCCTTATGAGTTGGAATTGACTTGATGGCAGTGAGTTTTGGTTTGGTTGATCTGCTTGTGTTTCTGTGTTGTTTTGAGTGCTGATTTCAAAGTGGTGATATCCTATTTGTTGCCCTAAGGTCTTCTGCAGTTGAAGTTGGTTGTCCATAATGATCCTGTTAATATTTTTTTTGTAATGCTGGTCATGCTTTTATGAATTTCTATAAATGTTCTTTGTCAGGAAATAACTATTTCTTCCTTATGTTTGAGTGATAATTTGAAGAATATAGCATTTTTGTTTAGCAATTAACTTTCTTTCAGAATTTTATATATGTCACTCCATTGTCTTCTTGCCTACATGGTTTCTGCTGAGAAGCCTGAGCTTGTCCCTTTTCCTTTTTCTTTGTAGGTTCCAGTTCCTTTTTCCCTAGTTTTACTCAGGATTCTCTCTTTTTCTTTGAACTTGGAGAGCTAGACTGTAATGTGTTGCAGTGTTTTGCTTTTGGGATCTAGCCCATTTGGAATTCTCTCAGCTTCTTGAATAGTTATTCTCTCCTTTATGGTGTTGGGGAAATTTTCTTCCATGATTTCTCGTACTATTTTCTCTATCGATTTTTTTGCTTCATCTTGTTCCAGTGTCCCAATGAGACATTGTCTATTTCTTGATAGTGTGCCGCATAATTCTTCAGACTGTCT
>NW_022111324.1:22142242-22148716 GCF_000313985.2 Echinops telfairi
GGAGGTAGGAGGGGAGAAAAGGAAAAAGCAGTTTGGGTGGGAATTTTGTGTGTGTGTATGTATAAGTCCACTGTGTGGAGTGGGAGGGTTTTCCACAGGATGAGATAGGAGCAGAATAAAAGGGAGGGAAACCTTGCTTGGGGGGTGGGGTCGCCTGTACCAGGTAGTGAGGATGTTTACACTGAACCACCTGAGTGGTCTGCTATCCACACAGGGACCCCAAAGACTATAGGGATATGGCTGGGTGGGTGGAGCATGAACATAGGGAAGGAGAAACTCTGTGATGGAGGGTCAGTGAATGTCCACTAGTGCATTTGTACAGGGTAAAGAAAGGGTAATGTATAGAATTGGCTCCAAAGTGAAGGGGAGCCAGTAACAGCCAACTGGTGTTGCTTATCTTCCTGTGTGAAACTCAGCTGCTTCCTCCCCTTGATTTCTCTATTCCCACAAACTCCAGCTTTAAGAAACTTTGGTGTGCTTCGCTCTTAAGTTGTTTTTTTCTTTCTTTATTTATTTCAGTGGGTGGGGTGGGGAGGCTTTCAGGGGAGTATAGGGCTTCCCTTGTTGTCAGATTTCTCCAGTAGTTACTGTTAAGGAGATCTTCCTGTGCTCATTACCTGTCAGGCATGTTCTTGGAAACTCCCAGAGTTTTATTTTTAACTGATAGGTTAAATTATAATTATTGACCTGATTTGAATACTCTTTTTAAAAATCTTGCCTAAAATGGTGAGAACACTTACCCAAAATAGAGTTTACACAGTTTCTCAACTTGACATAGTTGTCTCCCTTAACTTTTGTTTTTTTTTTCTTGAGCTGATATTTCAATTTGGGGATGGGAAAAACTGTTATAATTTATAAAACAGTAAGTTTTAGACAGGTGGTGTCTGTACCAAGGTCAGTGGAATGATCAAATGTCTCCAAAGCTTTTAATATGAATATATTTCATTTTATCTTACTTGTTAAGATTAAAGAACAAAAGAAATGTGTAGGTGAGTAGAGTACTTTCGATTTTATATTTTAAACAGTAAGTAACCTCTATACCATGAGGGTAGGGTGAAGGTGGGGTGGGGGGAGAAGTAGGAGAAAGGGGGAACCTATCCAATGATTAACATGTAGCACACACACCCCCACTGAGGGCAACAAACAACAGAAAAGTGGGTGAACGGAGACAGTGGACGGTGTAATATATGAAAATAAACATAATTTGTAATTTATCAAGGGGTGAGGGTGGGAGGGAAAAAAGAGGAGCAGATGATACCAAGGGCTCAAGTAGAAAGAAAATGTTTTGAAAGTGATAATGGCAACATATGTACAAATGTGCTTGATACGATTGATGTATGGATTGTTATAAGATCTGTAACAACCCCCAATAAAGTTTTTTTTTTTAAAAAAGACTTTTTAGAGTTTTACCATGTTAGAATTACTGCTAAATCATATCGTGTTTTCACTGAACACTTCAAGGGCATTTTGGATTTTCTTAAAGAGCATACATATTATAAACACCCTTCCTCTCCCAGTTTTTTCTGCTTGCCCAAGTTTTAACCATTTGTGATTTATTGAAACTTTTCATTTTATAATCTCTATTTTCAAAATTATAGGATATATATTCATAATGTGTTTCTAAAAGAAGAGCAAAGTCATAAAATGACACCAGAAACTCCTGAAATTTAGCGTGTGCACATATTTAAGAGCTGCTTTTTATTTCCTGTAGAAGGAACTAATTTCATTGCTTTCTTTACTCTCACCCTCCCTCCCTCCTTTTCTTTCTCTCATCCGTTTCTCTCTCTCTCCTTCCCTCACCTTCTTGGTAACTCTCTTCCCTGTGGTTTGAGACAGCAAAATCCCTGATCCCACACCATGTCCATGATTTGGTAGAACTTTTTGAAACCTACTTGTATATTTGAGTTCATTGTGATGTCTATTATGTCATCCACTCATTGAGGGTTTCCTCGTTTTTATTGGCCCTTTATTCTCTGTAAAAAGATGAGATTATCCTTTCCCTTAAAGATTTATAGTCTCAGAAACTTGAAGGGCAGTTCTTCTTTGCCCTGCAGGATTGCTGTGAGTAGGAATCAATTCAGTGGCAGTTGGCTTGGTTTTAGTTTTTCTAACATAAATCACTTTTCTATGGATAGTGCTTTCTTAATGATGTATCCAAAGTAAGCAAAGGTTTGCCATCCTCACTTCTAGAGAACATTCTAGTTGCATTTTTTTTAGTCTAATTGGTTTGTACTTTGGATATCCATTATATGTTCTGTACTCACAGTTCAAATGCATCAGTTTTTCTGTCTTTTTATTCATCTTTTGCATGTGTATGAGGCTAATGAAAAGACCATGGCATAAGTCAGGTCCACTTTAGCTATCAAAGTGACATTTTTGCTTTTTAATACTTAAAAGAAGTATTTTACAGTAAATTTGTCTAATGAAATAAAATCAGGATTGCTAAATGCTGAAGATTGAGGCTATGGTTTAAAAAAAAAATGAGTAAGCCATTGTTCTTACAAGGGATAAAATTTTTCACTTTACCTCTAATTCAGTGAAATAAGTTCTGTAAAAGAAAATCAGATCAAATTGTATGATAATAAATTCACTTTCAGTGAGTCGCTGTTGCTCATAGCAAAACTTCTGTAGGTTTCTAAGACTAACTCTTTATGGGAGTAGAAAAACCTCATCTTTCTCCTGAGGGGCTGCTAGTGTAGACCAGGGGTCCTCAAACTTTTTAAACAGGAGGCCAGTTCACTGTCCCTCAGACCGTTGGAGGGCCAGACTATAGTTTAAAAATAAAAAACAAACTGAACAATTTCCTATGCACACTGCACATATCTTATTTTGAATTAAAAAAACAAAACGGGCAAAAACACCCAGCGGGCTGGATAAAGGTCCTCAGTGGGCCGCATGTGGCCTGCGGGCTGCAGTTTGAGGACCCCCCCGGTAGACCATGTGGATTGCAGCCTAAAGTGTAACCACTACACCACCAGGGCTCTCATTGTGTAATAGTAGAAGGTAACATTCTGCCTTGAGGCAACTTTGGAAGGAGTTCAAAAAATATCTACAGAGGTTGACATCGGAGCAAGGCCTTATTAAGCAAGGCCAACATATCCGTCAGGCATAGTAAATGCAGTCCTTTGGGTCTGTGGTACTTTTAGGATCCTATAAAAGTGTCTTAATTTTAAAATTGCAATAATAATATATAATGATGATTTCAGTCTAGACTGTATCTATTTTTATACCAATGAAGTTAGGAAATAGAATTTTTAATATTTTTTAAATGCAAGAGTGTCTCATAAAGGCACACTTTCCCAGGGCCTGGGACAAGTCACACTGCTTCTCTGCGTTGAATAGTAGTTTGTAGGTGTGAGGGACTGAGGAGTTCCTGATAGGATGATGAGTTATATGCTGTGCTGCTAACCACAAAGTCAGCAATTCAAACCTACCAGGTGCTCTGTGGGAGAAAGATGAGACTGATTGCTCCCATAGAGATAGACTTAGAAACCCAAAGGGGGAGTATTTTATTCATCAGTTTTTGAGGAAATACTGATGATTACTCTCTAGAAAAGGTGTTAAGATGTTCCCTGTTGCCTGCGCTTTAACCAAAAAATATTTTCTTCCTTTGACAACTTTTCATCTTTAAGCTTTATTGAATTTTTTACCCGTTGCTTTCTGTCCTATACCTTCATAATTACTTTATTCATTATTATAGTCATATTTTATTAATACTATAATTGTGAAATGTAGCAGGAGTGTCTCAGAAGATAAGAACCTATTGCCTCAACAGCAACAAGAATGGCATTGGTGGAGATTGCCAAACTTAAGGTTTTCTTTAATCAGCACCTGATACACCCACTGCCTTCAAGTCGATTCTGCCCTATATCGGCCCTATAGGACGGAGTAGAACTGCCCCTTTGGGTTTCTGGGGCTGTATATCTTTACAGGAGCAGACAGCCTCATCTTTCTTCCACAGAGTGGCTGGTGAGTTTAAACGGCTGATTTTTCCATTAGCATGCCAACGTGCTACCACTATACTACCAGAGCTCCTTTAATCAGCACCTCTTTGCTGCAGGAAAATTTGGAGTATAAAAAAGCATAATCTTAGCATTTGATCTTATTTGGAGGCAGGGTTTTTCCAGATGTAACTAATCTAGAGACTCTGATCTGTAATTGAAGGAATCAAGAGTTTAAATGCCCTGACTACTCAAAAGGGAGAATTGATCTTTTATGTTTTTGTAGCTCCACTGAATAATGCCTATTGAAGTACAGAAGCACACTTTCATTTGAAAATACATATTGTCAGACAGAATGTGTCTCTTATATTTAGTAGTCCACATCTTTTTGAAAATAGTCTACAAATAGTGCTATTTTCTTTTAATGATTTTAAGCAGACTTGAATATGACATTATGGGTCTCCAGACATTTAGCTTGTTTAGACTTAAGAAAAAATTGATTTCCAATTAACACCAGATTTGATAAGAAAGAAAATATTAACTAAATAATTAATTCCATGTATGACATGTATTCCAAACAAAAACAGGCAATATCTGTTAATTCAATTGGGAGAACAAGATTGAGCTTGAGTCTTTAATTTTTAATTAAGTATTATTCAGAATCTTTATTTCAAACATCTTAAATACATTTAGTGAATATTAAAGGGATGCTGGGCTGTTAAAAAATTGGTGGTTCTAACCTCCGCACACAGTGGCTCCACAGACCAAGCTAGCAGTCTGCTTCTGTAAAGATAGTCTTGAAAATCCTATGGGGTACTTCTTCTCTGACACATGGATCACTCCAAGTTGAAATAGTCTTGATAACACTTAACAAAGAGTGAATACCATTGTGTCTTACCATGTCTTATGCATAGTCATTAAATACTTTATTGATGAATTAAGTGGTGAAAGCTTGTCAATCTGACATCATTTTAACTTGTACTCCGCATTAACTATTCCCTTCATCTACACGGTCATTATTAATGCACTTCATAACTCTGAATCATCGGTTTTTAAAATTGCCTTCTAACGAAGTGAGCCAAGAAGAAATTTGTTCAAAATAGCTTTACTATATCATATATTCTAATTATTTGAAACTTTGCAGTTCACATTTTAATAATAAAATGGAATATTCTCTAGTTTCAGCTCCCATTCATTGCATGTGTTTCTTTGGGGGTCATTATTGAGGTAACCACACAGTGTAATCTTAGAATGTGATCTTTTAATGCCTCCAGAGATAAAATGCTCATTACCTCTCAACACGTACAGCACAGCTACCAGTCTGTTATGTACTAGACTCAGCAACATGGCAATGAGCAAAAAAGACATTTGCCTTATCTTTCTGTATATCCTGCAAGTGATTTTGCATAAGTAAGTAAAAATATGTAACCACTATGGTAGAATTCTTGCCTTGCATGTAGGAGACCTGGGTTTGTTTTTCAGTCATTGCAGGTTTGGGGTTGTTATGATGCTATACAGTTGTTAGTGGGCTTCCAGACTGACAGACTAGGGGGGAAAGCCTGTGGTGATCTATTTTTTTTTTAATCAGCCAATAAAACCCTATCACACAATAGACTGATCTTGTTTCCATGATTTAGGGCCAATTAAGTCAACAACAGTAAATTGTACTTTGAGTTAAAACAAAAATAGGTTTCTACTTGAACATTTACAGAGGGGGAAAAGTCCTTATGAATACTACTACTACAGTTTATATCTTTGATAACCTGGTATAGTAAACATCACAGTCACACAAAAAGCCTCAGCTATTCTGAACCTTTAATCATAATGTTACCATTTACCAGCTGTATGATCTTGAGCAGATCACTGCTGAGTTTTAGTTCTCTGTGTGGCATTTCTAAGCTGCACAGTTGGTGGTATGCAAGAACTGACTTGTACCAGCTCATAAAAGCCAGATGTTAAATTTTGCTGGTTGTTAAGCCTAACCATTATTAAAAGTTTAAGTTACCTAAACTTAAAATTAAAAATATTATAAAATATAATTAAATATATTATATATATTTAAATATATTATCTAAAATGGTAGAATAAATACATTAAAAGCAAAAGTAGTAAATACAAAAGTAAGTAAAAAAGTAATTGCTACTAGTATTCCAGTTCACTAAAAGGCATGAGTTTTTTCCCCATTCAAAATATGTTTAAACATGTCTCTGTGACCAATGTATGACTGCAGACAAGTTTTCTCAATCATATAATCATCTTTGTATTCTTTTTGTTAAAGAGACTTTGAAAATAGGGTCCATTCAAACAGTGCCTTCCAAGGAGATCTAAGTGGGCAGTGACATTCAAGGTAGAGATATCAACTCAGAATGTTATGGCAACTGTTATCTGGCCTCTAAAGGAGGGATCTTGATGGATTTTCTCAAAGAACACCAGGACGATCATGAAGGCTTGTTATAAAGATTGTTTTAAGAAAACAGAAAATGCCATTGATAAGAAAAATATCAGGAAATTTATGTTGAGGAATCCCCCCCCC
>NW_022111324.1:22148886-22154605 GCF_000313985.2 Echinops telfairi
CAAAGAACACTTTGCAAAGAACACATTTTGAGTTCCTTGAGGATGCCTGAACTGCCATTTTGATGTTGTGTAATTAATGCAGAATTCTTGGGTGGAAGATTAGAGAGAGGGAAACACTACTTTCAGAAGTGTATAGTTCTAGAGGGAGGAGATGTCAAGAAACTATAGCTTCACATTTTGATATTTTTGTTTATATCAAGTTTCTTGCAATTTATAGTCTGTCACAGTGTGACTTGCAAAAGTAATTGCAGAAATATTCTAAATTTTTAACTAATTCAAAACAGAAGTTGTTTGCATCACAGATGAACAAGTAAAGTCCTGGGATATATCTGTGTTGTTTTCACTTTATTTGTACTCTTTAAAAGTTGTTGTGGGTTGGAACCCACTTGATGGCACCTAACATCATCATCAACAATGGTAAATGAAAATATCAAACAGTATTCATGTTGAGACTTCATTCGTCAGTTGTAATTGTAGGTTGACTTTTCAAAACTTTGGCAAAATCAGTGAGAGCATTCTGTAAAGATCAATAAAAAGTACTGTATCTATTACAATTTATAAATTGTGTTAATGAGCCCTACTGGCACCAGTGGATACATGTGTTGGACTACTAACCACAAGGTCAGCAGTTCAACATCACCAGCTGCTCTGTGGGGGAAAGGAGGAGGCTTTCTACTGCTTTAAAGAGTTAGTCTCAGAAATCCATAGGGGCATTTGCTGTGTCTTAGGGTAGTTGTGAGTCAGCATTGACTTCATGGCATTGAGTTTTGAGTTCTGCATCTTTTGTAGAAATATTTTCTAATAAACATACATTACACCTACCTGTACCTCCTAACTCAAGAGTTGGTTGTTTAACATTTCTTAGTATACCACTATGTCTAGTATAGAGTAGGCACTTATTAAATGCTATTTTCCCCTTTGGTCTTTTCAAAGTAAGTAAAAATGTCTGTCATGTTCAGTGTAATCAAGGTTGATGAACAAAAGCCCTAACACTGGCTTTAATTTCAAGGCGGTTGGACCTTCTAATCATAGTCACCAGAACTAAAAACATACCTTAGTTAGAAGGGCAAATGGAGGGAGGAAGGAATATGATTGATTTTCTTTTGAATTGAATATGCTGAGAACTTGTAGCTCTAAAATATATTGATTATTATATTTCAAAGAGGGATGTGATAAGCTTGAAGGATATGATGCTTTTTGAATGTTGAAAAATAATTATGAATCTTAGCTTAACCTGTGGAGCATGACCCCTTTGGGGGTCGAACGACCCTTTCACAGGGGTCGCCAGATTCATAACTAACAGTAGCAAAATTAGTTATGAAATAGCAATGAAAATAATTTTATGGTTGGGGGGGTCACCACAACATGAGGAGGAACTGTATTAAAGTGTTGTGGCATTAGGAAGGTTGAGAACCACTGACTTAACCAATATTTTCCTTAAAATATTTTATCAGAAAATGGGAGCAATTTAGTTTTGTTTCAGTTTTGGAAGTTTTCATCTTTTTCTCCTAAAAAGATTGATAAGAACAAAATAATTTTACAAAAAATACAATTGGATGCAGTTGAGCTAATTTTCATTTTCCTTTCATTCAGAAGATATATTGTGGATTTTTAGATAGTACTTTTTTTATAATCAGGATCATTTTTCTTGCCATTTTAAAATGTGGAATAAAACATTTTCTAAAGAGCTTCTTGACATTGTTGTATCTAATATATGCGTATGCTGAATATGTTAAAGGGGCGATGTAGTTAACTTCTCACTTCCACTACCTCTAGCTAGTATGTGTATTTTCTAAAATGTAGTTGTATTTCTATGGTGCATAACTGAATGCTTTATACTTCCCAAAGGAGAGGAATGAATATTGAGGAGGTAACATTGAGACCCTGTGTTTTATGCATTTATTTTGTCACTAATCAGTAAAAAGTAAGCCTTTACACGCCTTGGCCTTATTATTTCCAAAAGAATAATATACAGAGATAATGGTGTTTTTTCCCTGCATATATTTAAACATGTATAATGGAAAGTTGAATTATATATTGGCATCTTTGTTGAAAATCAATTGACATGTTTGTATGGACCTATTTCTGGACTCTCCTGTCTGTAGGGTCCTGTCCATGCAACACTGGTCTTCATTATTTTACCTTTAGTAAGTCCTGAAATAAAATAGTATAAATCTGCCAGCTTTATTTTTTATTTAAAAAATTGTTTAGCTATTCTAGGTTGTCTGCTTTTCTGTATACATTTTAAAATATGCTTTATCAAATTTTATTTTTTAAGACTACTGAAGTCCTTATTGGGATTACATTGAAAAAGACTACTGAAATTTATCATTTGCTAAGTACAGGTCTTTTATGTATTTTGCTAAATTTATCTCAATATTTCATGTCATAGGTACCATTATAAATAGTAATCTTTTAAAATTTCATTTTTAGTCATCTTGTTGGAATATAAAAAATACAGTTGAGTTATATATATTTCGTTGTAATTTGCAACATAGCTTCAATTACATGGAAAATTGGTGACATATGTTGTAATATCTGGGAATAAAAAAAAATCTTCCCTTTACCCCTCCCCCCTTTGATCTATATGCCTTAGATTTCTTATAATTTTCTAACACAAAAATCATAAGGCATTTCTTACTTATTTGTGTATGTTTATGAATTAGAATTGACTCAGTGGCAATGAGTTCAACTCCTTTACTTTGGTGGTCATTGTGTCTAAGTACATTTATCTCTTAGAAAATAAAAGGACTCATTGGTTTCAAAGTCTTCCTTTTTAAAATTGTCTAACAGTAATTAATACATTCTAAAACAGTTGGAATTATAAAATGTGGGTTACTTTTATTTGTTTTAGTTTAAAATTTTAAGACTTAATTTTTAGCAAAATATTTTATATTTGCTACTTTTATTTTGTGAGCCTTAATGTTAATTTTGTAAGTAAAATAGCAGTAATAGAGAACTCAAGCCTACTGATAACTTTTAAATAATTGTTTCTTCTATTATGTTTATAACTATGCATTATAGTTTTTATCTAATTCCTAGAAAATCAACTATAAGTCACATGAGAGGTGAAATAATTGAAATGAATCAGTAGTTTAATTTGTAGTGGCAGGCCTTTTCCCTGTAAACTAAAAAGTGCAAATGGAAATATACATTGAAATAAATCTCACCACCATGTCTATTACATGTGTAAAGGGTAGTGTGCTCATCTTTCACACAGACTACTGAAAATGGTTTTCATCAAGGTGGAAGAAGAAAGGAAGAGTTAATGTCTAAGGGGAATAAATGTGTCATCCTTAAGTCTGGGGATATGAGTGTAGACGCTCATAAATTCAGAAAGCAATGTAATGATAGTGTCATCTATGACACTTAATAATAGAAGTGGGGATACTAGAAAAAGAGGGAGGAGATAGTGTGAGTTTGAGTGAATATCCGTTTGAAGTTTCAAGTGAAGATTGACGGTTTATGGCATTAACATTTGCTTGCAGACTGATGCTAACTGTGGCTGCCAGAAAATACCAGAGGATAGGAAATAAATAGAATATATATGACACAGAGGAATAGTAGTTATCTTTTAAGACTAAAAGAAAACAAAAAGATTATTTCTCTTTTTTTTTTTAATTAGAGGGCTACATTTATTTTGTGTATGTGTGTAGTTTCATTGTAGATAATAAAATTATTTGGATATGAAAGTTTGTCATGAAGCATTAATGTTAGTATCTATTCTTTTCATCTTCTCTGAGAACTTCAGCATTAGGTATTAACTTTACCAAAAATCATCTTGATTTTTCATCTTTAATGTCTAACTTTCCTTACCGTGCTTCATTGGCGGTTTCCTCACTAGTCTTTTGCTGGCCACATAAATACATATGAGGTTTCAAAAAGTTGTTGAAAAAATTTCATTTTTATTACAAATTTTCACTAATTTTTAAAAAGTTCCCTTTTACTTTAGTCAAACAACAGTGGTGAAGGTTTCATTGATGGTAATTTTAACTGAGAATTAACTTGGTGTAATTTAATAGATCTGGGGTAAAAAATGCACTTCCATCATCTGTACTTCTGAAATGTCTTGGCTGTGCACTAAAATTGAGCATTTAATTCTTGAATATTTTATAATAGTTTGCAGATCACAAATCTTCTGGCTTATTGCTAGAATATCCTAGAAAGTCTCCATGTATTTTTGGAGTCCTTTATGATAAATAGGAACCCTGGTGGCAGAGTGGGTGTGTTAAGCTGGGCTGGCTAGAGAAACAAATCCAGTGACACTCCTTTATGTGTTAGAGCTTTATATTAAACAAGTAATTATATATCAAGAAAATATGCCAGCCCTGTCCACCTCAAGTCCAGTCCCATCGCAGCCCGTAGTTCTTCTTCAGACTCACACAGCCACATACAATGATGCTGAATGCAGGAAGATTACAGGCCAGAGGTGCGAAGTTGTGTGGACCCAAAGTCAGTGAAAAACATCTCAGGGTACCAGCCAGGCCTCCAGCTGGGAGGAAGGTGAAAGACACACACACACACACACACACACACACACCACCCCCTCTTTAGAGAGCTATCTATCTCGGTTGTACCTCCAAGTAAGGTCATCAGGCTGCAACCTGATTGACAGGCTAAATTCCACCCCTACACTTTTATATATCTTCAAGTTGACATGAAATTATCTAACTACCACAGTGGGGTATGAGTTGGGCTACTAACCATAAGTCAACAGTTTGAAACCACTGCTGCTCTTCAAGAGAAATGTGAGGCTTTCTGCTTCCTTAAGATTAACCAGCCTTGGAAACCCACAAAGGCGGTTCTGCCCTGTCTTGTAGGATCACTGTGAATTGAAATCAACTCTATGGTAGTGAGTTTGATTTTGGTTTGGACTTAGCTTTAATGATTTAAAAAACAAAAATAAAGATCGCTTAGTTGTTCATCATGTAGAAAAATCTGTATTTGCAGGAGAATCTGGATTTCATTCCCGATTCATGCCACTTAAGGTGACTCAAGTCACTTAACCACTTTGACTTTCATGTTACTCAGTACAAAATATTAATTTGTATACTGATGTTTCAACATAGTTATAGTACAGGACTTAGCATATTGTAGACACTCAATAAATAATAGTTGAATCTTAAAAGAAAGAAGAACAATTGAAAGTGTTGAGGTAATCAGCTCTAAAGAAGCAAGGCTGAAAATGCTTGTCAGAACTGCTATTTCTGTTGCATTGCCACTAAAAAATTATCTAAGATACTACTGAATTTCTTCGTTTCTATTTAGTCATTCATTACTTAATTGTATGTCACCTGTATCATTGCAAATTGTACCTATATATCCAACAATATATTTTGGAAGAGAGAAGGAAATATCTTAATATAGGATAGTTCTTGCACCACCAACCCAACTCTGCTGTCTAGTTGGCTCTGACTCTCCAACTGTATACAGACTTTGAGAAACTAAATCTTATTGGGAGCAGACAGCCTCATCGATCTCCTGCAGAGCGATTGAAGGTTCAGAGGGCCAACCTTGCAGTTAGTCTAGTCTGTTGCTTTCATCTCTGCCACCAGGGCCCCTTAGTTCTAGCATAGTGCTAAATGTATGCTCATATATGTGGTAAACAAATAGATAATACAGTGAACCCTTGTTTATCGCGGTTAATCGGTTCTAGACCCTACCGTGATAAATGAAATTCCGCGAAGTAGGATTCCTTATTTGTAAATCAAATATTTTC
>NW_022111324.1:22156644-22168115 GCF_000313985.2 Echinops telfairi
AAAAATCTCAAGGTGATAGTTTTGAGGCATCATCCAACTCAATATAAGGACTTTTTAAAGAATTTGAATTCTGTTCCACATTTTTTTCTCCCATTATCACAAATGTGACTCTCATTAGAATAGTTTGTAGTGGTAGCTGGGCACCATCTAATTATTTTGAATTCAGGATACATAAGTCTGTGGTTCATTTAGATCATTAATCCTGTAGACTAGTTTCTCTGTTGAGTCTTGGATTTCCCCTTTCTCTTTTGCTCTGGATGAGTAGAGACCAATAGTTATGTCTTTGATGGCTGTTCACAAGCATTTAAGACTCCAGACATCAAACTAGGATGTAGAATATTAACTGTATGAACTGGGTTATCCTAATTGACTAAATTGACCCATGAGACTATGGTTTTTAAGTCTTTAAACCCAGAGAACTAAGGTCTTGTGGTGTTTGTTTATGGATAGAAATATCTATAACTGTGTACTCTCTGTGGTTTATTATATATGTACATATATACACATATAATATGCACACACCTGTGTATAGCCATGTTCTTGTTAGGTGCTACAGAGTTGGTTCTAACTCATAGTAACCCTATGTATCACACTGCTTGGTTGTCCTGTACCATTCTCACACAAAAAATTCATATATTTGAGCCCATTGTTGAAGCGCTTTGAAGGTCTTTCTCTTTTTTGCTGACCCTCTACCAAGCATGATATCCATCCCTAGACACTGGTTCCTCCTGATAAAAATGTCCAAAATATGTGAGATGACCCTTTCCATCCTTTCTTCCTAAGGGTATTTTGGCTATGTTTCTTCCAAGATAGATTTGTTGATTCTTCTGGCAGTCCATATTTTCCCACTCACCCCAACCCCCCCTCCCAACCCTTGATAAGTACTAATAAACTTGTGTCTCTATTTACTTGCCCAGCCTAAATATGTAAGTAGGACCATATAATAATTGCCCCTTTATGTCCAGCTTACCTCATTGAATGTTATGTTTTCAAAATGAGCCCCGGTGGGGCAGTAGTTAAGCTTAATTACTACCTTAAAAGTTGATGGTTCAAACCCACCAGCCATTCACCGGGATTAAAATGTGGCAGTCTACTTCCATGAAGATTATATATAGCCTTAGAAGAGTTCTACTCTGCCCCGAGGGTTGTTGTGAGTTGAGTAGACAGCAATGGATTAATATTTTTACGATTTATCTATATAGATGTATCAGGACTTCATTTCTTTTATGGCTAAATGAGGTCCCATTGTAGTCTACATTTTGTTTATGCATTCATTTATTGATGGATACTTTTGAGTAGTTTTTACTTTTGACTATTGTGAATAAATCTGAAATGAACATTGCCATAAAAGTATCTTTTTTAGCCCTTGATTTCAAGGTTTTTGAATGTAATACCTAGGAGTGAAATCGTTTGGTCATATGATCATTCTATGTTTAACTTGTTTGAGGAACTGCCAAACTGTTTCCCACAGCAGCTGCACTGCTTTGCATTCCCATCACCAATGCACAAGCGTTCCAATTTCTCACACTTGTTGTTTCCAGTTTTTCTGGTATTTTTGGCTTTTAGTGGGTATAAAGTAATTTATTATGGGTATGATATGCATTTCTCTAATGAGTAATGATATTCAGCATCTTTTCATGTGTTTATTGGCCATTTATGTATCATCTTCAGTGAAATATCAGGTTAAGTGCTGTACCCATTTTTTTAACAAAAGAGTTGTCTTAGTATAGTAAATGAATAATTGCTGAATACATCATCCATATTCCTAAGATTTAAAAAAATTGTGTACCTCATCACTAAATAGTTTTGAGCCTGTACCAGTAGAAGAGCCATATTTATTTTTGTGTACAGTACTAATATTAGATTCATTATAAGGATATGCAAAGATAAGTATGATAGGTGAAATTAGCAATATGTTTTAAAATAATTTTATGTTCATTAATAGTACCAAGCCACTTTTTAAAAGTGAGAACAATGTGATGGGTCACGCTTATTTTTTTAATGAGAAATGTAATTTACAGATCATTCACATCACCCATTTAAAGTATACACCTAAATGGTTTTTAGCGATATGCCATTACCACCACAGTCAAATTTAGAAAATTTCTCCCAGCTCCAAAATGACTTGCTTATTTGGACACTTCATATAAATGAAATCATACAATACATGGTCTTTTATTATTGGCATCTTTTGCTTAGTAAATAGTTTTGTGGTTTATCTGTGTTGTAACATACATCTGTATTCATTCCTTTTTATTGCTGAATAATATTTCTTTGCACGGATATGCCTCACTTATGCATCAACTGATGACCATTCAGGTTATTTCCACCTGCTAACTGTTATAAATAATACTCTATGCATACTTATATACAAGTTTTTGTGTGGCTCTGTGTTCTCATTTCTCTTGGGGAATTGCTGGCTCACACGATAACTTTGTAAGCATTTGTACCATATAGCAGCCCCTCTATCCATGCATGTATGAGTGTTCCAGTGTCCATACATTCTTGTTGACACTTGTTATTTTCCAATTTTGCGTGTTTCTATTATGGTTTGGTTTTATTTTCCTGATTATCAGTGTTGTAGATGGAATTGACTTTATAATTTCATAATTTGGAATTTTTTATATAAAGACATTTTTATAAGTTGAATTTGTTTTGATATGTTGTTTGGCTGGCTGTCATATTTGAAAGAGATAATCTAGTGAAGAAGAGCAGATCCAGAAGGAAGAAGTTGGCTGTGCAAACGAATGTAAATTATTTATTTTTAAATATCATCCACTAATTAAAGCAAAAGGCTTTCTTTAAATGTGTTTAGTCAGTTTCCATCTTCTTTGATACCCATTAGTATTAAGCTGGTGACACAGTAGTTAAGTGCTCAAATGCTAACTGAAAAATCAGCAGTTTGAGCCCATCATCTAGAGGAAGACTTGACTATCTGCCTCCTTCAATATTTACAGCCTTGCAAACACGATGGGACTGTTCTACTCTGGCCTGTAGGGTCCAATGAGTCGGAATCAACTCGGTAGCAATGTGTAGTTGCTGTTTTGCTCAATTCCATTTTCTAATCACATGGATTAAAAAATCACTAATAATTATTTGGAATATTTTAATTGAGAAAATTAATTTGAAGATGCTTTATGTGTAGAGTTTGTGTATATATTAATTTAATAACAACAAAAATCCCACCTCCACAGTAACCTTTTCTGAAAGGCTTTCTCCATTATTGCAAGTCATTTTGAAAAGTGCATCCTTTCTTACCTACTATTGACGTATCAACTTTACTTTGAAAGAACAGATTAATTAAGTTCTTTTATTTATTTTTATTATCTGATTTATAGTAAAATACTGACAGCCACCTATTACAGAAAAGGCTAGCACAGTTGGAACATTTTCCTATGGTTTAAAAAACAGCACAATTTTTAGTTTAACAACTCATTCAAAGTGCTTTCTCATGAGACCATCACACTTCTTTGTTGAGAAAAATAATTTTTGTTGTTGTTATTTTCTATCTTGTTAAAAACTACTACTTTACATTTTAAGGAATTTTTCCCCCCAATAACTAATGGACTTGATGATATCATATAGCACTCGGACACTTGTGACCTCAATTGCTTTATTGCCACAGCTTACTTCTGAATGATACAGCCCAATAATTGCATAATTCTGTTCATTCTCATCTTAATCCTGTAATTCCTATTACAAATCCAATTAGAGCAGCGGCTCCAGCTTCACGTAAATGGTTTTCTCAAAGGCATTGTTTTTATTAAAGAATATTTCATCTCCAATAGCTGTTTCCTCTGTGTGTGTGAGTCTGTGTAATACTAGTCTTGTATTTCAGTATTACAATATGACAAGGCCAGAGCAAGATGGCAAGACATGGATTGAGATACTTCTGTCACATTAAGGATATGGACTCCAAAGCAGATGTGTGAAGAAACAAGAATCCCATTTTCTGAGATACCATTTTGAAACCTATAATTTGGTATTCTTAGAAAATATTCTAAGATCTTATTATCACAGTGGATTAATTTGGGTATTTAAGTGAAACTTTTAAAGTCCAAAATAAAATATGTGAATTTCACAAGCTGAGACTTGTCAGAAAACTCAACCTAATAACGAAACACATTCAGTGAATGAGTTACTAGGCCTTTTGCCCCATCCCATAATGGTATATTGCTAACCTATGTGTGTTTACTATGGTGGTATACACTGTATATATACTGTAGTGGTACACTCTAACATATATCTGTTCCACTCTTCTTTTGGGGAATGCATCAGAATTTAAATTGGAGACATAACTAAAATTGCTCATTGCCAATCTAGTTGATTCCAACACACAAGTGACCCATGTGTTACAGACTACAGCATTCCCCTGGGGTTATTCATCTGTAATCTCTACAGAAGTAGATTGCCAAACCTTTCCTTTTGTATTACCACTAAGTGGGTTAGAACTGCCGATTTTTAGATTAGTAGTAAAACACAAACCATTTGCATTGCCCTGGGTCTTTAGTACTAAGATTACAATGTTGTAATTCTTTGTGACTATTAGGAAATCTAAAGATAGGGAAGATGTAAATGAAATCACAACTGCCAGCTAATTCTCACTCCAAAATTTAGGCACATACTTATTAACAGTTAAATAAAAGATATTAAATGTGGGCCCAGTAAATCTGAGGCACACATAACTTTGCTACATGAACTAAAGCCTTCCTATCCCACTGAATCTGTTCCAACCTATTAGAAATTCCAGGTTCCTGTTTGTAAGTAACTGGAGCCACTCCTTGGGGTCCTTAAGACTCTACACTGTTGTTCTTAGTGATTCTCTAACTCTTGCCCAAATAAAAGAACTTTACTTCTCTTTATGTGAGTAAAAATTTAATGACTAAAGATTTCAATAAGCTCTGTAAAAAGCAGTGCTTTTTCACTAACTAGCATTCAGTAAGTTCAGTCAGTTGCACTACCAATTTGTTCCAGGCATCCTGGAACAAGAAAGAAGCACTATTATATCACCTTCTGTTTATTTCAGATATTTTAACATTTGGTAGCAGTGGTTCTTAACTTTCTTTAAGGTAAAAAAAAAAAAGGAATCATATTATTATTATTCTATTTAAATTATGTACCATCTTCCAAGGTCTAAGTAAGTGCTGGACTCCTAACTGAAGGTCAGTGGTTCAAAACCATCAGCCACTCCATAGGGAAAAAAAATGGAGCTCTGCTCCCATAAAGTTGTACAATCTCAGAAACCCTATGTAGGGTCATTATGAGTTGGAATTGACTCTGTGGCAGAGACCTTGATTTGGATTTTGGATTTCTATGGTCTAATCATTTTACATCCAGTCTTAGAAGAATCCTTCTCTGGTTATTACTATTTTCTGAATGTGGTTGATTTTCTTTGTGTGTCTATTTCTCTCTTTTAGGACTTTTTGAATAATTTTTGTCTTTTTCTAAACGAGAATTCCCATCCTATTGCTTCTTATAAATACTGAGTTAATGGTTTTCTTTTATTACTTATTTTTTTTAGTTAGAGGCCTTGTACATATTTTTTCTAATCTAACTTTCGTGTAAAAGAATGAATGAGATACTATTGCTTGTGCAGAGTTAAGCCTCCCTATGGAAGTGTGGTGTTGTAACGTTAAACACATAGAGCCTGTCCTCTGCTTTCCAGATCTGTATAAAAAAAATGTAAAAGCTGGCCTCTCCTCTCTTGACTTTCCTAAGAAAGTCACTTGATGACATATCTTTTTTTTTTTTTAGTTTGGAATATCTTTTTTTTATTAAATCATTTTATTGGGGGCTTGTACAACTCTTATCACAGTCCACATATACATCCATTGTGTCAAGCACTTTTGTACATTTATTGCCCTCATCATTCTCAAAACATTTGCTTTCTACTTGAGCCCCTGGTATTCACTCATTTTTTTTCCCTCCTGCCCCAGCCCCCCTCCCCCATGAACCCTTGATAATTTATAAATTATTATTTTGTAATATCTTACACCGTCTGACGTTGGTAGAAATTAATTCCCTTGTAGTAATGTATAATGTGCTGTACTGTAAATACAGGAATAGTTATTAGTTGGATTCTTTCACTGCAAGCAATAGAAGTTGAATGACTAAATAAAACTTGAGTTTTATTGAAGAGTGTCAGAGTAGCACACGCAATTGAAAGAACAGAATAGCCAGATCTAAGGAAAGAACTAACCAGGGCAATGTTAATGCTTCCAACAGCAGGGCCCCAAGACCTCTCCTTAAAGCAGGTGCCTCAAGTGATCTGTCTTAAAGGGCAGTTTTGAAAATTTTCAATTTATCGAAAACCTTTAAAAATATAAACTTTTGTAAGGAAGAATGAATTTTCAGAAAAATAGAGATACAAGCCCTAATTTGTTTATTGAAATAAATTATTTATCAATTTATACAAACATGTTAGAAAGTTATAAAGAATGCACATATGATAGACACAGGTTGGACTATAACCAAACACACTTCTGGGTAGAATAATCAGCCTTTTAAGATAAAAAGGACATCATTTATCCTAGGTCAAAGCTCAGAAGGTTAAGAAAGAAGGAGGGCTGGAAACAGGAGAAAATGGGATAAGTGTTGATAATTTTGAGTATAAACCTGATTCTCTGCTCTGTACACCTTCACCTAGTTGACAAACACAATTTAAAAACTTTTATACATGTATAAAATGTAAAAATGATTAAATATTCTCTGTTCAAGTATTTTTCATGTTCAAGTAAAACAAATGACAAGTATTTGCAGGGTAACAGTTCTCTGCATTTGTCAAGTTGCGATGAAAAGTACTTCTAACTTTGTTTTGATTTCGTCTGCCAAATTATTAGGTAGTCACTGAGTACATTGGTGGTAGGCTCTTGAAGATGGTACTTCACCTACCCTTTTTGCTGCAGATTCACTATTTCCAAACAAGCATCTTGATGCAGTTCATTATATGTATTTCAATTAGACAGCATGTGAAGTGTGCATTTTGCGAAGTAAAGCACTAATTTTTATGTTTGAAAACATAAGGCTTCTGTATCTGTTCGTTATTTAAATTCAGTATTTTTTCTTTGAAGTAGCTAATGGTTTTTACTTTATTACTATGTTTATATCTAAACACTGCTTAATTTTGTTGGCTTTCTTGCCTCATTATGCAGCATTTCTCAGCAGATGTGTTTAGGACAGCCATTTGCTATAGTATTCAGTTACCTTCCTATATATATGTTTTCTCTGAGGTTTTTGACCGCCATAGATATTCTCCTTAACAGAGCAGTATTAAATTTTTGTTCATCATTTAAATGTGTTGTATACTCTGAAGGTTTCTCAGGTATCTTGGTCCAGAAACAAAAATCTCATTGTCTTCAACTCCTGTTTTAAATAATGTAGGTAAAATGTGCATCAGACAATATTCCCTGTTTATGACCTTTAAGTCAGACATACTTTCAAGTCACCTATATCCTCAGCTGCTTCTTATACCTGAAGTGTTGCTTCAGTGCTATTGTCATTCTCTAGCATCTTGGGCATATATATTACCTATGAGGGACTTCAAAAAGTTCATGGAAAAATAGAATGGAAGGATAAGGGAGTTGTCCATGAAATTTTTTAAGGCCTCTCACATTGGGTTTTTAACCAGTAATATATATTTCACCATTTTTTAATTTATGCTTGTGATCTGCTCTGATTTGGGGACTGTCAGGCTGGTCCCCAGAGGGGGAGATCCAGATTATCAGGGGGGTTGTTTCCTTCTCAGGCAATTGGAATTAATTTCGCTCCCTGGATTCCGCTTATTTTCTCACACACCGCGATCTACTTCAGGTAACAATCTGCTTTTTCTTCTACTCAGTTATGGCTACCTGCCACCGCCACTCCCCAGGCTGTGAGCTCAAGGCAGCCAACGGCGCGGAGAGCTCCTGCGTGGGGTTCTCCTCGTGTCTGGGGGTGCTGCCTCCTTTAAGGCATCAGCCTGGAGAAATCGCTGCTCCGGCAAGGGTGCAGCTGGCGCGTGTGGGCTCACCAAAGCAAGAGCGCTTTAAAGCGTTCTTGGTTTGCTTTGTGAGTGGAAATCACACACAAAAATGGGGTTCAGTAGAGACCCTAGTTCTAATTTCCACACACCACCTTCCCGTTTCCTTCGCCTTACCTCCCAAATTTCTGGTCTGGCAGCAGGAGCTCCGGACGGGTGAGTCTTATCGGGTCGCCATTTTTCCCCCCTCCCGCCCTCTCACATTGCTTGCCTATTTATTTAATATCCACTTTTTCTCAAAAGAGAGGACTGTGTTTGTCTTGCTGGTTACTATATCCCTAGTCACTAGTCCTGTGCCTGGCACATAGTAGACAGTAGAAATTTAAAGTATATTTGTTGTTGAATATATAACATTGATACTTTAGACTTACTAGATTTTTATAAAATAAGTAATTTGAGGAAGGGTATTACAATTAAGTCTTTGTCTTGAGAGGCTTTGAATTGTTTATTTCAACTTAGCTTCAAATTCTAGACATTTTGAACTGTTAGATTTGAAATAATTTTAAGCTTATCAAAAGCTGCTATAATAATCCACAGCCACTGAATCACTTCTAACTCATAGCAACACTATGGAACTGGGTAGAACTGCTTCCTCTTGGTTTCCAAGGCTGTAACTCTTTAGGGGAGCAGCAAGCCTCATCTTTCCTGGGAGCTGCTGGTTTCAAACTGGTGACCTTCGATCATATACTACCAGATTCCTCGTTTGTAAGAGTAGTGCAGAGATTTCATGTATACACATTATTAGACAACTTACTTAACTATAATGCAATTCTCAAAGCCTAGAAAGTAATAGATTTTTGCAGTACTTTAAACTACAGATATTTTGAGTTTTACTAGTTTTAGTGTTCTTTTCTATTTGTATTGGAATCACACATTGCATTGAGTTGTATGTCTCTGTAGTCTCCTTCACTGTGACAATACCCTAATCATTGCTTTGACACTTCAGTGATTACTGGTCCATTATTTTACACAATATCTCTAAAGGGGTTTTTCCTCACTAATTTTTTTATACTATTACTATATGCTGTTATCACTTATTTTATTGCCCAAATTGCCCCAGCATTGCCATTGAGAGCTTCCTCAAATGGGCCCCTCTCTTGTTTTAACATGTCCCTCCATTTTTCAAGAATTACTTATTTGTTGATTACAGGGTATTTGGGGCTCATCATATATTTTCATATTCCCTGGCCCAGCCCTAAAATCAGCCTCTTCTCTAAGGAACTGATAACTCCTTTAATTGGGGAATAGTGTTTAGAAACCAAGATTTGGAAACTAGTGGTGCTCATTGCTACTACAGTGTCCTATCTAGTAGACTGCCTGGCAACAGAACTAGGAAGTGTGTGTGTGTGTGTGTGTGTGTGTGTGTGTGTGTGTGCGTGCGTGTGTGTATCCTGTATGCACCCTGTATGCACATATACCTATCTAGTAGACTGCCTGGCAACAGAACTAGGAAGTGTGTGTGTGTGTGTGTGTGTCCTGTATGCACCCTGTATGCACATATACCTATATTTGTTTCTGTATATTAACAACCACAAGTGCACACCGATACTTTTGATTATTGTTCAATACAGAAAGTTTACTAATTCACTCCTATCTTAACTTCCCAAGGTATAGTTCCCTAGTAATCTTTTCTTTTTTTATGTGAAATTTACTTGGTGTTTCTTTGCATATCATTTCAGAAAATAGAGAGTTAAGTAAATAGTTCTGGTCAGTAATGTCTCTGAAAAGACCTATTTTTAAAAATGCATGGAAAGGAGATTGGGAGATAAATATTGGGGGTGAGAGAAGAGATGTTAGGGATAAAATGTTGTATCAAAGAACAATATATGCTATGGTATAGAGATAGGGAAAGCATGGCTGGTTCAGGGAACTGAAATCGTGCACTAGCTGTAGAATTTAAAATAGAGAGTAATTAAAGATGCAAAGAAATAGGAAACACTCTTGAAAGGTTCTGTTATGTTGTAGAGTTCAACCATTATTCTAAGAACAATAGAGTTATTAAAGTATTTTAAACAGAATGATTATATATCTTTTCTCTCTTTTTACAATAGAAAATTTGTATAACATAGCCCTTTGTTATTGGACTAAAATTTTTTGCAGATTTATTTTCAATACCTATATGCATCTCGTGTACTTTTATAAAGGTTCTAAGATGACATTTTCTTTAAAGATTATCTTCCTGAAAGGTAGGTATGTAGGCAGTCTTGAAGTGACCCTGGTGGTATAGGGGGTTGCATGTTGATGGATACTTGCAAAGTCAATAGTTTGAACCTACCATCCAATCCCTGGGAGAAAGCTGAGATTGTCTGTGCCTGTAAAAATGTACAGCTTCGATAACCCTAGGGAACCGTTTTACTCTGCCCTATAGGCTTGCTATTAGTCGGAATTGATTCAGTAAACATGGGTTTGGTTTTTATGAGTCCTTAAGGAGCCCTGGTGGCACAGTAGTTAAATGCTTGACAGGTAGCAGCCCTACAGGGTTGCTGTGAGTCAGAATCAACTTGACAGCAGTGGGTTTGGGGTTTTGAGGGATTAGTCATTGGGTAGTGTAAATAATAATATACTTAGCTGCTATCCAAAGGGTAATAGGCTAGAGTCTAGCTAGAGGCACCTTGGAAAAAAGACCTGGTAATAATCTACTTCCAGAGGAGCCCTGCTGACATAATGGGTTACATATTATGCTACAAACCAAAAGATTAGCAGTTTGAAACCACCAGCTACTTTGTGTGAGAAAGGCTAGGCTTTCTACTCTGTAAAGACTTGTGGTCTTGGAAACCATCAGGCAGTTTTTTGTTTTTTTTTTCTTTTCAGGCAGTTTTACACTGTTAGATGTGCTCCCTATGAGTCAGAATTAACTTCATGGCAGTGAGTTTGGATCTACTTCCAAAAATTTCACCCACTGAGAACCATATAGAGCAGGGTTCCTAATGCCACAACCCTTTAATATAGTTCCTCATGTTGTGGTGACCCCCACAACCATGAAATTATTTTTCATTGCTATTTCATAACTGTAATTTTGCCCCTGTTATGAATCAGGCGACCCCTGTGAAAGGGTCGTTCAACCCCCACAGGGGTCAGGACCCACAGGTTGAGAACTGCTGCTATAGACCATACTTCTACTCTGACACAGGTGGGAGCAACATGAATTGAAGTCAACTCAATGGCAAACAAGCAGCAACAAGAACAATTAAAAGCCACAACTGAGATTGCCCATCAGAAATTAGTTAATGTTCTTAATTGAATTGATATGCTTTTTTTCTTTGGGAAAATAGAAGTTATTATCTATATACAGTAAATATTTTATTTGAATATATAAAACCACTAAGCTTTTTAAAATGGCATTTTAATAGCCCATTTTCATTTATTTTATTGTGTTACGCTTTGCTTTTGTTCTCTCATCTTTCTCAGTATGATTCTGTAATACATGTCAGTTTTCTATCACTCATTGGAGGGA
>NW_022111324.1:22169049-22170182 GCF_000313985.2 Echinops telfairi
TGGAATGCCAGTTTAATAGAACAAAGTGTTCTTGCATTAAAGGAATACTTGAGTGGAGGCTCAATGTCCATCTGCTACCTTAAATACTAAACCTATAAATATATATACATAGATTTATTTCCCTATCAGCATATATAAATATATTTACATGTCTACATGCTTGTATTTAGAGCTCTATATATGCCCTTTGCTTCCTAGTTCTTTTCCTCTATTTCCTTTTACTTTCCTCGTGCCCCAATCTCATGCTCAGCCTTCATTTGAGTTTCAATAATTCCTCTTGGTTACATTGTCCTTGATCAAGCCCTACTAGGCTTCTTACACCGTCCTCGCCACCGATTTTTGATCACTTGTCGTTCCCTTGTCTCCGGGTTAACACCACTTCCTTTACCCCACTTCCCCCTCTCCTACGAGGGAACTCCTTATATCTGATTAAAAGACTGATGTCATTATGTTCATAAATGTGTTCTGTCTTTAGATATGTCTCACTTCAGAAAGAAATAAGGTAATTATACAAGTTTAGTTCTTTGAATACTTTTTACATGGAATAAATAAGTAGAGTAGTTATACTTCTTACAATTCATAATTGTACATATATTTGCCAACAAGCTTGGCAATTCAGTTAAGCTAATTCTGGCCATCTTAAATCATCATCAGATATTATATATCTTCTTTGTGTATATATAATCTTTATATGTATAACTTACTGATATCCAGGAGTAAAAGATAACTATGATTAGTAATAATTCAGTAAAAGGTAGATCTAATAAGCAATCTTAGAGAGAGAGCGACTGGACTAATGGCTCCTGGGGTCCAAGGGAGGGAAGGAATTGGGTGAGGTGAGCAGTGAGCCAATAATGACAGGTATAGGGGAATAGCAACTGTTCTAAAATTGATGGTGAGGAAGGTGGTACTTTTCTGGTCGTGCTTGATCAATCAAATTATATAGGAGAGGAATTACTGAGAGGTGAAGAAGAGTAAACATGATAGTGGGACAGGAGGGGAAAAAAGAAAAGAAGGAAAAAATATGTATATATCCAAATGTGTGTGTGTGTGTGTGTGTGTAAAACTAAATGCAACAAGGAAGCAGATAGACTTTGGGCCTCTACTTAATTCTTATCTCAATATAAGAACAG
>NW_022111324.1:22170282-22175356 GCF_000313985.2 Echinops telfairi
AACCCTGTCTAACACATAATTTAAAGGAAAATTATGTATATAAAAATATGTATATGTGTGTATGTGTGTGTGTGTGTGTGTGTGTAAAACTAAATGCAACAAGGAAGCAGATAGACTTTGGGCCTCTACTTAATTCTTATCTCAATATAAGAACAGTTTGGTCTAATAATGTGGCATTGTATAATACTCACCTCCCTGACATGATCACTGAAGACAAAATGGGTGCATAAACAAATGTGGTGAAGAAAGCTGATGGTGACCAGCTATTAAAAGATATAGTGTCTGGGGTCTTAAAGGCTTGTAGTTAAACAAGCAGTCATCTAGCAGGGAAGCAACAAAGCCCACATGGATGAAGCACACCAGCCTGTGTGATCATGAGATATCACTGGGAAGAGGTGTCAGAAGTTCAAAAACAAGCAACCAAATTGATGTGAAAGGGCATGGATGTAGTGGAGACCCAAAACCCACCTGTAGGATAATTGGACAGTACCTCTTAGAAGGGCCACATGGAAGGGATGATAAATCCAGGGGGGAGTGTAACATTGATAAACCACATAACTATCCTCTAGTTCTTAATATTTCCTCCTCTTTTTATTATGGTCTTTGTTTTACCTCATTAATCATATTAATATGCATATGTTCACTTGTATATTTAAGATCATTTGGGACAGGAAAGCCAACCCTTCAGAAACAGTAACAGGAGTAATAGTTCACTGAGGATAAGGGAAGAGAGGGGGGCGGGGGGAATAGGGAGCGAATAGCATTGATAACTGCATAACCCCACTCCATGGGATTGAACAGTAGAATTGTCTGTGAATGGATATGGAATGTGTAAAATATGGACAATAAAAACTATTATAAGAAAAATAAATTAGGGCTCCTGGGGATTAGGCTGGGGGAGGGAGGGGATAAAGGGAAGCTGATATCAAGAGGAAAGAAAATGGTTTGAAACTGATTGTGGTGGCAATTTTGCAATACTGTCTGATGTGATTGAACTATGGAATGTTATGGCATCTGTAAGAGCTCCCCATAAAATGATTCTTAAAAAGGTTTTAAAGAGGTTTGATAAAGAAAATGGCTTTAAAGATTTGGTTTTACTTCACGTATATAGGTAATTAAGCTAAAATTAGCAAATGGAAGCACTTATGTAAAAGATAGATAATGCTCTTGGAAATGTCATGTATATTCAGATAAATTCTAATTTTGATATGGTACTTTGAAAAGCCCTTCTTCATTTTTAAAATAAGACATCATCTTGTTTATGGGACTTATACAAATACCGTCAGTATTTAAATGGGGATACATGGAAGACTTTCCCCCAAAATATGTGGGCCTAGGGAAAAAAATGTCCAGATCTTATACTTAGAGTGTAAGTATACTTATACTACATCATCAGGATCAGAACATCGGAACAATTGTGAGGACGGTGCAGGACCATACAGTGTTGTGCGTAGGCTCTCTGTGGGTTGGGGCTGACTTGATGGCACTTAATAACAGTAGTAACAATATACATCTGAGGGCAAGCCAGAAAGTATTACCAGTAGGATTCCAGTTCATACATTTTTTCTAAACCCACTGTGTTTAAACATGTCTTTTTAAACAGATACATTCTCTCAGTAATACATTTGTCTTAGTCTGCTTAGATTACATTTTAAAAAGAAGCAATCAAAATAATATAGTTAGTGCTGAGGGAATCTGCTGAACCAGTGAAATTCAAGGCAGAGGGGTGTCCAGGTCAGAAGGCTATGGTGATGATTTTGGGATCCTAAATGCTTAATCTTGATAGATTTTTTTTGAAGAACACCAGTCAAACATGGGGCTTATTGTGAAAACATTTTTATAAAATTGAAAAGTGCACTGGTGAGAAAAAGATCAGGACAGTTGTGAGGAGGATTTTTTCCCATCAGGACTACATTTGGCATTTGCTTATTCTTCCAGGGTAGAAAGGACTGACTTGATATCTCCTTAAGAAGCTTTACCCGTCCATCCGACAGCCCTGATTTTGTCCCACCAGACTTCTTTTTGTTACCGTAAATCAAAGAATAGGAGCATTACTTGAGTACCTCCAGAAATGCCAAAATTGCTGTTTTTTGACATAGTGTGAATAGGACAGAATTGGTCAGAGGAAAGGTTAGAAAAGTGGAAACACCTTCAGAATTGTATAGAGCTAGTTGAAGGATATGTTGAGAAATAGTAGTTTCACATTTTGATGTTTTTGTTGAAAAGGATATTTGGTTTTCTAGCAGTACTTTACAATTTACCTTCCTGTGCTAATTTCTAAATGCAATCTGAGAAATTGCCTACAGTCACAGAGTACATGTTCAAGTTGACTTTCTTTTGCTTCTGAATTTTGTTAATATGTGCCACCTTTCTTGCTCCTAATAAAGGAATAGTCTAAAATAACATGTGCCTTATTGAGAAAATGAGTGATTATCTCAGTAAGAAATATTTTTCCAAATTAGATTGTTTCTATTACTTTGCTTTTAATGAAATGAAAGAAAACTTAATTGTAAGCTTATATATTATTAAAATTAATTTTTGATAATAGTCTAGATTTTGAAAAATACTTCAAGTAAATGACACCATTATTTTAAAAAATTCATTGTCATACACTTATTTATGTGAATAAAGTTTTGTACATCTATAAAAATGAAAAATAGGCATAGTAATGATTCTTGTCTCATTGTGCCAAATTTACTATTTTCTAGGGAAAATGTAATATTTATCATTATAACAGGTAATGCAATATTTATCAATAGATATATGAACTAATTGAGGGAGAAGAGAGCTTTATTCATTTAAGTACAAGATTCATTTTTAAATTGCCAATAAAATTTTACCTTCTATATTTAATATTTATTAAATATATTACATATTTATGTTAGTGTTCTACAGTGTATGTTAATATTTGTGAGGATATTTCAATCTAGAGGAAATTAAAGCCTTATGGTTAGGGAAGTCTTTGTTTTAAAATTTTAATTTATATACATATTTAATAGCTAGGAAGCATGACAGGATAATCAATAATGACTTGAAGCATTAAAACATTAGGATAAAATTTTGTGGTATAAGTGGAATGGAAATAATGTTCAAGAAGAAAATGAGATGATAGGAAGTTTCCAACAGCTAAAGACCTGTGTGTGTATAGGAATGAATGATAGTGTTTTTCCAATTGTTGTGACATTTAAATTCCATTAACTTTCTATGTTTCAAGTATTTTATTTTAAAATGTAGATCATTTCAATGTATCAGAAATTGTATTGTTTACAACTTTTTGAGTGTCAAAAGTTTTTATTTTAACTTCAAAATAAGAAAGATTTTCAAAATTCCTTTAAAAGGTTTCAAGACAAAAAACATCTGAAGACTTATGGTGTGTATATACTGATTACTTAACTATTGGATTATCCCTAGGTTAAACTGCTTAGTTTTTTATTTGTTGATATTTTTTGCCTAAAAGATATTAATTAGATCTTTTCAGGGAGATAGTATGCCAGAGCTAGGAACAGTGTTATTATGTTTATTTCAATTACATGTCACTATTGTGAATTAAGCTTGATATCTTGCTCTGTTAGTGAGTTGATTGAAACTCATAGAGAACCCATTAGCTCTCATTTGGTTTCTAAGACCATAATCTCTATAGGAACAGAATGCTATATTCTCCCATGCAATGGTTGATAGGTTTGAACCACTGATGTTTAGTTACCAGCCATGGGCTTTAACCATTTCACCACCAGGACTCTTTATCATTATAAATTTTTACCAAATATGTGTGTGTGTGTGTGTGTGTGTGTTTAAAGTGCATTTAGCTAAGCCTCAAATGGTGAAACGTCTCAAGATTCAAATCCAAAAATTGGATGTAAAACAACTTCAGTCTAGATGGAATCATTTTTGTAGAAATTAGTAGCTTTAATTATGCAATATGAAATTTAGAGCTAGGAGAGTGCTTACAGATTGCGTATTCAAAATACCCTTGGTTTTCAAAGATAAAATGTTGTGCCAGAGTCCTTTACTTGCGCTAACCCAAATAGCAGCAGAGCCATTTCAAATCTGTCACCAAAGTCTATTGATTTTACCCCCAAAATATCTTGGATTTCTCTACTTTATCTCTAAGGCCGGGTCACCCTAGTTCAGACTACCATGATTACTCACTTGATATTTACTGTTCTATATGTAATAGGCCTCTCTGTAACCTTTCAGGTAGAAAATGTATCTTATTATTCCTGGGTTTGGTAATTCTTCAAAGACGTCTCATTGGTTTTAGGAAGAAAGCCTAGTCCTTGATTCATATCCTTGCCTACCTCTACAGCCGTAAGTTTTACCACGATTCTTCTCCCATGGGTCTTCTCTTCAGTTCGTCAAGCGTATCATGTCCCTTGCTTTCCATAGAGTCTTGTATGTTGTTACTGCTTGGAAATCTCTACTGCTTCTAATGAATGGTCACTTATCCTTAGACTCACCCTCTCTCTACCACCTCGCCCCTGCTTCTATCCCTATTCTTGCAGGCCAGACCAGGTCTTGCTACCATATTACCCTTTTTTAATCTTTACTTTTTTTTTTTCATAACCCTCATAAAACCCGTACTACAGTTTGGATACTTGTAATTATCTTAATAAAGTTTGTTTCCTCGGGCTGTGATCTCCGTGAGGACAGCATTAAGTAATTTTGCTTGGTATTGTTTTCCTAGCACCTGCTACTATGCTTGGTGCATAAGGGGAGGGACTCAATATTTGTTGAATGAATGACTCTAAATTTAGTTTTCTTTTTACTATACCAATGATTTTAGAGTAACATTTTCATCCTTGAAATCTTTGCCCATATGCTGTACATAATTCATCCACCCATCTGTTGTTGAACTAGCATCTGGGGGAATAGTTTAAAGTTAGTTAAGTTATTCCCATTTTGTAAATGACATTCTTAAAAACAAACAAATGTACACACATGTCTTCTTAAATGCATGAAACCAATAGTATTAAATATTCCTCCTATATTTGATGAAGAAGGATCCCTGATGGCGTAGTATTTATACATTGGGCAGCAATCTGCAAAGTCAGCAGTTGAAAACCAGCAGTTTTGC
>NW_022111324.1:22176537-22187663 GCF_000313985.2 Echinops telfairi
GACCTTTTGTGATAGATTTCTTTCACTTAATATAATGTTTCAGAGGTATATTCCTATTATAGCATGCAAGGCTTCATACCTTTTTGTGGCTGAATAATACTCTAATGCCTGAATCTAATACTTTTTTTTCTTTTGAAATTTTTTTTTATTCTGAGTTACATGGGAGTTTACATTTTACACTATTAACTCTGCATTCACCAGTTCAAACCACTCATCAGTCCCTTCCCCTATATACTATCCCATTTTCCTCCCCTAATTTCTCTCCTCTCAAGGACCCCCATCCTCCTTTCACTTAAGTCAATACATGTCACCCTTCTAGTTCATTGCTTCACTGTCCCACCTTTGCCCACCCTACCGTAGTAACCTCCAGAGTCTGTCCCCTTCGGTATGAAAGTCTTTGTCTTGGTTTTTATCCTTGTAGGACTGATCTTATACTACACTTGTCATTTTGTGATTGACTAACTTCACTCAGCACAACGGTTTCCAGGTCCATCCACATCATGAGATGTTTCGTGGTTTCATCGTTATTTTTTAGTGATTCATAGTATCCCATTACGTGTATATATAAAAATTTATCCGTTCTACTACTGATGAGTATTGTCTTGTTTCCAACTTCTTGCTATTGTGAACAGTGCTTGCAATGCCCATGAGCGTGCATGTGTCTGTATTAGGGTTCTTACTTCTTTAGTGTATATAGTAGCAAAAGTATAGCTGGATCATATGGAATGTCTATTCCCAGTTGTTTTTGAGGTAGCATTATAATACTTTGCACAGAGGTTATACATGAATATACTACATTTTGTGTATTTATTCTTCAGTTGATTACATTTGGTTTTACCCACTTTTTGGCCATTATGAATTATGCTGCTATGATCATTAGTGTACACGTATTTTTTATTTGATTTGTGTATATACATAAAAGTTAAATTCTTGAAACATATGGTAATTCTTGGTGTAAATTTTTGAGGAACTGACAGATTATTTCAGACCACACCTCTTTGCAATCCCATCAGTAGTGTAAAAGTTTGTATCATCCATACATCCTCACCAACATTTTCTCATATTTTTATAGTCAACCTAGCAAGTATGAAATGCTGTTTCTTTATTGTTTTGATTTACATTTTCTTTGTGGTGAATGGGTTATGCTTGTTTTTATGTACCTACTGGAAATTTGTATACTATGGAGGAATGTGCATTCAACCCTTTATACATATTTTAAGTGGGCTACTTGTTTCTTACTATAATCTTTTGCTAAATTCAGGCTCTGAAGATTTACTCCTATTTTTTCTTCCAAGAAGTTTATAGCTTTCATTTTTAACATTGTTTCATTTTTAACGATGTTTCATTTATAGGTAAATCTATAGCAACAGTAACTGGATTAATGATTCCTTGGGGGTATGGCAGAGGAGGTTGGGGGGTACATGGGGAGCTAACAACAATGAGTACAAGAATAAAGAAAATGTTCTAAAATTGATTGTGGTGATGATTGTACAATTCTTCTTGATGTAACTGAACTATTGAATTGTATGATATGTTAACTATATGCCAAACAAACTTTTAAAATGTTTTATTTATTAAAAAATGTATGGAGTGCATTCTGTGTATCAGATATTTTGTTGGTTGTTGGATCTGTTAAGATAGAAGAAAAAATAATCAGTTAAGAAAATTGACCACAATAATAAAAATTTGAAAGGAATATATAAGGGGTTTAAAAGGGTTACCACTAGTGGTTTAAAGAATTGATTTATGAGAGACAATAGCTTTTATCATCTAACCTAAAGATTGCACGAGAAGTTAAACTGGCATTTATGGTGTGAAAGTAAAAATATTCATGAAAGTTGTTGAAAAAGCAACTTCAGAGTGGTTGCTGTGCAATAGGGCTATTTTATCTTGAATTTGTTTGTATTAACTTTAGTCATTTGGGGAGTGGGTGAGAGAGAAACTGTCATCCACAAATGTGAGGCAGAGAGAAGATAATAGAGATGACAATGAAATGTTTCTCTCTCCCCCCCTTTCTTACTCTCTTTTTTTAGTTTATCCGACTGAATTAATATTTATGTAAAACTTGGAGCAAAGGGATCTCTACAGTAATGTTTTCTGAGCCATTCCATACTAATGGATTTTTTCATTCCTTTTATTTTTTTGTTGTTGCTGCTAATCTATCATTGTTGATATCTTTCCAAGGTTTATACTGATTTATGGTAACGTTCTTTGTGGTAGGGTTAGTTGTTTATGATTAATTATTTATTTCAGGGCATGTTAAGTCCATGTAATATATGATAATTACTCTTGATACAATTGATGTATGGATTGCTGTAAGAGCCCCCAATAAAATGATCTTTAAATATATGTGCATTTATTTACTTTCACACAGTTAACATATCAAAAAAATCCCGAACTGATTGTCATCAAGTCACTTTTGACTCAGAGCAACCCTAATAGAATAGAACAGAGCAGCACTTGTAGTTCACCAGACTGTAACTGTGGGACTAGAAAGTGCCACATCTTTCTCCAGCACAGTGGCTAGTGATTTTCTAACTGCTGACCTTGGGATTAGCACACCACTGTGTAGCCCCCAAAGCCCCCAAGGCTCCTATGATTGATATATAATTACTCTTTATTTTGAAATAAGAAAATACGGTGAGAGGGGGGAAAGGCAAAAACAGACAAACATAAAACAAACAAATTATTTAGACTACCATAATTTCCTCAGCTGTAAAATAAAGGAATTAGGCTAGTCATGTTCTGAAAACTGAGATTTTCTGGATCTTGGATTCGGGTTACTGATTTATAATTATTCAGCAGGCACCTTACAGAATAAGTTTTATAACAGAAGTTAATGTTCTACAAATCAACATTTTTTCAATAATTCATGATCAAAATGAGAAAAGTTTAATCCTTGTATATATCTCTAAATCCTAATACTCTTTTTACTACCTAGGCTAGTTAGTTCTTACTAAGTAAAATTAAAGGACTTTGGTGTGACATGTTTTTTATTCTACTTAATAATGCCCTTTACTTCTTTACTGTAATCCTTCACATTTATCTTTTATGAATACATTTTCATTTTAATTGACTCAAACAATACAGTTGGTGTAGAAAATAAAGTGTAAGAACCCTTCTCATAGCTTCTACCCTTTGGAAGGAAGTAATCACAATTAACAGTGTGATTCAGCCTTAAAATTTTTTCCTATGTTTGTTTATATGGATATTAATTTATGTATATATTTGCCATAAAAAGGCTCATACTGTATATATTCTGGGGTGTTTTTTTCCAGCAGTATTTTGGTGCTATTCATCATACCTGTATGTGGCCGGACCACTTTTTAAAAGACTACAGGCTGTTGTTAGATTCCATTAAGTCGGTTCCAACTCATGTTCAACAGAGCAAAACACTGACATCATGTCAAATACATGAGACAAAATCACACCATCCTTGCCTTTAAGGAGCATTCTGTACTTCTAAAACGGGTCTGTTTGTTCTTTTGACAGTCCATATTACTTTCAGTATTCTTTGCCACCACTCTAATACAAATTCATCAATGTTTCTTCAGTCTTCTTTATTAATTGTCCAACTTTCACATGCATATGGGGCAATTGAAAATACCATGACTTGGGTCAGGTGCACCTTAGTCCTGAAAATGGTTTATATAATGTTATTATAACTTATTCACCCATTCCCTTTTGTTGAACATCAGCGTTTACTCTCTATCACTATTAAAGAATAATCATAGGCTGTCATTCTTAAGTATATTCATTATTCAGCAAGAGATTCTATTAGAATACATGTCCTAGATCACAAGGAAACAATAAAACATTTTGCTAACCACTGTCACATTGTCTTCCTAAAAGCCTCTGCATTTACAGTTTAACCAACAGCATTAAGAATGTTCATTCTCACTATTGCCAAAATGATAGCACTATTTTAAAATACTATATTTTCTCTACTTGGTTCTTTACTTGTTTCTGTGGAATGGAAATGTTCTCATTTTGTGAGAGTGCAAACATTCCCTTATGGCTTCTGTGTTTTGTGTAGTATTTAGGAAAGCCTTCTCTATGTATAATTATAAAAAGGTAATTTTTGAATAATATTTTATTCAACTCAATTTTTCTTTAACTCCATCTGGAGTTCATTTAAGTCATTCTAAGGCCAATTGACCCAGCCTGTTTGTTGTAGAATCTATTTTTATGTCACTGATCTAAATGTAAGTATTCCTTTTATCTTAATGTAAATCTTCATATATGTGCAGATCTGTTTTTGTATTTGCCTTTATATTCTTTTTCTTTTCCTGATTCCTTTACGAAGTATCTACTTCTAATTATTGTAGTTACCTGATTCCTTTACCAAGTATCTACTTCTAATTATTGTAGTTAATGGTATCTTTTTAAAATCTTACAGGACAAGAACATTGTCTTTCACTTAATATCCTTTTCTCAGCCCTATTTCCTGTTTTTATTTGTAATGCTTCGTCTCCTCTTCCCTCTTGGGTAGCTGTTACCTCTTAATGTTGCTAACGCCTTGTTCTACCCTCTATTTTTAAGTTATGGGTTAAGTAGAAAATTAGATGAAAGCTCCTGGAATTTTAGATAAAACTTGCTCTCAAGTAAAGAAATGAAGACTTCATAGGAGATTAATTCATAGTAGAATTATATATACTCATTTATATACTCATATAAAATTTATTAGATATATTTAGTTTTTCAGAGACCTAGATGTTTTTGTTTCTAGGTTGTTGGTAATATTCTAAATAGTTTATATTGCTGTATATACAGCTTCTATATAAATATTAGTATTGCCTAAAATTAATTTCAAATAACTTCACAGAACAACTTTGTCTATTTCTAATAGATTTTGTCAATGAAAACTATCTGTTAATCTGGAAGCAAAGTAAATACTGTCTAGTCCATTGGGCTTTCTTTTCTAAAAGCATAGAAAGAATAAAACTGGGGGGGAAAAGATGTAGTAATTAAGTAGACTCTTCCTATTTTAAAATGTGCTATAGAAAGATGCTATTTAAGAGCAGCATCTGTTGCCATGCACCTTCTAAACTCAAGGTCAGTTTTAAGGGTAGTGGAAAAGCCATATTCTGCTTTATTCTTTGGGGGGGGGGGAAATTCTCTGCGGCCTTGGATAGCCCCTACTTTCTTATACCTAAATTGCTGAGCTTATATGAGGAAATTAAAGTGGTCATACCTTCTTTGCTTTGGAATCAATAGAGCATTCTATACTATATTATCCAGAGAAGGTATATATAATAAAAGTTAAGATTTTGTGCAATATTAATATTTTTTATTTGTATTATGCAAATAAATGGATAGATTCTATGTTTTTTCAAAAATAATATAGTTCTAGGAATATAAAGAAAAATTTGGAAATTCGGTAATTTTCACATGTAAAATTCAGTAAAATACATTACATTAGTCATTTTGTGCAGCCATTTCCATCCTCGTAAACAAAGACCCTGTATTACCTAAACAAAGATTTTCCTTCTCCCAGTCCCTCCAGCCTCAGGTAATCACTGTTAACCTCTAATTTCTATCCCTTTGTCTATTCTAGGTATTTATCTTTAGTGAGATCATACAATATTTGTCCCTTTTTGAGTGACTTCATTTCATTCAGCATGTTTTCAAGGTTTATCCATGTTGTAGCATGTATCAGGACTTTATTTCACTTTATAGCAGAATACTACTGCATTGTATGATCAAACCACATTTTGTTTATCCATTCATGTCTGTTGAGAGGTACTTAGTTTGTTCACACCTTTTTGTTATTTTGAATAGTGCACACTGGTGTACATTTATCTGCTTGCTTTTCAAGTTTCTTGGCTATACTACCTAAGAGTAGAAATTGCTGGTTCATACAAGCTATATTTAACTTTGTGAGGAACTGCCACACTTTTTCTAGTGTCTGTTGGGTTTTTGCATTGCCCTTGCCATAAACCAAACCCACTGCTAAAGATGTGTTATAACTGTCTACATAAAAATCCTACCTAGCATTGGTTGTTATTTTTCAATCTTGGTCATCCTAGTGCAAATCAAATCCTAACCCAGTATGGTTTTGTTGTTGTTGTTGTTGTTAGTCTTACATCTCCCAGAGACTGATGACAATGAGCATCTTTGTATGGTTGTTTGTTTACTGTCTTTGATGAAATATCTATTTAGATCCTCTGCTCATTTTTCTCATTAGCTCTTGTATAAATGGCGTGTCTGTGTGTATGTGTGTGTGAAATACTACCCAGGAAAATGTCGTTTCTTTTATTTCTAGAAGGTAAGTTACTTAAGGATTTCTGGCTTTGTGCCAAGATTTTGGCCACTGAGAGGCACCTCTGTTCTTTCTAGACACTTTAAGCTTCATCAGCCAGAACAGTATTATTATATATTATGATTTAACTTCTGGAAAGGCTAGTCAGATCTAACTTTGGCTAAAAACTCTTATAGGCTTGGGAGTTTCTAAAGCTACATATAGCTGTCCTTAGGGTTTAAGTTGATCATTATATTATTTCATGCTAGGGAAACATATACAGATTGGCAAAAGTAGTGGTGTTTTAAAAATATTTGCATGTATGACTTCTTTCCACAACATCGACCACTTATTACCACATGGCCACAACTACCTAATTTTCCATAGTCTACATAGCACACATGACTTCTTATCTGGAATTTGCCGATTGCCACTTACTTGGACAACCATTCACTTTGTCAATTCATTTATGTTGCCTACCCAACCCCTGGGTGGTTTGTATCATCTTTATTTACACCCATCAGTCCACTCTTCCTTCTCTGTCTGTCAGCTGAGGGGAAAATGATCAGAGAGCAATTTAGCATAGGACAATGAGCTATTTTATCCCAATAGAATACATTTTACACATTCTTTTTGTCCCTGAATTATTTTATCTATTTTTCCTTGCCTCTCCTATATTAATCTCCTCTGTGAATCCAGCCATCATTAATTTTCCATTTATTATAAAAATCTTTACACTTTGGAGTAGACTATGATCATCTAAAAGATCATTTCACTTATTACACTGTTTTCATGTAACATGTGAGAGAGCAATACCTGTAATAAATTCTCTAAATTTTATTATAGTAGAGATTTTTAGAGTCTCATTTAATTAAAGGGTGAATGAATTTTTGCTAAGGAGGAAAAACATCTCAGAAAAGGAGAGTGAGAATGGTTGTGCAACTTGAAGAATGCAGTAACTGCCTCTGGTTGGCAAATGGAGAAACTGTTGGATCAGGGCATGTTTGCTGTGCATAGTGTTAGCAATACAAACTAAGATAAGAAACAGTATTGTAAAATAAAGCATGGTATGTGTTTATGTGAAGAGGCTTTTGATTACTCCTTTATTGGTTCACAGCTTCTTTTTCACAGAAAGGCATATATAGTTGTCATTTTGAAGATTAAGGAAGATAGTAACTTTAATTTTTAGTTTCCTGGTTTCCTTAATTAGCTTTCAGATAAATTTAAATATTGTTTTCTTGCCTTCCAGTTACAGATGAAGACACAGTAAAGAGGTATTTTGCCAAGTTTGAAGAAAAATTTTTCCAAACCTGTGAAAAGGAACTTGCCAAAATCAACACATTTTATTCAGGTGAGTGGACTTTTTGGTGTAACATGTAAGAGGTTATTTTTCTTGTAGAGGAGACATTGTGCCATACCATTGGTTTTCTTTGATCTACTGTATTTGAGGGATATATTAGTCAGCTTTTGGGTGCCAGCAAATTCCACCAACTATGGATTGGAAATACTTTATAAATAAACAATTGTGATTGAGTGATCAAAGCAATCCCTCAAAGCCTACGAGATTATAGAGTGCTGTTTACCCAGCTTTTATGTGTCCATTGCATTAGGTGTTATCTAGAGATAATTTGAAAGTATATGGAAAGATGTGCATAGGTTATATGCAAATATACTACAACATTTTATATAAACAACTTGATCATCCATGATTTTGGTATGAGATTAGAGTGGCGTCCTGGATATGGGTACCTGAGTGTTTGAGCTATATTTGGTCATTGCTTAGATTCTTTTGCAGTTAAAAGGATTTGGGGACTTCTTTGTGAAGTGGTACCTTGATAAATCTTCAAAATCCATGGCTTAGTCAGAAGTTTTAAAGAGTCAGGATCTTGGTTTCATCTTTTCCTAGTCTGTGTCAATTGTATGTTTCTTCATTGGCTGCAGCACCCATCTATTTCTCCAGAATGGAACCTACAAGATGCCATTGGAACGCTAGAAGAAAATAACAGAACTTCTATTGATTTATGTCTAACCTTTTAAAACTTCATAATACATACACGCATTTGTGTTGTACAAGGGAGTTTAATAAATTTTGTAGAAAAATGTCTTGAAAAGATAATGGAATTTTCCCACAAACATTTTGAAGCCTCCTTGAATTTTGATTTTCCATTCTTCTGCTAATACATATTTAAGTTGTCCCCATCTTTTGGCTACTGTGAATGATGCTTCTATGAACACTGATGTACGTGCATCTTTATGTTTCTGCTTTCAAGTCTTGAGTATACCAAACCAAAAAAACTCACTGTCAACGAGTCATTGCTGACTCACAGTGACCCCTGTGGGTTTCTGAGACTAACTGTTTACAGGAATAGAAAGCCCAGTCTTTCTCCCACAGAGCTGCTGGTGGGTTCCAACTACCTACCATGTGGATTGCAGCCCAATTCTAACCACTACATCACCAGGGTTTAAATATACAAAGAGCTTCAAATACTTTGTGGAAAAACTCTATTGTCTTTTTTATTCCATTTGTCCTGAAACTTTTGAAGACCCCTCATATATCCAGAACTGAAATATATGCCTCTCTATCTAAATGGCTTCTGTAGCCATGTAGAACAATCCGTCTACAGTTTCACTCTACTCTAGGCACACACAGCTCTGGTTGTATTATCACCTCTCTTCTAAAACACTGTATTTCACAATATGGACACATCTTCCAGTCTTTGAACTTTTTACTCCTATACTCTTTTAACACTCTTTTCCATCCCGGGGCTCAAACGCCTCAACTTCATTTTATTTCAGTTTGCTCTCCTGGATTTACTTCTTTTGTTCTCAGTCATTTTAATCACTTTGTCATGTGTGCTTTGAATGCTTTTACCCTTATTCCCTTATGTCGCTTCTGGCTAGGTAGCAGAGTTCCAACCATTAGGTCAGTCCAGTTTTCTACCTTCTTAATGTCTGCTTCCAGAACTCCTTTGAGTAACTAAGGAGGGGTTAAAAAAACGACACAGCAGTATAAATTCAAACTGCCATAAATCCATTGCTATATGCCCAATTGTATCTTCAAAGCTATGTATGGGTTTTAACTAGCATTCTTTTCTAGTTCCAAAGAGTTTTTTTTTAAACCATACATATTCTCCTATCTTTAACTTCCCTCTTTTCAAACAAAAAAATAAGCAAACAAGCAAAGTTCTTGGCTCTGTATCCTCCCCTCTGTCATTTATGGCTGGACTTCTTCTCACCCAGAGGTAGAAGTAGCAGTTTATGCAAAAGCACAGAACCATGAAAGGACGTGGCATATATGTAGGTCTTTTCGACTAGGTTACTAGTAATCATACAAATGGGAAGGTGTTCTACAAGGGGAAAATGTAGAGACAGATGATAATGTTTCAGGGGCAAAGATAATTCCCATGATCGGAATTAGTTGGAGCCACACAGACAGAAGGAGAGGGCAGCCATGGAGGAGGAGGAGGAGGAGGAGGAGGACTGAAAGAAGAGGACGCTTTGTAATGGAAAGACTGTGGGATACAAAGAAAACCGTGAGGTCAAGTTTACTAGTATTTTTCTTAGACTATGATTTTAGAGTGAGGTTAGGGAGTTCTTTGGGTCTAAATCACAAAGAATAGGAACTATTTTCTGGTTTGCAAAGAATATATCTTCTCTAGCTACTAGGTTTCTATTTTTGATCATTTGTTTTACAATGAAAATACCTTCTGACCCAGTACACATGTACATATGTGTATTTTATATATGTATCTACTCACATATATATATGCAATATATTTAATTAAACATTTTCATGAACTAATGCTTTTAGCTTCTGGTAATATACTGTATGTTCTACAATTTGCCTATTTGTATTTCATTTTTAAAATGTTGTTATGATCTACTAAATTGATTTCATGACCCACTAATGATGTCCTAGAATGTGTATCTTCCTTGATTTTCTGATATAACTTTAGGATTGCTGTTATTAAGACTCAGGTGCCCCGATGGCATAGTGGTAATACACATAGGGCTGCTAACCACAAGATCAGCAGTTTGAAACTACCAGGTGCTCTCAGGAGAAAAATGAGGCATTCTGCTTTTGTAAAGAGCTATAGTCATAGAAACCCACAGGAACAGTTCTCCTCTGTCCTATATATAGGGTTGCTATCAGTTGGAATTCACTCAGTGGCAAGGAGTATTATTAAAACTGGGGGCAGGGGTTGTATGGTTTGATTAGTCTGTCATGGAGGGGTAGTATAAGTGGTTAACTACTCTGCTGCTAGCAAGTCTGGCAGTTCAAGCCTTCCTTGAGGCACCTTGGAAGACAGGCCTGGAGTTCTGCTTCTGTAAGGCTACAACCTTGAAAAACCCTGTGGTACACATTTCTACTCTACATTCGGAGTCACCAAGAGTTGGAACTGACGGTTTCAAACAACGATTATTTAATGACTTTCCTTTTACTATGTGTATTGGCCGGGCCTCTTGGGTATGTCTCTTCTTGTCATCACAGAGTAGGTATAAATTGATAGTCTCCAGACTGATTTTTTTTTGCCAGGTCAGGAAGTAATAGGTAATATGAAGACATGATGGACAGAAATGGAATTTGGCCCTTGTCCTAGACAGTATTATTTCTCTCCTTATTTAGGCATCTCCAAAACAGATTGTCTGATACACTGCAGTCCTCAGATACTAGGGCACATGAATACCTATAAATAATACACGGGTGTGTTCTGCCATAAAATACCTTCACCCATGTACATCACACAAATTATGTAATGGTTAGTGAAAAGAGGGTTGAGGACAAATTGGAACTAAAAGTAAGCGTCCATTACCATTCCATTTTGGAGTGAAATACAGACTTGAATGAAATGCCTATCTCCAATTACAACTAAAAAAAAAAAAA
>NW_022111324.1:22187939-22201924 GCF_000313985.2 Echinops telfairi
TTTAATCATTTTATTGGGGGCTCATACAACTCTTATCACAATCCATTGTGTCAAGCACATTTGTACATTCATTGCCCTCATCATTCCTAAACATTTGCTCTCCACTTAAGCCCTTGGTATCAGCTCCTCATTTTTTCCCCCTCCTTCCCTGTTCCCCTCTCCATCATGAACCCTTGATAATTTATAAATTATTATTATTTTGTCATGTTTTGCACTGTGTGACATCTCTCTCCCTTCACCCACTTTTCTGTTGTCTGTCCCCCAGGGAGGAGGTTATATGTAGATCCTTATAATCGGTTCCCCCTTTCTGCCCCACCTTTCCTCCACCCTCTTGTATTGCCACTCTCACCACTGTTCTCACAGGGATCATCTATCCTGGATTCCCTGTGTTTCCAGTTCCTATCCCACCTGGTAATGATAGATGATTTGTTTAATATGCTTTCATAGTCTATGGGCCCGTATTTTGTTAAGGATTTTTGCATCAGTGTTCATTAGCGATATCGGTCTATAGTTCTCTATTCTTGTGTGATCCTTGCCCAATTTGGGTATCAGTGTTATACTAGCTTTGTAGAATGAATTTCAGAGTTTACTGTCTTTTTCTATGTTCTGTAATAGTTTGTGTAGAATCGGTGTCAGCTCTTCCCTGAATGTTTGGTGGAATTCTCCTGTAAAGCCATCTGGCTTGGGAGTTTTTTTCGTTGGTAGTTTCTTGATAACGAAATCTATTTCCTTTATTGCTATGCTATTGACTTCTATCTAGGATATTCTACGAAGGGATTGTTTTTCAAAAATTTTTTCCGTGTCTTCCAGTTTGTTGAAGTCATTGAATTCAGATTTTCATAGTAGTTTGTAATTATCCTTTTAATCTCATTAGGGTCCATTGTGATTTCTCCTGATTCATCCCTCACCCTAGCTATTGCTGCTTCCTATCCTTGGTTTGGTTTGCCAGCAGTCTATCAACCCTTTCAAAGAACCAGCTTTTTGGTTTTCTTTTTTTCTTCTTCTTTTTTTGCTGCACTGATTTTTTGCATTATTATCTTATCTTCCCACTCCTTTATCTCTGCGCTGATTTTTATTATTTCTTTTCTTTTGCTGTTGGAGGGATTGTTCTGTTGACTGCTTTATAAGTTGCTGACGATTTTGTGATCGTGTATCAGTCACAACTCTCTCTTTTTCATATGTGCATTAATCGCTAGCAAACAACCGCTGATAAGTGCTTTTGCTGTGTCCCATAGGTTTTGATATGTTGTATTCTCATTCTCATTAGTTTCTAAAAACTTAACTAATTTCCTCTTTAAATTGGGCCAGTCCCCACTCATTTTGCAGAACATTATTATTCATCTTCGAATTGTTTGTCCTTGGGTTTTTTGTCCTTTTATTTATCTCCAGCTTTATGGTGTGGTGGTTCGAGAAGGACATCTGATTGATCTCTATGTGTCTGAATTTACTCAGGCTCGACTTGTGCCCCAGCATGCAGTCTATTTTTGAATAAGAGCAATGTGCACTTGAAAAGAATGTGAATAGTTTAGCATTTGGGTGGAGACCTCTATAAATGTCCATCAGGTAAAGTTGCCTAATTGTGGAAGTTGTAGTTTCCTTGTTGAGTTTCTTTCCTGGTGACCTATCTTTCTCTGATATCAGTGAATTAAAGTCACCTACTATGATTGATCTCAGGTTTTCTTCCACCTCTTTGATTGTTTTGTTTCACTGTCTTTCCTGTTTGTTGAAGTCTGCCTGGTTGTTCTCAAGATCACTGGTACAATTCTCCACCTCATCTAGTTGGTTGGTAAGTTTGGTTATCTTCGTTTTTGCTTTTGATACCTTGCTCCTTAACTCTTGTATTTCCATTTGGTGACTGGACTTCATCCCATTGATCGTGGACTTCATCTTCTCAATCATTGTATCCTTATTCTGTATTGCTTCCCTCATATCCCATATGACTCCAAGAAGCATTCTGAGGATTTCCTTTTGTGGCAGATCAACATCTGCTTCTTCGATGAGTGTAGTTGGGTTTAGGACTACCTCCAACATTGCATTTTGTTTCTCTTCATTTCTTGCCAAGGGTGTTGAGATAAGTTGCTGTTTGCCTGCGATTTTGGTGGCGCTTGACCCCATATTCCCGAAAGACATGGGTCCCTGAGCATTCACTCTTTGGTACTGCTAAGAGTGATTCTGGGGCCTACATGTGGCCTACTGTGTTTGTGTATAAGAGAGGTACGATGGCAGTTTGGTGGCTGACAGCAGTGAGGGTGTTTGGAGGATAGCCTGCAGCCTGTGACTGAGTATGTTTCTGGACTATGCCAGGGCGTGTCTATGGTGTGTCCACGGGTCTGGTTTGGGCTGTCTGGGACCCCACTGGGCCAGGTTGTGCTGCAGAGGGAGCTACAAATCTGAGCTGGAAGCCATAGGTTTGCAGAGATACTATGGGTAATCCCTGAGGGTTGGTCGCTGCCTGTTGGAGAGTCCGCAGAGCCGCAGCAGTGCTGCAGGAAAACCCCGGTGCTGGCGGTGGGGCTGCTGAGAAGCTGTGCTGTCTCAGTGTTACCACGTGTAGGCCCCAGTGGGTGGAAGCTGCAGGGTCGCAACTGCTATGTGGGAAAACTTCGGGGCTGGAAGTGGCCTGGCAAGAAGCCACTAGTCCGGGATAGACTCACTAGAGGGGTGTGGTGTCTAGGTAGTCCCTGCAAGACCATATGCTGAGGATGGCAAATGGGTTCTGACTAACTTTAAGAGCCATGGTCACTCGCTGCGTAGGGATCTGGCTGCAGGCTCAAGTTTTACTCTGTGTAGTTATTGAAATGTTTTGTTCATGGCTGTTGGAGGCCCACACAGATGGCTGGTGGGCTCTGGCCTCAGTGGCACAGCCACAGTTGATAGGTAAGTAAAACCTGCAGTGGGTTTGGTCACAGGCTGGCGTGGGATGGGGAGTGGCGTTCGGTGTGGGCTTACCTCAGGCAGACTGCAGACAGGGTCTCACCATGGCCCTTAGGGCTGCGGGTTGATGGCGCGAGGAATGGCCGCCTTGTGGGGAGACGGGGTCTGATCGAGGCAGTGAGTGTCCCAGGCAAATTTTGGGTAGAGCACAGGGGCTGGCTAGCTGGTGGGAAAGGTCACCTCCCTAGCCTAGGGAGTACTCTGGATTGCTGCAGGAGTTAATTCACTTACCTGAATCCCCCAGTCGGTCTCCTAATCAGTGAATTTACAGATCACCAAGAAGCTCTCGATGCAAGGTGCTTACCTGAATGCCAACTTGCTGGAAGTCCCTCTCATCATTTTTTAAACTCAAACCAAATCATGGCTGTCAAGTTCATTCTAATTCAAAGAGACCCTGTAGGACAAAGCAAAACTGCCCCCTTAAGACTAAGTTGTTTAAGAATGAAGACAGCCATATCTTTCTCCCAGGGAGTACCTGGTTCGTTCAAACTGCTGATCATTTGGACTTAGCCACTGTACCACCTGGGCTCCTGTTGTAAAGCTCTTACGCTTTTTATTTTTAAATTTTGTTTTTTATACCCCTTTTAATAAATAGAAAAGTCTCACAACACAGCTAGTTTTTGTTTGTTTTTTCAAACACATAGCTTTTCACTCCTTACCTCCCCTGGCGCTTGGATTTCTCCTCTTTTAGATTTCTTTCTAGATAGGAACTTGGATTACTAGAGAGAACTGTTATATATTAATTCATGTATGTAGCAAATAAAGATCGAGTCTATTACATACAAGCTCTTTATGATGCAGGTGAAAACAATAGAACTTTTTTTAAGAGAGCTCTTACTGCAGAGAGCTCACATTTAGTCAATAAAATAAACAAAGAATTCTGTGATGTATACTGTGTATGCATGTATATGCCTCCCTTATGAGGGAACCTCTAGTTGTGACTGAGATGTTTGTTAAGTAAGAAGTACCTTAGTATCTAAGTACCGACATAGAAAGTGATACTTGAGTTAGCCTTGCAAAATGAGTTAGGAGTCTTCCAGATGTAGAGACATTTGTCTTTTGGACTTACTGTTGACACCTAGTAAGTTAAGTCCTCTTACTTTCTATTTTTAGACTTCTTACAGCTTTAATATCCAGGTAATAAGAGATGTAAATAATTGTAAATTAACATATTACAATTTGACCAGGACAGCTAAATAATTAGCAAATTCATATATTAGCCCTTTAACAATAAAACTCATATTGCCTGTGATACTCTGATTTTTGCTCTTACTAATTACCTGAGTTTTGAGTCAGCAGAGTATATTTAATCTTGGATAAATCTTCACACTCTTTCATTATTAAATATGTATAACATAGTAGTTTTTTAAAAAGCTACTAAATGGTTAGAATGTAAGTATATAGTAAGTGTTTGGACCTAAATGGAATTGGTGTTTGATTTTTTGTTTTCATGTTTTTTTTTTTTTCTTAAGAGCATCATGGTGTAGGGGGGGACCTAAGAAAATAAAACTAATGTAAACCAAGAAAATTGGGGAATGTATTATATACTGGGAGAAAGACTCGGCTTTCTACTCTTATAAACAGTTACAGTCTCAGAAACCCACGCATTCACTTGGAGTCAGCATTGATAGCAGTGAGAGTTATTTTTTACTGAGGAACCCTGGTAGTGTAATAGTTATGCATTGGGCTGCTGACACATAGTCAACAGTTTGAAACCACTAGCTCCTCAACAGTATAAAGATGAGTCTATCTACTCCCACACAGAGTTACAGTCTCATAAACCTAGAGGGGCAGTTTATTCTGTCATATGGAATCTCTGAGTTGGAATTAACTCAGTGGCACTGAATTTGGTTTTTAGTTTTGTTCTATACTGTGTTTTATCTTAATGATGTAAGTGTACCAAGACCATGAGCAAGGAACATGAGAAGAAAACTGAAAGGACATATTTTTAAAACCATTTAGAGCTTTAAAAAATAAAAAATATAATCTTTGAAATTAATACCTTAATACCAATTAAGTTTGAGCATGGGCAAATGATTAATTTCTCTTCTAAAAATCGCCACAAAGAAAATTCTTATGAGACAAAAGTTAAAGATGCCCCAAATATCCAACTTTTCCAAACTGTTACTCCATTCCATCATCTCTAACATCAATTCCTGCTCCTTCCCATCAGTACTCTACCTCTCATATTTAGGATCTTCACAAGTCATTGCAATGTTTCACAAAACACAGTCAAGGAAATGGTTTGCACAATTATAGAGGCTGGCAGATCCCAAATCTTTGTGTCAAACTTCAAGCCTAGAGTTTTTTAATATGGTTGAATAGACTGGCAAACCTGACTGGGCCTGCTCAGCTATAGGCTGCTGGCTCACAAGACTGTGTAGAGGCTGGTGAATCAGGTCAACTGCTAGCTCAAGAACTGGTTAAATAATGATGAGCCAGATGCAGGACCCAGTACAAGAGAAGGAAGCTTGCCAAAACATTCATTTTACTTACACACACACACATACAAGTGCAGACCATGGCCCCAAGGAAATTCCTCTTATTTGAATAAGATAGGGTATGACTTGAATAAGGGCATTGACTTGTGTTATACCCTCCAGTAAGGCAGTGACTTGAGATACCCACCCACTGCCATCTAATAGATTCTGACTTGTAGTAAAACCTATAAAACAGAGTAGAACTTAGCACCTTAGGGTTTCCGAGACTGTAAATCTTAAGAGTTGGGTTCAGACTGCCTTGTTTTTCTCCTGTAGAGTATCTGGTAGGTTCAAACTGCCTACCTTTTGGCTAACAACCCACTGCTTAACTCATGGCACCAAATATGGCTTCCTGATTCGTTACATACCACTCTAACCCTGCCTCATTAGTGTAATGAGCAACTCACTCCCAAATGGGACCATAACTACATGCATGGAAGCTTACATTTACAAGACATCATAAAATGGAGGATAAGCAGATCACGGAATTGTGAATGACTGTATCATGATTATATAATTGGCTGTGTTAGGCCAGGTTGACTAGAGAAACAAATCCACTGACACTCATATAAAGAACTTTATGTAAGAAGTAATTATATATCAACAAAGCACCCCAACTCAATCTTACTCAAGTACTTAAGTCTATGCAATTCCATAAACCCTCTTCAGATTCACATAGCCACATCCAATGACACAGACTTCAGGAAGATCACAGGTCCAGAGGTGCAGAGTTACATGGGTCCGAGGTCAGTGGGAACATGGCAGGGCTCTATGAGCTGCAAGGTCAGTCACAGGAGAGTCCCAGCAGGCAGGAAGGCAAAGTGCTGAAAGGGAAGGAAATTCCTAGAGTACTCCATATAAGAAGGCCACACCCCCAAGGAAGCACCATCAGGCTGTGACCTTATTGACAGATCTGACTCTATCCCTAGCCAGGAATATCCAGTTGACCTAAAACCATCTAACCTACCAACCATACCGCCAAGCCACTGAAAATTATGACCCAGCAAGTTGACATATAACCTTAACAATCACAATTCCATGCAAGGAGGCCTCTGTGTGGCCATGACCTTCTCCTGAGAATTCTGGGAACTCCAGTATTTTCCTCTTTGGAGGCAGGCAACACCTCTGTCTCTCTGCTCACTCCCTGGAGATGCTCTTCTAACAAGACACATGGCTCTACACCCTGGGAGCTGGAAAAGCCACATGGCCCTACCCTGATGCTACCAGACCTCTGGAGTTGGTGAAGCCATGTAGAGACCCCTGCCAGTGCTGAGATGCTTACAACTGCCATTGGATCCACAAGACTTCCAGCCCACTGGCCTATGATCCTCCTGCATCATTGCATATATTACCGTGAGTCTGAAGAAGACTTTATAGATTGGTATCAGACATATGGGCTAATATTGGACTTATGGATTTGATCTGGACTGGGCTGGGATGCTTTCTCAATATTCAATTGCTCTTGTATATAAACCTCTTTCTTATATACATGTGAGTGTCTATGAATTTGTTTCTCTAGTCTAACCAGACTAACACAGTCACAAAGACTAGCTGGAAGGGCCATATTAAGTAATTCACTGCACTAAATTAAGAGAATGTTAAAAAAAAGAAAGAGCTGAAAAAGTTACTCAGAGTATAACACAAAGAAATAAAACCATGGGAAGTATAAAAGATAAAGTCAGAAGATCAAGAAGCCGTTGTTGATATCTGAGACGTTCTTCTTTTACTGCCCTTTCCATGTTTCTGTTACCCTCAGCCAGAAACCCACCTGGTCAGGGTTCCTTACTAGGTGGGATGACCCCAACTTTAATTGCTGAAGGATCTGAATTCTCAATAGTTCTATCTTTTTTTATTGCTACAATTCTTCACTGGGCATAGAAATACTAAAGAGATGCTCCAATGATCTCTGGATGCAATACATTATCTTCCCAGCCCTTACTGTATTTCAATAACCTATTCTCTCTTTGATAATCAGTACCAATTACTTCAACTAGTAGAGAAAAATCTTCTCTTAACCTATAAGTTTCCGATACCCAGTGACCAACTGACTATCTCCTTGTAAAAATGGCATGGGATTATCATTTGATTCCCTCTGACTTTACACTGGAAAGAAGAATCAAACTCAATATCAGCCCAAGGCTAATTCCTATGATGCAGAAGTCAGATAGACTTTTCTCCTCCAACCTTCCTTATCAATTCTAACACCAACTGTACCTCCCTTGGCATGCTTTACTTATCTGCTGGATTCAATTCATTGCAATAGCCACACAGAATTCACATACAATACCTCAAGACAATGGAGTTATTATTAGTTTATCAGCTTCAGAAATGCTCAGGATACATACACCACTTAGTTCAGGACTGGTCCTCCTCAACCTTGCCCACAGACATGCTTCTCTCTGGTCCACAGCTTCTCGGTGACATGACTACTTGGCCTCTGTCCTGCTTGAGCAAATGTAGCTCTGCTGATTACTTGCTCACTCTACCAGTTATCCTTGGTCTGAAGGTGCTGAGCTCTAGCTCTAAGAATCAACGAACTTAACCTCCCCTTTATTAAGTGCCTGGAGGCAACCCACTCCTCAGAGTCTCCTGTCCAAAGGAAGTCAACTTTCTCAACCCATGGGCCAGGAACCCCAACACTGTATCTCATGCTCTTGATTCTGCTGTTGCCACTTCTCTCCAGTCTTTGAAGTCGCAGCTCTCTCTCCTGGATCAAAGAGGTTCAGCACTGTGGTGTTGGAGTCCAAGTGACATACTTCACTCCTGGCTTTTCTTTATTGATGGTAGTGAGATGCCCTTTTTCCACTTCTGAGATGGCTCATTTTAAACCAAGGGAGAATAGAAAAATTGACCAGTGTTCTCGTTAAAGTTCCATACGTGCTTTTTGCATGTTCACATCCCACAAGAGTACCATGTGGCTTGTTTACCGTATTAGCAAGCTGTCCAGTCACTTTGGTGTGAGCCATAAACACTTCACATTTACTTAGTCCTACTCAGTTATTTGGTAGGAATTACAAAGAGCATGGTTAGAAGAGCCATATCAAGTACCACACTTACCTAGGTACCCAAGTACCACACTTAGCTGCCAGTTAAGTGGAGCCATTGTTATATTCCCATGATAGAAGCATTTTCTTCTTGGGAAATAACCATCAGCAGAGATCAAGTTGGAGGACTGAGAAGCAAAAATTTGGTGAGTGAATTACTAGATGTAGTAAGAGGAATTACTATCACTTTCCCTCAATTGATAGACCATGTATTTTGGCTTTGTGGGAAACAGAACCATATAGTGGCCTTAATTTCAAAGCCAACTGCATCCTATAAGATGGAACCCTGCCCTTTCAGTCTTTTGCCTCCCAACTGGGGGCCTATACCTGCGGTGTCAATAAGCCTTTCTAGTAGGTCAGCTGCTTCTGAATATGTGGTAAGATCATACCTGATCCTGTTGCTCTGCTACCTTTGCTGTGAAATAGTTCTTGGTTTAGAAACAGGGTTGTATAAAACGTCATAGGAATGAATAAAGCTTTCCATTAAGAAATAGATGGTGATACTAGCAGAGAAGCAGGGATCCTTAAAGAAGCATTGCTAGCTAAGATGAAGATACTGATGATTAGAGAAGGCATGATAGTACATATAGAACTATACAAAGGGAGGAAGATGAGAACTTTGAGAAAGAATGAATTGTAAGTAGTGCTTTGTTATTTTATAATTGTCACTGTTATTATTTGTTGAGTGCTAATTTTTCCCTGGGAATTTTCCAGGGAATTTTATTTAACTTAATCATGACACCTTATGAGGGAAGTAGTTGGTAATACCCCATTTCATCTATAAAGAAACTATTGTCCCCTTTTCACCTATAAGGTTTAGAACAATTTAAAAACAAAGTTAAAAAATAAAAACTTGACTAAATTCACAGCAGTTAGTTTTTGACAAGGCAAGGATTTGTACCCAAGTTTGCCTGATCCAGTGGGAAAAGGTTACAGAGTTTTACTGTTAAATTTATGTATACACAAGCACTTATATAGCCAACTATACCTACTCTTTTTCTTATAATTTGCCAGTTTTTGTCTATTCGTGTAACTCCTCTGTCTTACAGAAATAATGAGATATAGTGGGAAATGAAGAAGATTGGAAAACTAAAGCCCAAATTTAATCCTATTTCTACACTAGAGTATGTAACTGGAAATGCTCCTTAATCACTTTTTAAAAATGAAAGATAACTCACATACCATGAGATTTACGCTAAAATGTGTAATTCAGTGTTTGGAGCATATATTTATAAGATGTGCAGCCATTACCGCTATATGGTTCCAGAACATTTTTATCATTCAAAAAAATATGCCCCGCCTTAGCAGTCACTGCCCTTTCCTTCCAGCCCCTGTCAATCACTAATCTGTCTCTGTGAATTTTCTTCTTCTTGACATTTCAAATAAATGGAATCATAAGTAAATGTTGCCCATTGTGTCCGGTTTTTTTTTTTCCACTTAGCATAATATCTTCAAGTTAAAGCACGAATCAGAACTTACTTTGTATGGCTGTATGTATGTTACTCTACTGTATGGATGTGCCACGTTCTGTGTATCTGTTCACCAGGTGATAGACATTTGGGTTTCCTTCTTGCTTGTTGGCTATGGTCACAAAGCTGCTATGGATATTCTTGTGCAACTTTGTACCTGAATTTAGGTTTTCAATTCTCTTTGAAGTATACTTAGAAGTGGAATTATTAGATCATACTGTAACTCTGTGCTCAATCTTTTTAGAAACTGCCAAACTTTTTTCAAAGTGGCTGCACTATTTTACATTCCCATTCTTAATAGCTTTCTACATTCTGTTTTTCTGTCTGTAAAGACAAAGGGTGCATTCAAGGGTTTTGCTTGGAGGAGAATGTTATACCGAAAGATTTGTTTCTATTCAGTTTTGAATTTTACATGTAGCATTTTGTCCCCTCAAGCAAAACAGATTAGTAAAAAAATCAGAGGTTAGTGAGAGCAAATACTTTAGATTGTTATCGTTCTGATTTAACAATTCTGTTTTATTTCCTACAGAGAAGCTTGCAGAGGCCCAGCGCAGGTTTGCTACCCTTCAGAATGAGCTTCAGTCATCACTGGATGCACAGAAAGAAGCCACTGGTGTTACCACACTGCGACAGCGCAGAAAGCCAGTCTTCCACCTGTCCCACGAGGAACGTGTTCAACACAGGAACATTAAAGACCTTAAGCTGGCCTTCAGCGAGTTCTACCTCAGTCTTATCCTGCTGCAGAACTATCAGGTACAAAAATTCTTCTCTTAGACCAGCAGTTCTCAACTTGTGGGTCGGGGTCAAATGACCCTTTCACAGGGGTCGCCTAAGACCATTGGAAAACACATATTTCCAATGGTCTTAGGAACCGAGGCGCCGCTCCTCTATCCGTCTCTAGGAGGGTCCGCCCACATGCAGGTACATCCACATACCAGTACCTGGCATGATGTCATCATTGCACCAACCCCATCACATACACCCCGTACAAATACAGGTGTATGTGACAGGTTGGTGCCATAATGTACTTAAGCAGATCAGTCACATGTATAGAGAGCAGCTACTGTGTAGAAAGCAGTTGCTGTGTTGAAAGCAGCTGTTCTGTTAAAATCAGCTACTGTGTTGAAAGCAACAGTATTGGAGGTAAAACGACACTTCACGAATTACAATTACTGGGTAAATGTAAAATCGTACTGTAAAATCATCAACTACTGCAAAAAAAGTCTGTACCATGGGAACTTAATTTGGATGCTGATCGGCCTTTTTATATTCAGCTGTGGCTATGTTCAATTTGTAACAATGAAAATACATCCTGCATATCAGATTTACATAATGATTCATAACAGTAGAAAAATTACAGTTATGAAGTAGCAATGAAAATAATTTTATGGTTGGGGGGTCACCACAACATGAAGAACTGTATTAAAGGGTCGCTGCATTAAGAAGGTTGAGAACTACTGTCTTAGACAATGGAATGGTTAAATAACTGAGAAACGCCAGTAAATCAACTTACCTTGAACTTCACTAATGACCCAATCCAAGAAGGAAAAGCCTTAGCATGGACTTTTTCTTGGAGTTCTTATTCAGTATGCAGATAGCTTTATTGGCTAAAAGCATGTATCAGAGGCAGTAAATCAGTGGTAACAAAATTTGTTTTTGAAGGTCTGTTTTCTTTTAAAACTTATTTATATACCATACTCAGGAGTAGACCTTGACACGAGAATTAATTGTTGGTTAAGACCTTTTATATTCTCCTTAACTGATAAAATTTTTACAAAAGCAATTGGACAGTTGATTTTCCTACAACTAATACTAATATGCACAAGTTCATGACTTTTCAACGTCATCACTCAAAGAATTTTTCCTACTTGATTACCCATAGACAACAAGAAGTCCTTGAGGGAAAAGAAGTCCTTGAGAAAGAAGAGAAATTAGATCAAAGCAAACGTGTAGAGACGAAAAACTATTTTGAAATATAACTCAATATTTTTTTCAACTTAATCACAAAATTGAATTTCCAGTTATGTTGATTACAGAGTTTCTACCCTTTTGTAAAGGGGTAATGCAAGTGGTTGGCTATCGGTTGCTAAACTAATGATTGGTAGTTTGAACCTACCCAGTGGCTCAGCAGAAGAAAAGACCTGCCAATCTGTTTCTATAATGATAATAGCCAAGAAAACCTGCTTCATCAGTACCACACAGTCACTGTGAACCAGAGGCCAACTCATAGCTGCAGCTATGGACCACGTCCTCTTGTAATCTTTTTAGAATTATTTATGTAGTTAAGCTATCAAGAACTAAATTGGAAAGCATTATTGTTCAATAATAAAAATGTAAATGGGGAAGTGCATCACCTTAATCTTAAGAGAGACCTTAGATATTTTTGTTTATTTCATTTTGTTCTTGTTAAGATCATCATAGGATGATGATTTAAAAACTAAAGGCTAAAAACAAAGATATTACCCAGGGTAAATACTGAGATTTCAAAGTAAAAAGACTAATTAAAGCCTCTTCTCTACATTGATATAAGTTGTTAATGTATATACTCTACTATTCTTATCCTTTTCTTAGCATAAGTGTACGTTCTTCTTTGGTGAGTTAATATTTTATTATTCTAAGAAGAACCCAAATAGAAAATAATTTTAAAAGGGTAGAAAAGTAATTTAATAAGATGATATATGTAATAGAAATCCCTTTTCTTTGAAGTTTACTCATAGCTTTGTAATTTAATTTTTTAAATGAGTAAACAAAGGTATAGTTCAGTTTTCCTCTAATACTATTAAAATGTTGAATTTTAAATCTCACTGATTTGTGTGTGTGTGTGTATTACAGAGAAATATCCTTGTTACATTTTAGTTCATAGGAAAACAAACGCAATTGTTAATTATATGAATTCTCCTCCATTCTCTATTCTTGGAGCTGTCTTATTCTATAAGAGTACATTTATTTTGAGAATGACTGAGAAAGGAATGTTTAAGGCTGATTCCAAGTCATTATGCTTGTACCTCAAGAAGTTTAAGATGAGCTATTAAAGTATGAGAAAAAAGATAAATGATCAACAACTCTGGGTTTACAGAGCCATACAAATTCAGAGTTTCCTGCTTCTTTGAATGTTGGTCAAAGAGCAACAGAATTCAAAAATGTTTAAAAGGATAGCAATTTGATGCTGTGGAAAATTGAGGAAAGATGAGGACTTCGACTCATGATCAGTACAACCCAGTACATCCCTGTAACAAGAGAATCAAGCTGAGAATTGATAGAAACAAAGTGAAAGGTGACAGATGTAGAAGACCTGTCTTCTGGTATATTTGTGCTTCCATGTATCTGCCTTTATTTGTGTCTAGTGCATGATAAATCCAACATATTTCCTGAAAATATTCTTTTGATCTGAACAGCCAAATAATAAAAATTACCTATTTTGAGAACAGTTACACTGGAAAAATGGAAATAAAATTATTCTGAGTTGAGGGCTATCAATAATTTATCTGGAAGTGATGGGCTCATATCAGAGTTTTGTATTTTACTAAGAATTAACATACTACAAATATGTGACATAAGAAAAAGGAACCATAACCTTGTGGAAAATGCTTTGATTCTAAAAGTATTGTAATTTCCCCGAGTAGTCTTAGTCTTAGTCCACTTTTCTCTGTGAATGGATAGTACTTACTTATTTTTTATCTTGTTTGATGGGGTTTGAAATTATAGTGGTGTTTCTCATTTCTTTCTGCAGAATCTGAATTTTACAGGGTTTCGAAAAATTCTTAAAAAGCATGACAAGATACTGGAAACATCTCGTGGAGCAGATTGGCGAGTGGCTCATGTAGAAGTGGCCCCATTTTATACATGCAAGAAAATCAACCAGCTAATCTCTGAAACTGAGGTACAGTAGAGTTTCATATAATATATTTCAATAACATCCATGTTTAATTTTCATGAAATTTTTTTCTGCTTTTTGTAATTGTTAATAGCTTTGAATATATATAGTTTTGTTTTTTTCATTGTGAATTGGATGAAAGTTTAAAACAAGTCAGGCTTCCATTCCATATATATATATATAT
>NW_022111324.1:22207431-22212125 GCF_000313985.2 Echinops telfairi
TACACAATTGATGTGTGTATGGATTGTGATAAGAGTTGTATGAGCCCCTAATAAAATGATTTAAAAAATAATAATAAAGTTAACATGAACTATAAAAAATTACTAATAAAAATTTTTTTAATTAAAAATAAAAATTAAAAATGTGCTGAAAACTTGGCTTATACACGAGTATATACGGTATTCTATGATATCTGTAACAGTGTTTACCCAAAACAGTGTTTTTTAAGTGATATCTTGAAGGCCGTAAAACAAATCTCAATACATTTAAAAGAACTTAAATCATACAAAGTGCATATGGTCTCTGACCAAAATGTATTAGAAATTGCTATCACCAAGTCTAATAAAAGCCATCTATGGACAAACCTAGAACTTGTCTCTTATTTTATGATATGGCACTGAGTGCTTTCCCCCGGAAGACTGGGAGCAAAAATACGTTCATGCTCACACTTCTATTTAATCGCACTGGAAATTCTAGTGCAGTAAGGTAACCAAAAGAATTATAAAAGACATCTAAATTGAAGGAAGAAATACAACTGGTTTGTTTGGGGGGTTGGGTTTTTTGTTGTTGTTTTTACCAGTGACGTGATATATGTAGAAATTATATGGAATCTTACATACTGTAACTAATGAGTGAATTTTGCAAGGTTGAATAAAAGATGCTAAGGATGTTGGGAGGCAAAGTGGAAATGGCTGACGAAGGAAGGGATCTCTGCTGGGCTCTGGGGCTGGGTGCACAGATGATGAGAAAGGTGCCTGCTCAGGCAAGTGGCTGATAACACCCAACCACCACCACCCTGAAACCCTAGGGCAGGGGTCCTCAAACTTTTTAAACTGGGGGCCAGTTCACTGTCCCTCAGACCCGTTGGAGGACCGGACTATAGTTTAAAAAAAAAAACTATGAGCAAATTCCTATGCACATATCTTATTTTGAAGTAAAAAACAAAACGAGGCAAAAACACCTGCGGGCCAGATAAATGTCCTTGGCGGCCCGCATGTGGCCCCCGGGCCCTAGTTTGAGGACCCTTGTCCTAGTGGGTTCTGTGATGGCAAGGAAATCATGGTAGAAAAAAGTGGGGTGGGGGGTTTTGCAGCACCATACACATCCCAAGACACAAGGGTTGCCCATTGAGTGGTGAATAACTCAAGAAAGTTGGTATGTACCAACACTGAAGACAGAATATGGACCCAACTCTTACATAACATTGATATCACATAGCAATAGAATGTAGCTGTGTCAGTCAGTGAGAGATTAGTGTATGTTCAACAACAGTTGGGGAGGGGAAACAATTTCTATATTCTAACAAGAACACTAGGAAAAATTTTAAAGGCTCTTTTCAACACCATCAGATACTCATGGATAATTTTGAAAAATAAAAATCTTGCTGAAAGAAAGACTTGAAAAAATGAGAGAGACACTATGTTCACAGATTAGAAAAGTCATCATTTTAATATATCATTTCTCGTTAAATTTATTTACAGATGCAACACAATCCTATTCAAAATCTGAGTAAGCATTTTAAAAATAAAAATTGGTAAGCTGTTTTTCAAATTAATATGGAAATGTAAAGCAACCAGAGGAGCAAAAACAACTCTGGAAGAACTAAATTGGAGGATTGACACTGCCTGATTATTTTAGAGCAGTCCCAATTCATGTGAAATATTCTGAATGGGCGAGTGTAGAGAGACCAACATTTATTAGTAGTTAATATGAGTAGGTGGAGGAGAGGGAAAAGGAGGACTCGATGTTTAGGGGACACTGGGTTTAAGGGCACCAAAAATTGGGGATATGAGTGATACTTAAATAACATGAATGTAATGTTACTGGATGTTGAGATGGCAAAAGTTTTGTTACATATTTACCACAATTTAAAAAAGAAAATATGTGAATGGAAAATAAGCTTAGGGGAAGATTCTCAACATCATTAGTAAGTAGGGAAATGCAAATTAAAGCCACAGTGTGCTAACACATGCCTGTTAGAATGACTGAAATGAGAAAGATTGGCTAAACTAAATGTTGGAGAAACAGCAACTCGCATATCGCATACACTGCTGTTAGAAATGTAAAATGGTACGGCTACGTTGGAAAACAGTTTGACAGCTTCCTAAAAAAGTAAACACAGGCTTACCATATGATCTAGCCATTCCACTCCTACATATTTACCGAAGACAAATGAAAGCATATGTTTATATAAAACTTGTATATAAATGTTTCAGGAGGCCTGGTGACTCAATGAGTGCTTTGCTGCTAACCCAGAGGTTGGCAGTTCAAAACCATTAGCTGTTCCAAGGAAGAATGGTGAGGCAATCTGTTTCTGTAAAGATATTTACTGCCTCAGAAGCCCTGTAGAGAAACCCTACTCTGTCCTACAGGGTCCGTCTGAGTTAGAATCAACTTGAAGGCAGTGGATACAAATACTTATAGAACTGTAATCAAAATAGTCCAAAGTAGAAACAACTGAGACACCTACCAACCTGATCTGCAGTGGAATATTAACTACTGTCTAATTAAGATAACAGTATTATCTCATTAGTTTGCTAGAAAAAGTGACAAAAACAGACCAGCTGTTGCCTAGTCTAGAGCAGGGAAGTTTTACCCAAAAAAAGGGTGAGAGGAAACTTGGGGCTGATGGTGGTGCACTCTCTCTTGATTATAGCGATGACTTCACAGGTCTTTGTTATGGGGTGCTGTCAAGTCATTTATTGACTGGATTGCAGTCGATCCATGCATCAGGGTAGAACTGCCCAGGTGGTTTCTAACTATGGTCTTTCTCCCACAAGGCTACTGACTGGGTTCAAATAACCAACCTTTTGATTGGCAGCTGAATCTTAACCATTGTGCCCCAAGGATTCTTTCCCAGGCATTTCCATATATCAAACTTACACTGTGTATTCAAAATATGTGCAGTTTCTTACATGTCAAATTTATATCAATAAAACTGTTAACAAAAGAAAAAGTTTTTTTTTTCATTAAGATGTTTACAAATGCATGAAAACCTGGAGGAAATATGGAAATAGTTATCTCTGATAAGGAGAGTATTGTAGCATTGTATTAAGGAGGGGTCTTCAGGAGTAATGGTACCATTTTGTTTCCAAAGACGGGTGATAGGTGTAGGTTCTTCACTTTGTTACTCATTTTTATAACAACCCAAATACATACATTATTTTGTATATATAATACCTTGCACAAGTTTTCAAAGTAAAGTTAATTTTTTAATTTATGCAAATTGTTGTCTTTTCTGCTGAGTGTGCCCAACCTAGGACTACTAACTATAGATGTCTGTTACTAATTTAAGTTAGAGATAGTCTCAGTGCATTTTTGCTTTGAAGGTTTTTAGGCTATATTTAAAATGTGTTAGAAGTCATGTCACCTCTAACATCACCAGATTTTCACAAGATAACAAATATTTACAGCTGAAAGATTATTTCTCAGTTTTTCTCAGTCATTTTCTTGTAAAATACCAGGAATTTATATTGTTTATTTTATAGAATAGCCATTTCTATTACTTTGTAAATATAAAATTTTAATTCAAAAAAATTTTTAACGCACACACTTCACTTGAAGATTCTTGAGACTCTCTGTCTTGAAAATTTGACTTTAAATTACCTTGGTATAATGAAAACTGTAAAAAAATGGGTATTCTTATTTTTGCCATTATCTCTATATATTATTCATAGTACCAAATATATAAACTCTAAATGTGTTATATTTATTATAAAAGTTAGAGCTGTATATAAAGCCATAAATATAAATTTGTATCTTAAAAAATTACATGTTTAATCTCTCCTGTAATAGTCAGTGTATATGTATTTTGATGCCAAGGATTGTAGTGTTTATTAAGTGATGCATTAGGCTTTTGTGAAATAATTTAACTGCCAACTATATTTCTAGTATTTTAGTGTGACGATTCTATGGTTCAGATTTATAAGATTTTACATCATACAGTATTGTTATTTTCACCATAGGCTTTTAATTTAGTCTCATTGTATTAATTTACTACAGTATGTGCTAATCTTATCAATATTTTTGCACTGTCCTGAAATGCTGTTTTTCTGTCCACAGCCTGCCCCAGCATGGACTACTTTTAGAGTTGGCCTATTTTGTGGAATATTCATTGTATTGAATGTTACCCTTGTGCTTGCCGGTAAGTCGTTTAAATTGTGAAGTGATTTATTCTTGTTGATATGCCTATATCACATTCTGGGCTCTAGCAAGGAATCAGGCATGCAACTCTCAAATCTAATGACAAAATATCTGTCAGGCCTGAGTTTTTTGTTCTTATTAATGAGTTAGGATTTTTTTTTTGTTTTGATTTTTCCTTTGTGTATAGTTATCCCTTAAAACGTTGCTCATTTATGGCTTCTTATTTGCCATCATTTTCCATTTTTTGTAATACGAATTCTTCAAACTTTTTCAGAGTTTAGTTATTAGAAACCTCAGCTCCCTTGATCACAGGTCAAAGTAAGTTAGATCTTATAAAATTCATGTGCATAAGCTTATTAGATTGTCTTTCACATCCATTTCAGAACTTATTTAATTACTTTGGGTTAAGAATCTTGGTTATATAATTTTCTACTTTACAGAACATAAAAACTAATGAGAAGGAGGAAGAATTACTGGTAGCAAGTGCATCCCAAATCAAAAAATTATGTGACTGCAAAGGAGTCATCTTACTAAATTTCCCATCCAAATTTGA
>NW_022111324.1:22212287-22215903 GCF_000313985.2 Echinops telfairi
TTGCTGTATTCTATCCTTAATTCCCTTTCTCAATCTACATTCATTTCCTATGTAGACAGTCAAGTCTATGGTTATAAATACTGTCTTTTGCTTTCGTTGTTGTTTGAAATCAATAATGACTCCCAACGAGATATTGTTGGATCTCTAAATGACATCTAATTGGCCACTTGGATTCCAATAAGCATCTCTAACTTACATGAGCAAAAGAATCTTTGATTTTACCTCTAAATATGTTCTGTCTTCCATTTGGCATCAATTTCTATCTAGTTTCTCAAGCCAAAAACTTTTAGCCGCTCTTTGACGTCAAATCCCATCTCCATTCTATCAACAAATTCTACCTCCTAAATATATTCCAATTCAGCCCACTTACTACCTCCATCAGCACCATCCGAGTCTGTCACCATTTCTTACTTAATATGCTGCAGCTTTCTACACTTGTCTTCCCTCACCCATTCTTGCCTCCTTATCACCACTAATCTCTTTCTTCTCTCTAACTTATTCCTTAAATGTAAATTAGATCACATCCCTGTCCTACTGGTTAATGATTGCTCTCACAATAAAACTCAAACCACGTATGAAAACCCAGAAACCCCTACGGGATCTGACTCCTGTCGGCCTATTTGACTTTATGTCCATTAGGTTTCACTGTTTCAAACAACACTTTGAAGTTACTATTCTTTGAATACATCCAGCTTGGAGTCTGCAGTTTAGAAGGCTCTTCCCCAAGATATCTCATGGATTTCCTTCTTACTTCATACAATTCTCTATGCAGATGCCACCACCTCCACAAGACCTCCTTCCCTTTGAGTACATCCTACTCAAAGATAGCTTGTTCTGTCCCTTTAGAGATACATTATTTTCTTCTAAATACTATGTACTTATTTTCCTCTTTAGTTTTCCTACTCAAATGTCGGCTCCTTAATGCCTGGACTTTTGTCTCACCATTGTTCCCCAGCATGTAGTGCCTAAGACATATCACAACATTATCTTTTAATTCTTTTTTCCCCATGAACTTTTTGAAGCTTCCTTTATAGAGACTAAAAAAATATTGATCAGAGTTTTAATGAGTGGATGAAAAGGGGAGAGAGAAATTTAATGGTAACACACACACACACACACACACAAAGGTGGCCACAGATCTTAAAAGGTTCTTGCAGCCTAAGGGCAAATAATCCTGATATATCTCAAGAATTGATGTGTTATATAAATATGATAATTAACTTTATGATGGTAAGTCTTTCACTGTATACATAAATTCTCCTCAATGAAATTTACCCCAAAAAAGATTTGCAGAAGAACATGTCTTAGAAATAGATGTTACTATTAAAAGAAAGGAAAAAAAGCAAAACTACAAATGTTCTGTAGTGTTAAATGTCAAAAGACTGGCTGTCTTTAGGAAGGAAGGAAAAAACAAAACCTCAGCCATTGAGTTGATATCCACTAATTATGACCCTGTAGAACAGGGTAGAAATTTCCTTGTGGGTTCCCAAGACTGTAACTCTTTATAGGAGTGGGTGGGATGGCATAGTAATAAGGAGAGGGCACACAGAAGTCTTCAGGGGTGCTGGTAATGTCTAGTTCTTGGCCTGGGTAGAAGATATATGGAGGTGTTTATTTTGTGATTTGCAGTGATCTGTACACTTTCAGTGCATATTTTAATATGCATTTTATACTGCAGTTTTACAGGTGGAAGTGAAAGGGCTGGGAGATTTAATTAAAAAGCTTAATGTGCAAAAAAAATAGATGTTACTATATAAATATTCATTATAGTCTGCTTTTAACTTTTAGTAATCATGATAGTGTCTGAACAAAAGTTTATATAATTGCCACACTTACTAGAGTGTGAATTTCTCCATTTCAAGAATTACATCATACTCATTTTTTTGTTTTCAGTTCCTTACACACTGCCAGCACATAGCAGGTGTTCAAGAAATAATTTGATGAATTTAGTATTCCTTATAAACATTTATCTTAATTAAGACTCTCACTGGTGCATTATGAAATTGTAACTCAAGTTTAATGGCTTTCGAGAGCATATTTACTTTATTAACAAGGCTTATTCATGTTGTACTTTCATAGCTTCGCTTCCCACCAAACACTAAAAATAAACTAGAATTGTCTACTGTTTAATAGTGGTGATATTATTGTAGAACTTAGGTTCAGTATTATTTATGGTATAAATGTTCATATAATTTATGGTTGTGTTTGCAGAAGCCCTGGTAGTGCAATGACTAGACACTCTGCTGCTAACCAAAAGGTTAGTGGTTTGCACCGGCCAGTTGCTCCACAGTAGAAAGATGTGGCAGTCTGCACCTGTGAAATTGACAAATCTGTGAACCCAATGTGACAGTTCTACCCTGTTCTATATAGAGTTACAATTATTAGTTCAGAACCAACTCCATGGCCAGGGGTTTTCTGACTATATTTTGTTTTGGTTCTGTTTTTTAAGACTGAATGCAGTCTATTTATATAGAATACGTGGCGCTAACTATAGTAAAAAACTTAGGGCTGGGATTATCAACCTTACTATTATGGAAAGAACCTTGGCTTGGATTCCAAAGACCTGGGTTTAAATCCCAGCTTCACTGTTACTTAGTTGTGGTTTTAAGAACATCATTCCTCTGAAATCATTTTCTAATTTTTTTAATGAGCTCATATTGTAAATTAATTAAGTGTTGTTTTAATTTGCATTATTTACTCATTCAGCAAATATATTTTATATCTCGTCATATAGATAAGAATTGCTTCCCTTATGTAACTCATTATGACAGAGATTTATATATATATGTATATATATGTATATATATATAAATCTCTGTCATAATGAGTTACATTATATATATATAAAACACCACACACTACAGGACAGAAAGTATTAAATATTTTAAGTAGTTCATATGAACAACTGATTACTTTAAAATGAGAGCAACAGGAAAGACTTTAGATACCAGGGAACCCATAGGGTCTGCGAGGCTGCCTCCAATTCCAACTGTGTGGACACCACCACCCCTCAGAAGAATGCACTTCAGAGGACAGCACTGGGGCCACAGTTTGGGGAGAGGGACACATCTGATTAGAATAGACGGGAGAAATGAAAAGAGTTGGAGAGAGAGGGAAGGACATCCTGGCCCACCAAGCCCCGAGGACGATATTCCTGCTTGGAGCAGACAATGCACAGAGAGGACCACAGGGCTGGCCCCACCATGAGACACAACGTCCCTCACTAAACCATAACGCTGCGGGGGACAACACTGGAGACACAGTATGGGAATTGTGCACAATCTGACCCTATCATGCTTGGGCAAAACACTAAGGGCATGCAACAGAGCAGCAAGGGGCTGAAATCCCCAGGGAATACCAAAAATAGACTTTGGAGACAAGAGTGTGGCACCCCATCAGACTCCACTGGAAAGCACTTGTAAAGGCCAACAAACAGACCTTTAACTATTTATAGGCTTTTCCATTTTGTCAGTGGCTTTCTTTTTGTTGGTGGTGGTTTTTTTGGTTGTTTTGTTGGTCTTGACTTCCTTTGTTGTTTTGTTTGGCTTTGCTTGGTTTTTCTGCTTATTAATGTGTCTGCATGTCTATCTAGATAAGTTAGGCAGGATAAACAGTT
>NW_022111324.1:22217028-22218914 GCF_000313985.2 Echinops telfairi
TCAGGGCCTCAAGTGGGAAGAGAATGCTTTGAAAATGATAGCAATATATGTGCAAATGTGCTTGACACATGGATGAATGTGTGGATTGTGATAAGAAATGTAAGAGCCCTCAATAAAAGTATTTAATTAAAAAAAGACTTTAAAGTAGAAGTGGTGCTTAGACTGGACATTGATGGAATGAAAGGCATTCCAATCCAAGAAACCAGTGGATAAACAAACAGGTTTAGCAGGCTTATGGAAGAAGTTATATTGGGGGAGGAAATGAGGTTTTTGTTTGTTTTCATTCAGGAGAAGTTGAGGTTTTTCTTTAGTAAATATAGAATGTTTTCATGAGACTATCTGATTTGCTTTTGGATATGTGTGGTTTATGCATTTAGTGTTGGTCATTGTGCTCTCGCACTTTAGAAGTCTTCTTTGTGTGTATGTGTTTGTGTGTTGGGGGCTGGGTGAGTAAATATATTTAAAGACAGCTGTCTATCCTTATTTTTGTCCCAGTGGGTGCTAGAAAGATAACAATGTTTAGAGTCAGCCACAGCAGTAGTAATGCATGTATTAGCACGGTTCTTGTCTTTGAGCACTGACAAAAAAAATAACGTGTAATTGTTTTAGTTTCTCATGAGGACACACCTTAATGTGTAATAATCTGTCTGAAAATCACATATTCCAGATATTTCATTTCATGAAGATGAAAAATTTCTTGGTGGTAGTGGTGGTTTAACTTGTGTCCTACCGATTCCTAGTAGCCTTTACCTCAGGTAATCTCATTCAGTGACACAATGTTTCACTTACTGGTTTTATTGATCAGAAAGTCTGATCATTTTCAGTGAGATTTTGTTGCAGTCCTTTTGGAGAATAATTTCGCAATACATATAAGAATTTAAAATACAGTGCTTTGATTAGGAACTTTATGTCTAGAAATGTATGCACAAATCTGCTTGGGCATGACTACAAAAGATATGTATACGTATATGTAAGGAGAGTATTGTTGCCATTTTGTTTACAATAGCAAAATCCTGCTGACATGACAGTAGTTGGCAAGGTTGTGAAGAAACTAGAACCATCAATTTCTGGTGGGAATATAAATTGGTTCAGTCGTGAAGGACATTTTGGCAGTTCCTCAAAAAGTTGAATGTAGAATTATATCCTAGGTAGATACCTAGAGCAAAAGTGAGAGTGCAATCAGAAATGTGTGTACCAGGGTTCATCGGTGGAAACAAATGTCCATCCACAAGTGAATGGACAAGCAGAATATGCTCTATACTTGTGTTGAAATATTACTAAACCCTAAAGAGATAATATGCCACAACATGGATAAACCTTGAAAACATTGTGCTCTACAAAGGAACATAGTCCTGTAAGATCTCAGTTGAAAAAAAAACATTTTCCCATGAACTTTCTCTAGTCCCTTCACATAGAACCAAAGATTATTAGTGATTCCAGGGAGGGTAGGGATAGGAAAATGTATGGGGGTCACTAAGCTTTTATTAATGGTGATAAAGGATTTGGAAAAGGACAGTGAGAAGTGTTAACACAACTTGAAGAATGTAATCAGTGTTACTCAGCCATGCGTGTGGAAATTGTTAAGTGGATATGTTTTGTTCTGCATATTTCACCACAGGTTTTAAAAATAGCAAAATCCTAGAAACCACTCAGTTGTCCATGAATTGAAAGTTATTTAGATAAATAAATTATATTTACACCTTTACACTAGGAAGAAACAATGGTGGCACGACTGCTAAGAAAAAGGTTTGTGGCTTGAACTCACCAGTCAGTCCACAGGAGGAAGATATAACAATCTGTTTCCATTAAGATTACAGGCTTGATGTGAGATCACAAGGCGTCGAAGGGATCAGGTATTAGGCATCAAAGGCAAAAAAAAAAAAAAA
>NW_022111324.1:22219470-22221509 GCF_000313985.2 Echinops telfairi
ATATGTACAAATGTGCTTGACACAATTGATGTATGTATGGATTGTGATAAGAGTTGTATGAGCCCCTAATAAAATGATTAAAAAAAAAAAAGATTACAGCCTTGGAAACCCTATAGGACAATTAATTCTACTCTGTCTTAGAAGGTCAATATGAGTCAAAATTGACCGACTTGACAGTGGAGTGGGTTTGATTTATACAAAGGAATGCTATGAAAATATTTAAATGAGTGAAATAGTGTTGGAAATGGAAATTGGTATTAACACTTTGGGAAACTGTTTGGCAATATTTAACAAAACTGAATATGCATTAACCTATGACACAACAATTCTATTCCTATATAACTGTGTGTCCAACAGCAATGCTTCACTAAGAGACATGTGTGAGAATGCACATAGCAATACTATTTTTAATGGTCCCCAGACTGGACACAAACCAAACGTCCATCGGTAGTAGAATAGATATATCTGTTTTGTGATAAAATATGCGTAACAAAACATACTCAAAGAAATAGTATGCAGTACTAAGAACAAACTAGAACTACATAAAACAATGTGGATGAAATCTTGCAAACGAAGTTAAAGCAAAGGAAGTCAAACACAGAATATGCATTACATGATCTCGTTTATATAAGCTCAACAGGCGAAAAGTTTGTGATGTTAGCAATGGGAATAGTGGTTACCATTGAGCACTAGCTGAGTAGCAATAGGAAAGTAGGCATGAGAAAGACACTGTCTTGTTCTGGTGCTGGTGCACTTTATAAAAATTCATCATACTGCATGCTTATTATTTATTCATTTTGGTTTATGTAGATAACACCTAAATTTAAAACTTATATTTACATTACGAAAATGAGTTTTAAAAAAATTAAAAATTAAAAAAAGAAAGTGGAGTTTGGTAGTTCTGAACAGTGATGTGGGAAAACTTCCACTCCCAGATGTAGGTGGAAAAGCTAGGTATACAAGAACCTGTCTAAGCATGCGCCCAGTTTTAATCAATGCATTGCTTTGTTGTTGTTGCTTAAGATGTTTATTCAGGAAGAATTTCTTGAGAGGTAATATAATCATTTATTTGATTTCCTCTGGGAAAGGAACTGAGGATATTTGGGAGGGGAGGAAGGGTGTATCTCAAGTTCTGGGTAATTGAGGAGTGATTTTCCTCATACATGTATATTTATATAGTTAATGTTCTTTTAAGTTGATTAGACAACTTGGTACAATGCAGAAAGGACTGTAATTTTTAAGTTTTAAGACAAGCACCTGTTTTGTTTGAAAAACAAAGAAACATGGACATGTTGATGTGTGTATTTTGTCCATAGCCCCAAATGTTAATGAGACAGACTAAGAAATAGTAGGATTACTGGATCAAGTCCATCATTACCACTAGTAAAATAGTTCAAAGATATGCCAAACAGAAGAATCAATAATGTTATCTTCAGATATATTATTTTCCACTCCATATTTTCTTAGTCTTTTTAATTGAGTTAATATTCATAACAAATTAACATTTTAATGTAACAGTTCCGTGTCATTTAGTACATTCACAATGTTATGCAGTTACCACCTCTATTTCCAGAACATTTTCATCATCTCAAAAAGAAACTGTGCCCATTAAGCAGCTGCTCTGAACTGCCCCATTCCCCAAACCACCCTGTCTGTGGATTTAGCTATCACGATAATTGATTTAAAATGGAAGTATACAGTATGATCCATATTGTGTCTGACTAATTTCACTTGGCATAGTATTTTCAAGGTTCATCCACTCTGGACCATGTATCATATTGCATAAGTGGGAAAGTAGTTTATCACAGGTGCTCAACCTCCACCTGAACCACTTAATTAGAGCATTTGGCCAAGAACATTTCCTAATAATGGAGGCTAGGAACGGAGCCTCTTTCTGTTCCTGTTTCTTCTTTATTGTGAAAATTCCCTCCCTCTTCTGGGTTCATAGTCAGCTTACTGTTGATGCGTGTGTGGTGTGTGGCACCTGGACAACTCCATTTCTGTATCTGTTCCTGAGGGGTGTGTGTGTGTGTGTGTGT
>NW_022111324.1:22221609-22233714 GCF_000313985.2 Echinops telfairi
AGAGTTGTATGAACCACTAAGGACCAGCACCCATTATTTGGTTGAATCCCTTTTTCTGGTAAAGAGAAGTGTGTGTGTGTGTGTGTGTGTGTGTGTGTGTGTGTGTGTGTGTGTGTGTGTGTGTGTGTCAGCCAGGCCCCTCTTCAATAATCAGCTTACTGTTGATGCATGTGTGGTGTACTGGCACCTGGACAACTCCATTTCTGAATCTGTTCCTGAGGGGGTGGTGGGTGGTGGGTGTGTCTCAGCCAGGCACCTGGACAACTCCATTTCTGTATCTGTTCCTGAGGGGTGTGTGTGTGTGTGTGTGTCTCAGCCAGGCCCCTCTTCAATAGCACACCAGAGTTGTATGAACCACTAAGGACCAGCACCCATTATTAAAAGTGGCCTTGTTCTGTTACTTTTCTATGTAAAGAAAGAGTTGTTTGCCCCAATGCCCGTATACATGTTATATCTTTCCTGATGACCTCAGACCTTGGCTTGACAGTTTGTCACAATACAGTCAGCATGTCAGAACTTCATTTCCCTTTATGACTAAATAATATCTTGTAGTGTGTATATATAACAATTTGTTTATCCATTCTTATTTTGAGACACATTTTGGATACTACTACTTTTGGCTATTGTGAATACTGTACTGCTTCTGGAAATATGTGTGTGCATGTCTCTGAGTAGCTTTTTCTGTCATTTGGAGAGAACTATGTGTCTAGGAGTTTAATTACTGAGCTATTTTTTAATCCTATAGTTTATATAGTTGTATATAAGCCCTAAGTACTAGCCAAAAGGTTGGCAGTTCAAATGCACCTGGTGGTGCCTCATAAGACAGGCCTGGCAAAATGCTTCCAGCGGTCACAAGCTTAAAAAGATACAATACTTCTATCAGACATAGACGGAGTCTCGGGTGTCAGAACTGACTCAACAGCAACATGGTAATTCACTCTAACTTTCTGAAGAATTGCCAAACTGTTTTCTGCTGAGACTGCAGCATTTTACATTTCACCAGCAATATTACAAGAGTTTCAATTTTTCACATCCTCATCACATGTTATGTTTCCTTTTTCTGATACTAGCCATCTGAGTGGGTGTATCTCATTGTGGTTTTGATTTACATTCCCCTAGTGACTAATGAACAAACCCTGGTGTGCAGTGATTAAGGGATCTGCTGCTAAACAAAAAAATTGATGATTCTGTAAAAATTCAACCTTGAAAGCCTCATTAGGCAGTTCTTCCAGCTTTAATGATGTTGAGCACTTTAGGGAGCTCCAGAAGCGTAGTGGTTACAGGTTGGGCTGCTAACCACAAGGTCTGCAGTTAAGAACCACCAGACGCTTCATAGTAGCTTTTTCTCCTGTAAAGAGTTACAATCTCAGAAACCCACAGAGGCAATTCTACCATGTCCTGCAGGGTTGCTATGAGTCAGAATCGACTTGTTGCGTTGAGTTTTGGTGTTATTGACCATTTGTATACCTTGAAGAAATGGTGCAAGTTCATTTTCTAGTTTTTAATTCAGTTGTTTTCCTTTCTGTTACTAAGTTATAGGAGTTGCTTACATATTCTGGATTTTAAATCCTTATGAGATTGTGATGCATACATGAAAAAAGCGAAAGTCATATGAGAAACACAAGAAGAACCAAAATGGGTGTCAGAAGAGACTCTGCAACTTGTTTTTGAGCATAGAACAGCTAAATGTGATAGAAGATATAATATGGTGAAAGAGTTTAGTAGAACATTTCTAAGGGCAGCTCAAGAAGATGAAGTATTAAAGTGAAGTTTTGCAAAAACCCTTAATTAGAAAAGCAAAGGAGAAGAACATACTTGGCATTTCTAAAACTGAAAACTAAAGAAAAATCAAACCAGTTCTCTGGGCAAAATATTGAACAGTGCAGGAGGCATCAGAAGAAGGAGGAATACACAGAGTCACTGTGTTAAAAAGAATTTGCCAGCATCTCACCATTTTAGGAGGTAGCATTTAATGAAGAACCGATAGTATTGAAGGGGAAGAAGTCTAAGCTGTACTGAAGGCATTGTTGAAAAACAAGACTCCAGGAATACCAATTGAGATATTTCAACAAATGGATGCAATTCTGTAAGTGCTTACTTGTCCATTCCAAGAAACTTGGAAGACAGTTACCTAGCCAACCAGCTGACTTCCTACAACAAAGTTAAAGCTTTAATCTTAACAAAATCCTGCAAGGCCTTTCCCAAAGTGCTTCTAGCTAACTCTCCCACTTCTCGCTCATTCCGCTTATAGTGACCTTGGTCTTCTTGCTAGTCTAGGAGCACAGCGAGCTCATACCTTTCCTTTCACCTAGTGCTCTAGTCTCTCATATAGTCACGTGATTCATACTCTTATTTCCTTAAGGTCTCCACACATGCCATCTCCTGAGAGTTCGCTCTTTAACCACCCTGCCTAAAGAGCATCTACTAGCACTCTTTATCTCCTTGTCATAATTTATTTTTCTTGAAAGCATTTATCACTGTCTGACATACAGAAGTTTCCTAAAGAGAGGTATTTTGTCTTCTTCCTTTGCTCTCTACTTAACTCATCGTTTAGAATAGTTTTGTGTTTAATAAGCACCTACTATCTGTCAAATGGATAAACATGATTTTGGAAGAAAAACTTAACAATGAACAAACTTATTATTGGGTATTTGATATATGTAGTTCACATTTAATTTCCTTAACTAACTTATAAGAATAGACATTTTCCCCATTGATCAACAAGAAAAATAAGACTTTTAAATTTTTAAATAATTTCCCCTAATATAACTAGGATTCAAAATTTGGTATATACTACTTGACACCAGAGCAAAGTCATTTTGTATCTCTTTTTTTAAAAATTAAATATGCTATGTACTGTAGAAAATAAGTCCATATATAATTAAATTCAAATGAGCTAACAATAAATATTATAGTTGTTTGGAACATGGAAAATCCCCAAAGTTTGACTAAAAATCAAAACTATTAATTCACTGAATCTCTGAACAGCTAAAGATGTGGCTCTGAAATAATAATAAGTAGAATTTGAACTGCTAGAGAATAAAAGCAAAGACCATTTAGATACAGTTAACTGAGTGAATGTGGAAAAGCAAATTTGTTAAAAAGCTTATCAGACTCATCCGGAGCTGAAATTTAATATTTAGGGGTGCTGTGAAATAAGTATCAGAGAAATTAGTTCCACATCAGGTTGTGTAGTGAACTTGAATGCCTGGCTATGGTGTTTGAACATTATAATTATTGGGGAGTGACCGAACGTTCATGTGGATGTATGGCAATAGAATGTAGTACTTAAACTTGGAAACAAAACTGGTTTCAAATCCTGTCTCTGTTCTATTCTAGCACAGTGAGCCTGAGTAGATCACTTACCCTCTCTGTGCTTTTTGTTTTCTTATCAATCAAAAGGAGCTAACTTCTTTAACTCACAGAGGCATTGTAAAGATTATTGAGTTAATGTGCATAAGAATGTTTAGAGCAATGCTTAGCACATGGTGAACATCAGTAAGACTTAAATATGACATGGTAATAATTACAAATATTAGCTATTTCTCTTCTATTATAGTTAGAGTGATTTCACATTGCCTTTGTGTGTACTGTTCTTTTCAGTTTTCACAACTCTGCTGGTAGTATTAGTATATCCTGCTTAAGCCACAAAAGTTGTATCATGCCAGAAATCCTTAGCTGACAAGACTAAGTCATAGTACCATGACTCTGTTCTATGAAACGAATGGAACAATCAAATGACTTGACAAAAAAATTGAATTTTAGGAAATTGATTAAATTCTTCAGTGAAATGAAAAAAGGAAACCTGTAGTCAGGGTTATAGGGCTCTTTAAATAATTTAGATTTTGATTTTATTTGTGAAAAATTCTTCTGCCACAGTCATATCATTGTAAATGAAGAGAAAAGATAACGAAAGGAGAAACTATGATGAATTTTATAACTAATCAACAAATTAATATTCTTTCAGCTGTATTTAAACTTGAAACAGAAAGAAGTGTGTGGCCCTTGATAAGAATCTATCGGGGTGGCTTTCTTCTGATTGAATTCCTTTTTCTACTGGGCATCAACACGTATGGTTGGCGACAGGCTGGAGTAAATCATGTGCTCATCTTTGAACTTAATCCAAGAAGCAATTTGTCCCATCAGCATCTTTTTGAGGTAAACAAAGCAAGACATAAAGTTCACGAATATAGTTTGCATTAGCTAGAAACCTGGATTCGTGGGTATTGGAATCTGTCTTCTACTTGAAAAGGGTTATTAAATTAATAACTAAATACCCTTACCTTGGTTTTATTAAAGTTATTTCTGAATCTTGCTGAAAGTATAAGTAACAAGTTTTTTCTCTTTTTGTCTTCCTTTACCAGATCGCTGGATTCCTTGGGATACTGTGGTGCCTGAGCCTTCTGGCGTGTTTTTTTGCTCCAGTCAGCATCGTCCCCACATATGTATATCCACTTGTCCTTTATGGATTTATGATATTCTTTCTTATCAACCCCACCAAAACTTTCTATTATAAATCTCGGTTTTGGCTGCTGAAACTGCTGGTAAGTCCAGAAATTTTTGTACCATTTCTAGAGTAACCCATTGGTCACTCGTGTCCTCTAGAATGAAGACAAAGCTGCTGGGTACCCTGACATCAAAAAGCTCCTTTCACATCATATTATAAGTGAGTGGTGCCCCAGCTCCAGAGCCAAAGAATACAGTGTGACAGGTAATCTTCAGTTGTACTTTAACAGGTACACCTTGGCCCTGGAAAAACACTCATGCATTTCTTCCTCCTAAAATGCAATATAAAGTGGCCAGGTGTTGAAATTATTTTGTAAGCTTTAATTATTTATCACTTCATTGTACACTTCTTTAGCCACCTATTAAAGGTGATCCAGTGGGTTAGCATTGGTCAGCTAACTGAAAGGTTGACAATTCAAACCTGCCAGATGCTCCATGGAAGAAAGATGTGGGAGTCTGTTTCTATAAAGAGTACAACCTCAGAAACCCTGTGGAGAAGTGATACTCTGCCATTCAGAGTAGCTATCAGTTGGAATAGACTTGAAAGCAGTGGGTCTGGTTTAGTGCTTTGTAGTAGAACTTTATCAGTATCTTAAAACTGTGGTAAACCTATTATTATTGTCCAGTTAAAGTTAACGTGAGTAGTTGTCTTAGGTATCTAGTGCTTTCAAAAAAAACAAACTCACTGTTGACTCATAATGACCCTGTAAAACAGGGTGGAAATGCCCCCTGTGGTTTTCTGAGACTGTAACTCTTGACGGAGGAGCTGGTGGTTTTGAATTATTGACCTCCCAATTAGCAGCCCAGTGCATAACCACTACACCACCAAATCTCCAGTGCTACTGTGCATAAAATATCACAAGTTGATAGCTTTAATAAGTAGAAATTTATTCTTTCACAATCTAGACTACTGAAAGTCTGAATTTAGGGTGTCAGCTCTAGGGTAAGAAGACACTCTGTCCTTGGATGAAGGGCCTTCTCTCCTTTCAACTCCTGTGGACCCAACATTCCTTGGCGATTTCCATGGGTCTTGACATCATTCTTCCTCTGGGTCTAGGGATACCTAACACAGGAATCCTGGATCTGAAAATTATGCTCTGCAAAAGCTCTTTTTCTTGGTGACTCGGGCCTTTTAGTCTTTTGACTTGCCTCTTTCTACTTAAATCTCTTGTAAGATAAGAAGTGATGGAGTAAGGGTGTTACATCCTGCCTTCCAAAAAACCCCCAAACTCACTACCATCCAGTTGATGCCAACTCGTAGCGACCCTATAGAACAGGGTAGAACTGCCCTCGTGAGTTTCCAAGACTGTAATTGTTGATGGGAGTGGAAAGCCTCATCTTTCTCCCTTGGAGTTTCTTGTGGTTTCAAACTGCTGACTTGTGGTTCCCAGCCCAGCAAGTAACCACGACACCACCAGGGGGGCTCCTCACCCTGAGATTAGGTTTCATGTTCTACCCATTGAGATAACCAGGTGCCTCATCCGATCTTAATACCCTTATATTTAATTGGCTGATTATATCACATATAACTGCCAGATTATATCATTACATAACTGCCAAACCACTAAGCATTCTGGTCCAGTCAAGTTGGCACATATTTTAAGAGTTGACATAATGTAGTCCATAACAGTGGTCAACCAGGTTTTTTGTTGTATGGCATCACTCACAAACTCACTCACTACTATTAAGTCAATTTGAACTCACAGTGACCTATAGGACAGGGTAGAATTGCCCCCTTTTGGGTTTCCAAGATACAACTCTTCTGAAATAGAAAGCCTCATGTTTCTCCCTCAGAGTGCCTTGTGTTGATCTCAAACTGCAATCCTTGAGGTTAGCAACCCACTACACCATTAGTTCCCTAAAAGCAGTGGGAATAGCTGGTCAGATCACCGACTTTAATATGGGAAGTGTATTTCTAGGCTTGTTTATGATAATTTCTTTTTCTTCTAATTTACCTATTTCTTAATCTTGAATCATAGAGTCTACAATTTCTTGGGTAGAAAAAATGAGCTGTATTTTTTGTGATAACATTAAGATAGATATGCTCACTCATTTTTTTTTGTTTTAAATTCCATTTCTTTGTGAGGGATGGTTTGGGAGTTTTTTCCCCCCAGCAATTTTATTGGTATATAATTAACATATCATACAATTCAATACTTAAGTCACACCAAGAAGAGCTATTTAATCATCACCACAATCAGTTTTAGAAAATTTTCTTCATTCTTGTACTCTTCCTTTCCCCCAACTTCCTTGCCATACTACCAGGGAACAATTAATCCAATTACTGTCCTAGATTTACCTGTCCTGGATTTTATATACAGAAAAACATTTAAAAACTAACAAAGATAACAAAGTAAAACATAAAAACCCAATCGGAAAGAAAGTACTAGAGAAAATACTAGAAACAAGAACAAATGTAAATGGATCGTAAGGGTGATCAAATGGAAGGGTGCTAAATTTTAACCTGATTACATCTGCAACAATCCACTTTTTAATTCATTCTGCATATTAACAAGGCTATTCACATCCCTGGTCCATGGCCAGAGGAAAATCACCGGGCACTTAATCCATGTGTATTTCCCATTTGTTGTTGTTGTTGTTCTTAACTGAAACAGCTTTAAAATAAGTCTAGAGAGAGATCAAATTATAAGATAGTACATTTGACTTTTGACTTAATTATATCTGCCATAATCGACTATACAGTGCTTCCTGTATGATTGAAAGGGATTCACTGGAGGCTAAATTTACCACATGCAAATAGATTTGGGGCTTCTCCTGTCATCCATAGCCTTCTGCAAACCAGGTGTTCACGATTTAAGCTGTGATGCCATTCCTTCCTTTAGATTTAGCTTACCTGCTCCCTCTTAAACCACTTTTACTTAGAAAATGAATTGGAATGCTTTCATATAGTTGGTTCTCAGCTTATCGATTATAAGTAAAAGTAATTGGCCAATCTATACACCAAATTAAAAACCAAACCAGGTAACCTTAAGTCAATTCTAAGTGAGGGTGACCCCAAGTATGTCATAATAGATTCTGCTCTGTAGGGTTTTCAAAGGCTGATTTTTCAAAAGTAGGATGTCTGGTCTTTCTTCTGAGTTGCTTCTTGACAAATTCAAACCTCCAGCCTTTCAGTAAACACCAAATGTGTTTGCACATTTGCACCACCCAAGAATTCCAGTCTCTGTCCAAGTGTTCGAGTTCACTCTTTTTCACCTTATCGACCTACCACTTTGAAGACTCTTTGGTTTAGCAGAATTGTGTTGTGGTGTTGTTGTAGTTCTTAAAAGTTCACTCACTAAAGCTTTAGCAAAAAAAATCTGTTTTAAATACAAGGGGACTTTTAGAAGCTTGTGGAGAAAATCTCTTAGCTTTTAATTTTATTTTCCATCAACTTTTTGAAACCACTTTGTTTGACTTACTTATTTAAAAGAAAATGGTTAAATATCCAGTAAATAAAAGGCAGTACATATTCCAACCGGAGTAAGTGTGGCAGTCACAAAGCAAAAATGGCTCGCGTCATGATGCCCCAGCCCCAGCATGATTTATTTGTATCTCTTATGAAAAGTTCACCTTCTACCAGGGCTTTGATTATAAGTTGAAAATCTAAGCCTAAAACTGGATGTGAATTCTGACAAGATCTGCACATTCCTTGTGGTATAGCCAGAGACTAGGTATGAATTCTGCCCTGTGGCACCTCAGGGTTCAGGAGTTGCTGTGTCAGTCATAAGCACATTCTCACCTACATTTTGTCATCACATGGCAGCATGTGTTTTAGAGGTGATGTTTTTCCTTTAAGGGCACAGGGGCTGTTGTTTTTGTTTTGCGTGAAATTAGAGAAAAATACGAGCTATTCTTTCTGTGTCTTCAGATTTATACAAAACAAAAAACAAAAAACAGTGCCAGTTGTTACAAGATAAGTTTACCATTCTCGTTTGAGGTTATCTGTCATTTTATTACTAGATTTTGTGACTTTTTAAACTGTTAGTTATGACATTATTTTGGTTATGATGAAATACATTTACAATTATAGGCACCTATTGTTTTCTGCCTCCATTTTTATTGTGAAATTTCTATAAAGTTACTTTTAAATGAAGAAAACGTAATTGTTACTGTGATTTCATTAATGGGATAACCATTGTGTACATTTTGTACTATTTCCCGGTACATTCTTCTTTGTCTAAGTCGCAAGTTGTGATCCATGCGTGACCAATTACTGTTATTAATAGAATGATCCCCTATTGGGTAGACATTTATCTATGCATCTGTTTTATGTTTGTTAATAGATTAGGCCTTGTTGACAGAATAAATTGTCAATGATGATATAGTAATAGAATAATTGTAAAAATGGCTATTGTCTCATCTGACCTCTAATATTATGTGAGGAAGGAGAGAATCAATATAACCATCAAGCCCAGGATCGCCTCCTGTGAGATAAAGATCAGACATACCACCTCTCCAACTGTTTTACTGGTTCTGACACCAACCATCTCTCCACAGAACTGACACGCTCTACTTCTCTGTTGGCCTTGATAATTTGTTGCAATGGCCGCACAGAACTCACAAACTAGGTTTACACTTATGGTGTTTATTGACTTACAATTCAGTAACAACTCAGATTATAGTTCCTAGATAGGGACAGCCCCTCAGCAATGCCCATGGACTGGACTCTCCTGGTCTCCCTGGCCTGGCTTCTGTGCCGCTCCAGCTAGTGTTACAAAGTTGTTTTGCTCTCTGATAAATGCCCAAGAGGCACCCCTTCTGCCAGAATGCTTCCTGCCTGAAGGCACTCAGCTCTCTCACTCTGGTCGACAAACCTACTATAATCACCTGGCTCTATAGCAGCAGTTCTCAGCCTGTGGGTCGCAACCCCTTTTGGGGTCAAAGGACCCTTTCACAAGGGTTGCCCGATTCATAACAATACCAAAATTACAGTTATGAAGTAGCAACAAAAATAATTTTATGGTTGGGAGTCACCATAACATGAGGAACTGTATTAAAGGGTTGCGGCTTTAGGAAGGTTGAGAACCACTGCTCTGTAGGAAGAAAAATCCACTGTTTTGTCCCCAGCTGGCCTCCTTGTGATGCTGTAGCTGTTTCTCTGCAATATCTTCTTTAATGCTACACCTGCTCGAGCTCTTTGTCTCTCTGCCTTTCTCTTCTGGGAAGTTCTTGGTATAGGAGCCCAGGGTCCAAAGGATACACTCTACTCCTGCACCTTCTTGGTATTAGTGAGGTCCCAGGGCTTCAACTTTAAGATTAGCTCTCTTTAAAGTCTTATAACAGAATTACAAAACTGACCAATCTCTCTGTTAGTGTTCTATATACCCACCTCCCAAAGGATTCTGTGTACCTTTACAGCCTCTTTAATGTCCTTGGTAGAGCACATGCACCTTATTTGCATAGTCCCACCCAGTCACTGTGGAAGTTACAAGATCATACATAGCTAAAATGGCCACATTAAGTAATTCACTGCTCCACAATTTTAAAAAATGTACTATCAGAAATAAAGAGATAAAGAAGCATTGTAGTCTGTTGTTTTGTGTTTTAAGTTATAAATAGAATGTTAACATTTATAGACCATTCTAATTTTAATGACCTATTGACTTATTTAAGTATCATTGAAGAAAACTTACCCTTAAATTTATTTATAATGAATGTTTCTACCCTAATTATTTCTCTGATCATACCTTTGTTTGAAACTTAATGTTTTTCTCTCTCTCTTTAATTTTTAACGTTAAAGCACTTATATCACTTGCTGTACTTAGAGGCACTGGGCGTCATCTGTATCTGGATCGAATCTGAATCTGCTGCCTGCTCTTCTCTCCCTGCTCCCAAAGGCTTTAAAATTTTTATATAAGAAACTGATTTCTTAAGATGAGAATATTAGGTCAAATTAGTAAAGGTTAATTGTATCCTTTAGGTTCTACATCATCTCCCAGATATCAATTTATCCTAATTTTGAAAATCCAATTAGGAAACATATACAATGCCTCTCATAATTCCTAATCAAAAATATCAACTTATAGTAAGCTAATTAAAATATTTTCTTTAGAATCTATACTATATAATTTCAAAAGCAGTTTATGTCCATATCTTCTATGATTGAATATATAAAAATTTTTAAATCATTCTTTGGACTCATACAACTCTTATCACAGTCCATACATACATCAATTGTGTAAAGCACACTTATACATGCATTGCCCTCATCATTCCCAAAATTTGCTTTCCACTTGGGTTCCTGGAATCAGCTCCTCATTTTCTGAAGATATAAAATTTTTGCACATGTTCACTATAAGAATAGATGAGACAGGTATTGTCATTTAATATTGACTAACATCATTATGCCAAGTACTATTCTGAGCATTTTATATATGTTAATTTATGTGATGCTTTGAATAACCTATGAGGCATCCCCATTTAACAAATAAGAAACCGAGGTTCAGAGAAACCAAATAACTAGCCTGAAGTCACACAGCTATTAATGGAGAGGGGGTTATGAGCCCTGGCCTCATAATTGAAAAAATGATGTGGAATGACATCTGGCCTCTTCTGACTTCACCAAGGGGAAGGAAACTCCAGTTCAACTCCTGCCCAAGGCTGAGTCCTATGAGGCTGAGGTCACTCAGACATACTTCCACCCCTTCAACCTTGTGCACTAATTCTGACACCAACTGTTCCTCCCAAAGCACTTTCTGCTTCTCTGCTGGGTTCAAATGTTCATTGCAGTGAGTACACAGAATTCACAGATAATACTTAAGATTATGAAGTTTATTATGAGGGTTAACAAGTTACAACTCAAGATCAGAAATGCACAGGATATAGTTCTTCTAACCAGCCCAGCCACATCTCAGCTCCTCAGCATCTTACATTACACATTTGGTGTCTGCCCTACTTGTTACAAAGTTCACTTAGTGCTACAACAAATGGCTGGAAGGTCACACCACTTCACCTAAGCTACAGCCCAAAGGTGTTTGGCTACTGTAGCTCTGTGGGTGAACAAAACTAACACCCCCTGATTAAGTGCCTGGAGGCAAACCCACTACACAAGCAAGCCTCCTGCCTAAAGCTTTATTTACTCTGTGAGCCTAGAAGCCCACCTATCTTGTGCTCTTGGTGCTCTACCAATTCTTCGCCAGCTCTCACAAGTCTCTGGTGTTGCAGATCTGTCTCCTAGATTTGGAAGGTTCAGTAAACAGGAATCTTGGAATCCAGAGGCATTCCACTTCTGGCTCTTTCTTGATGGCAGTGAAATAAATCCTCTCTCTAACAGTTTTAATGTGATATAATCCGCGTATCATTCAATTCAGTAAGCCAATCATATCAAGAAGAGTTGTACAATCATTGCCACAATTCATTTTAGAACATTTTCTTCTTTATTGTCCTCCTTGTTGTTAGCTCCCTGTTTTCCTGCAGTACCCCCTGCCATACCCCCAAGAAACCATTAACCAGTTACTGTCTCCCTAGAGTCACCATCGTGGTTGAAAGTCACTCTTCCTGCCTCTTAAGATGGCTCCTTTTAAACCCAGAAAGATAGCAAAATAGACCAATTTCTTCATTAGAGTCCCACTTGCCTTATGTGAGTAGTCCCTGCCC
>NW_022111324.1:22234745-22253298 GCF_000313985.2 Echinops telfairi
TGTAATGGTGACTAAAGGGTGTTTTTTCATGTCCTCTATGCTCTAACTACGAAAATATTTGATTTACAAATAAGGAATCCTATTTCGCGGAATTTCATTTATCACGGTAGGGTCTAGAACCAATTAACCGCGATAAACGAGGGTTCACTGTATAATCACCTCGTTTGTGATCTGATAACATTTCCAATGTTATAAATCCTAATCTGTTACTGAGGCAAAATTAATTATTGTTGTTAATAGGTGCCATTGAGTCAGTGCCTACTCATAACAACCTTATGTACAACAGAACAAAACACTGCCCGGTCCTGTGCTATCTTCACAATGGTTCTTATGTGTTGCAGCCACCTTGTTAGTCCATCTCATCAAGGGCCTTCCCCTCTTTTTGCTCCTCCTCTCCTTTATCAAGCATGATGCCTTTCTCCAGGAACTGGGTCTCTTCTGAGAACATGTCCATTGTACGCGAGACAGTTGCACCATCCTTGCCTCTAAGGAGCATTATCCCGCCACTTCTTCCAAGACAGACTTGTTTGTTCTTTTAGCAAGGTACTTCCAATATTTGCCAGCAGCATAATTCAGATGGCTCAATTCTTCACATGCGTATGCAGCAATTGAAAGTACCATGGCTTATGTAGGCTCCATCTGACATCAGCAGTAATATCCTTTGTTCCTGGAGCTCCCTGTCAGTGTACTGCTGCAACCATTGTTGGGTTGCCCTCGTAAGCCATGGTACTTATGTAGGGCACCTTAGTCCTCAAAATAACATCTCTGATTAACAGCACTTTGAAGTCTTGTTCAGCAGATTTACCTGATACAGTGAGTCCTTTTATCTCATCGTTTTATGCTTCCATCCATGACCATTGATTGTGGATCCAAGTGAGATGAAATCCTTGACAAGTTCCATCTTTTCTCCATTTATCATAATGTTACCTCTTGGTACAGTTGTGAGGATTTTGGTCTTCTTTTCATGAGTTGTAATCCACACTGAAAGCTAAAATCCTTGATCTTCATCAGCCAGCAAGCAAGTCACTTTCAGACAGCAAGATTGTGTCATCTGCATATTACAGGATGGTAATAAGCCTTCCTCCAATCCTGATGCCTCATTCTTCTTCATATAATCTAGTTTCTCTATTTGCTCGGTGTTTAGATTGAATAAGTATAGTGAGAGGATACAACACAGTTTTCCTGATTTTAAGCCATGCAGTATTCCCTTGTTCTGTTCTCATAACTGTCTCTTTATCCATGTACTGGTTCTGCATAAGCACAATGAAGCATTCTGGAATTGCCATACTTCTCAGGACTATCCATAGTTTGTTATGATCCACACATTTGAATGCTTTTGTATAGACAATAAAACACAAACATCTTTCTGGTATTCTCTACTTTCACCCAGGATCCATCTGACATCATCAGTGATATCCTTTGTTCCACGTCCTCTTCTGAATCAGTCCTGAACTTCTGGCAGCTCCCTGTCAGTGTACTGCTTCAGCCATTGTTGGGTGATCTTCAGCAAAATTTTACTTGCATGTGATACCAGTGATAATTGCTCTGTAATTTGAGCATTCTGTTGGGTCAACTTTCTTTGGAATCGGTACCAATATGGATCTCTTCTAGTCACTTGGCCAAGTAGCTGTCCTCCAAATTTCCTGGTGTAGACAAGTGAGGGCTTCTAGTGCTCTATCAGCTTGTTTAACCATTTCAATAGTATTCCATCAATCCCCGAAGCCTTGTTTTTAGCTACTGTTTTCAGTGCAGCTTGAACTTCTTCCTTCAGCACCATTGGCTCATGCTCATGTGCTGCCTCCTCAAATAGTTGGATGTCCACTAGTTCCTTTTGGTACAGTGACTCTCAAATCTTTGCATCTTCTTTCGATGCTTCCTGCATCATTTAGTGTTTTGCCCATAGAATCTTTGAATATTGCAACTCAAGGCTTGATTTTTTTTCCCCTACAGTTCTTTTAGTTTAAAATATGCTGAGTGTGTTCTTCCTTTTTGATTTTCTAACTCTAGGTCTTTGCGCTTTTCATTATAATATTTTACTTGGCTTCTCGAGCTTCCCTTGAAAATGTTCTATTCAACTCTTTGACTTCGTCATTTCTTCCATTTGTCTTAGCTAATCTATGAATTAGGAGCAAGTTTCAGGTACTTTCTGATAATCACTTGGATCTTTTCTTTGTTCCCAGTCTTTTAAATGACCTTTTACTTTCTTCATGTATGATGTTCTTGATGTCACCCCACAGTTCATCAGGACTTTTGTAATTAGTATTCAAGATAGCAAATCTGTTCTTGAAATGGTCTTGAAACTCAGATGGGATGTACTCAGGGTCATATTTTGGCCCTCCTGGACTTACTTTCATTTTCTTCAACTTTATCCTAAACTTACATATGATCAGTTGGTGGTCTTTTCCACAGTCAGCCTTGTTTTAGTTACTGATATTGAGCTTCTCCATCATCTCTTCCCATAGATGTAGTCATTTTAATTTGTATGTATTCCATCTGGAGAAATCCTGTGTATAGTCCTATTTGTGTTGAAAAAAAAAAGGTATTTGCTATGAAGAAGCCATTGGTTTTACAAAATTCTTTCATGCAATCTCCAGCTTCTTCGTTTCTATCACCAAAACCATATTTTCCAACTACTGTTCCTTCCTCTTTGTTCCCAATTTTTGCATTCCAGTCATCAAGAATTATCAATGCATCTTGATTGCACATTTAATCAATTTCAGACTGAAGACATAATTCTTCAATTTCTGTATCACTAGTTTTCATGGCAGGTTCATGAATTTGAATAATAGTTGTAGTGACTAGATATGCTTACATACAGATAAATATAATCATATCACAGCATTGTACTTCAAGCTAGCTCTTGAAATGTCCTTTTTTGCAATGCTATGCTTCTTGATTATGTCATTCCCAGCATAGTACACCGTATGATTTTGTGATTCAGCATGACAAATGTCGGTCCATGTCAGCACACTAAAATACCTAGGCTATCAATCTTAATTGATTTCATTTTATTTTTGATGGCTTCCAATTTTTCTAGGTTCATACTTTGGGCATTCAAAGTTCCGATTATTAGTAGCTGTGTGCAGCGGTTTCTTCTCATTTTGAGCCATGCCCCATAATGAAAGTCCCAAAGACTGTACTCCATTTGTGTCATGATGGTCCACTACACTCTGATTATCTGGCAGCTCTTCCTCGGTTATATTTTGAGCTTCTCCTGACCTGAGGGGTTCATCTTGTGGCACAGTCTCTTGACAAAGTTCAGTTTCATTAGGCCTTCAGTATGCGACATTTCCATGTTCTTCATAAGGTTCTCATCAACTAATTCATCCAAAGTGGGCACCCTATTCCTTCTTCACAGTCTGATCGTCTGAAAGCCCTGAAACCTGTTCATTTTGGATGACCCTGCTGATATTTAAAATACTAGTGGCATAGCTTCCAGTATTACAGCAACACACCAGCCACCACAGTATGACAAACTGGCAGACAAGAAGTAGGCAAGATTTCAGTTAAGTTAATAAGATGGGATACAATCAATAGGATTAGCTTGTATCGTGGGTCCATCTCCTTTCAGATTTAAGAGAAACAAATGAGTAGAGGTCTGAGAGATGTCAGTACCATGGGGAGAAAAAAAGAGCTTTGGGTGGGGGGTACCCTTTGTACCCAAGGTCCCAGTCTTAAGACAGTGTTAGACCCAGGGGACAATTAATACCAAGATACATGGAGAGCTCCCTAAAACGCAGATGCTGAATTGCAACAGGGACCTTCCCCTAGAACCAACAGAGTGAGAAAGCCCTCCCCTAGAGCTGGTCCCCTGAGTGCAGACTTCTAGCCTCCTCAACCATGAGAAAATAACCTTCTGTTAGCCATCGCTTGTAGTTTTTGTCACAGCAGCACTAATTAACTAAGATAGGGCCTGACAAGGTAAGGATTATAGCTACCTTCTTTTCCTCTTCACATATGGCATTTCAAGGCAGTCTGCACAATTTGAACCAAATGGGTTCAAAGTTATATTGCTATCTAATCCTACCTGACCTGTAATGCTAGGGTTTCCCTTTACAGTGATAAACAGGCTTCCACAGATCAGTGAGGATGGCTGTGTTTTGGGTCCACTATAAAAGGAGGATTTATATATAATAGTACTTAAATTTTGTAATGTTTTTATGATTAAATGAATTAAAGCATATAAAAGCACTTAGAAGAGTATACAACATGGACTAGTTTTCAATAAATGTAAGCTATTATATCATTGTTTTCATAACAGGGGTATGAGAACTAATTTTTGTGGCCCTGTTTAAGAATGAACATAAATAATCACTACTATGGTCTGAGTCAAATGAAAGTGATTTAGGTCAGAGGATTAAGGCTTGTACCACCCTTCCCTACCCATCTTTGTGGTCAGAGAAGTTTTGTGTCCAGCTAGCCAAGAAGGGAAAGCATTCCAGAATTTAAAGCATTTTGGGTCTTTAGGAAAAATCAACCTGGAGTCTTCACAACACCTCTCAGTTTCTGTCTTCTGACATCCTTTTCTTTCAGCTTCAACTCTGCCTACCTTTCTCCTTTTTTCTAGCTATTTCATCCACAACTCATTCCCTTTATGATGAATTCTCAACCTGCCCACTGTTATCCAGTTTGTCTGTGATTGGTTTCATTATCTTCCATTTATAAGCTGAACAATTCTGTTAACATGGTTGTGGTAGATAAATTCATGTCAACTTGATGTATGAAAGTGTAAGGGTGGTATTTAACCTGTCAGTCGGGTCACAACCTAATGGTGCCTCCTTGTAGGCGTGGCCCTCTCATAAGGAGGGCCCTGAGAACACCCTCCTCTCTCTGCCTTCACCTTCCTGCTTGCTGGCCACCCAGAGAGCTACTGGAGCCCTGCCATGTTTCCATTGACCTTAGATCCACTCAACTTTGCACCCTAGTGCTGTGATCTTCCTGCAATCTGCATCATTGTATGTGGCTGCATGAGTCTGAAGAGGGTCCTATGGACTGGTACAGGATTATGGACTTGAATTAGACTAGACTGGGATGCTTCTTAATATAAAGCTCTTTCTTACATATATATGAGTGTCTGGATTTGTTTCTCTAGTCAGACCAACCTGCCACAGTGCTCAAAATAGAATTTTAAAATTTTAATTGCATTTTATTACTATGTTGCTGATTTTTTTCTTCTTCTTTTTCTAGTTTCGAGTATTTACAGCCCCCTTCCATAAAGTAGGCTTTGCTGATTTCTGGCTGGCTGATCAGCTGAACAGCCTGTCAGTGATTCTGATGGACCTAGAATACATGATTTGCTTCTACAGTTTTGAGCTCAAATGGGATGAAAGTAAGGGCCTGTTGCCAGATGATATAGCAGGTAGGGTGCGAAAGTTCACACTACTAAACTGCCAGTGTAAACCAAGAGTTATTGAAAATGGTGCCTGAGAAACTTAAGGTTATGATGAAAACTTATCCAATAATATTGCAAACTTAATTAAACGTATTTGGCACTCTTAGCATTCTCTTTCTCTGATATAATTTGGCTCTTAAATTATGTGTTAAGATTTTACCATCCATTTGCCAAGAGATTTACAACTTACACTCAAAGAATCCTCAGACTGAAAAAAAAAAAATTTTAATTCTAGTATGTTGGTAGTTGTACCACAGATGCTTTAGTGCTAATAATTTGCCATCACAGTATTGATAATATTCCAAAGAAGGCAGTGGTTAAGATGCTGACTTTAGAATTAGGTTAGGTGCTTTATAAATTGTTTTTTACTTCTTATTTGGTACCTTGTTTTTTCCTGCCTCTTTTTTCCACAATTTACCTTATTCCGGTAGTTCAGGCTATAAAGGAATTATTCTAATGATTTAAAAAAACTTTATTTAGACAGATAATTTAACACGTGACTAATGACAGTTCATTAAACCTTAAGTGCTGACCCAATGCCTTTTCGTTGATTGCCAATGGAAGATTATAACTATCTTCAGCTGGTTGATCACACTATATTGTAGGTTGGTCATACCATGACACATTGCTAGAATTCAAAGACAAAATGGTTTTTCTCATTTAGAAGCACAAATTCATTTCTTCACCCCAGAAAAAGAGCCCAAGAATATGAATAGCCAATAGTAGGTGTATTACAGTAATTCAAAGTTCATGAGAATTGTGATATTTGTTTTTTAGATGTTTCAAATTACAGGGCCACCATCTCTATCAGTAAAGTTTGTTTTATATTCCTTTTGATTAGTAGATACTAACCTTCTCATTTTCCTATAATGTTCAAACACTCTAGAGAAAATTATTCCAGAACAGATACATAGTCAAAATCCCAAGAGGACAGCCTCCCACTAGTCCCCTCTGCAGCTCTCCTTCCCCTTGCTTTTATCTACCACTAGAAAATTTGGGAATAGTTGCAAAAAAGTAAGTGAGTCTGAAACCATCTCCTGTCTTTTATGGACTTGTTGGTTTTTTCATAAAATGGCTAAGCGATGTGGACAAGTTATTAATATTTTTAATAAATCATTTTGGGAGCCGTTGCAGCTCTTATAATAATCCATACCAAGTTACTTTTTTAATTGTATTTTTTTTCTTCTTTGAAATCTTCACAGGACCAGAAACTTGCCACAGTTACTCGTATGGAGTGCGGGCCGTTGTGCAGTGCATCCCCGCTTGGCTTCGCTTCATCCAATGCCTGCGCCGATACCGAGACACAAAAAGGGCATTTCCTCATTTAGTTAATGCTGGAAAATACTCCACAACTTTCTTCACCGTGACGTTTTCAGCCCTTTACAGCACTCACAAAGGTATTCTAGGATTAGAAAGAAATTTTTCACTTATATATCTATTTCTTACGGCCGGGTATGTTTCCCTTTGTCTATGTTTGTATTCCATTGGAATTCCAGCACTCTTAGGGCATTCTTGTTTGCTCCTGAACACAACTTTAGTCTCATTCCAATATTTACTAACAAGTACTATCAGAAAGGAGCAAAGTCACTCAGAATGTGTGACAATGCGTGAAATTCTGCGTTCTATGTATGAGCACCTAGGGTTTTCATTTGCTTTTTTAGACTTCCTCGTTCATTAATGCTAGGAAATGCTAGGTGAAAAAGATCCCCCCTGGCAATTTCTATATTTTTAATCTCTTCTCTTCTTGTAGTAAGGATTGTTTCCAGCCCATTTAGCTGCAAATTGAGTTTGCCTTCCGTCTATATTTCTTATCTCCATGGCAACCAGTTATTACTTGAGACTGCTCTTCTGTTAGGAGGAGAAAAATGCTTTTAGGTTCTGAGCCACACACAGTCACTCACTTTGAATTTTTAACCTTTTTCCAAGAACTGTCAATCAAAGCTCAATCCAGCTTCCTTTCACTAAAATGAAATTCTTTGTCTACTTAACATCAGCCCACGCTTTAAAAGCTACACTTTCTCATCTATAGGTGGTAAAGAAATGTTACTAAGAGATATTATTTTTTATTTGAGAAGGATGAGGCAGTCTACTGCTGTAAAAATTTACAACCTTGGAAACCTGTAGGCTAGTTCATCTCCGTCCTATAGGCTCACTATGAACCAGAACTGATTTGATGGCAGTGGGTCTGGGGGTTGGTATTTTAGGAGCTTTAGCTAATGTTTCACATTGGGCTACTAACCACAAGATTAGCAGTTTGAAACCACTAACCACTGCACTAGAGAAAAATGAGGCTTTCTACTATAAAGAGTTAGTCTTGGGAACCCATAAGAGCTGTTCTACCCAGTCTCATAAGGTCACTATGAGTCGGGATCAACTTGATGGCAGTGAGTTGTTTTGTTGTTGTTATATTTTGAGAGCTGGTGCTACAAAACTCTAAAGCATGAAGATAATCATTAAAAAAAATACTGTTTTAGTAAAACTTGGAATTTGGTCCAAAAGAGCAAACTGTGGCCCACGTTGACTTTCTGCATTAGATTCAGCAGTTACCCTGGTATTAATAAACGTAGCCAGTAATGTTATCACTGTGCAGGCACTCTTGTTAAGTGATATAATTTAGCTAAGTGCCTCGGTGAAGGAAACATCTCAAAGCTCCCATGATTTTACCTCTTGCGAAGAACTGCTGTCCTTTAGTCAGGTGTGCGCGTTTCATGGTGTGAAGCTTGCACTAGAGAAATTGTAAATCAAGTACCTGTGATGCCTGTGACAGAATTATCAAGAACCCTGCACTCTTCTCCAGTCCTGGGTGGAAATGAGTACTGTTTTTTTGTAGTTGACTATTGTATGTCATAAGATACCTTTAAACATACTGCTACTGTTCAGTAACATACTAAAATCTGAATTCCTCAAATTCACCAACTCCAAACCTGAAAACCCAAATCTAGAGAAGTAGTTAGTTTGGCTTGGCTTGTAATCTGTAGGCGTTTTCTTCTTATGAATCCCTGAAAGAACTTACTGAACGGCATTACCTCATTTGCATTTTTAAGTTGACATCTAGAATTTTTCACTTTAAGTTTAAATCATTTCAAAGGATACAGTTGCCTGTGTATTTTCATTATTCACTTTAAAAACAACTAACTGCTAAGTCTCTACTAAATATGTCCAAGTAATCTAAATTTTTTTAATTAAAAAAAAATAGAAATTTTGCATCCCTCTCCTAGTGATGTCATTTTAAATTAATATAGCTTTTTTAATAACTTTGGTCTGCTCCATGTGTTTTTATGTAAGTCGAAATTTAAGTTTTGTGTATTCCCTGTCATTCCCTGTCTTTAAGAGATTTTTTTTTCTGGATTGTGATTATCATTGCCATGATTATTATCTATAATGGATCAAGACAACATTACAAATGTATTATGAATTTCAATAAATTATTTTACATTTCGCAATGAGATAAATTCATATTACTTATAGCTGCCCCCTTTAAGTAAATTCTGAGAAACTTTGTCAACCAAGATGTAGAATGGAACAAAGGTGAGAATGGACGGCATTTTGCTGCAATGTCGCTCAGCTTTTGAACCATGCCTGAGTTATGTGCTGTCAAGTTAACAAAGCAAAATCAAAGAGCTGAGCTTTGATAGGAAGAGGTTTTATTGAGGAAGAAAGGGGAGCAAGGGAAATGAGCGTTAGAAGTAGTGGAAGAGAAGAAATAGACAATAGGCAGGGCCCTTGCCAACTGCAAGGTGTGCAAGAGTGCAAGTCTCAGCGCGTTAGAGAGAAATTGTTTTTCTTATGTAGAGAATAAGAATAAACAAAGTGAGAAGGGAAAAAAATAGGTGTGAAAAAATGAGATAAAACAGGCATGTGATCAGCTATTAAATCTGAATGATTTATGCTGAAGGCAGCCTCTTCTCCAGGAGGGACCCTTAAAGAAGGAAATGCACTCTGATTGACTCAGACTAAGGCTGGGCCCAAGACTAGGGACTTGTGGGAAGGAGAAAAGCTTCACCAAAGTTTGGTTAACAAGCACTTTGTTTCTGATCTTTGGGGACAAGCAATCCATTACTATTTATGAGGCAAAGAATGGGGATTTGGAGGATCTGTGTGTGACCTGGTTTAGGAAATGGACCTTTCATGAGTCTTATCTAAGTTTGAACACAAGAGGGGGATTTCTTTAACCACTGCTGTTGTTTTGTTTTGTCTTCAGTATCATAGGTCAAATTCAGTATTATCAGTAGCCCCAGAATTTCAGTGGTCCACCATCAGTTATTTTTAATGATCTGCCACGTTTTCTTTGTTGAAAGAAAAGAATTAGAGATAAGCTGCAATGAAAAGGATTTGTTAATCCAAGTAAAAGTGTCAGGACTCACATGTTGGTATTAATCCGTGTCGTGAGAGCTGTGTTGCTGACCAACTGGTCTGTGCCACACAGACACTGAGCGTTCACTGCTCATTCACCTCTGTAAAGCCAAATGGACCAACTGAAGTCTGTGTTCCTCTTTGTAGCAGACTCCATTAAAAGATGCTAAACCAGAAAAAAAAAAAGGATTTGTTAATTAGTAGTATTTAGAACCTTTCACAATTTCCGTTTCTTGTTATAGGACCTATGTGGAGGTTGTTTAGTTCCGCATACTCAGGAAGGTTTAGGGAAATCAAAATATTCATTTCAGTACACATTTGCAGTCCAATTTTTTTGTTTTGTTTTATGAAAAAGCTTTTATCTTACTTTTAAAATATATTTTTCACAAATTCTTGGAGCTATAAATTATTCTCATTTAATTTACGGAGAAACCCTGCCACACCTTACTGTTGAAATCAGACAGCCAAACCAGCTATATAAGAACATTTTTTTAACTTCAGATTGCCATTTACTGTAAAAATACCTCAATTCTTAATTGCAAATTAAGTATGGTTGCATGGCAGGATAGGTAGGTAGGTAGAGAGAATGCTTGAATTCAAGTAATTACTGAGAATATTTTGTGGGCCACGGCTGTGCTTGGTTCTAGAAATACAGCAACAAAGTAAGCACAGTTCCAGCCCTGAAGAAATTATAATCTAGTATTTAAAAAAAAGACAAGTAAAAAGGCCTTGAAAAGGAGTATACGAATTAATCAGGGTACTAGAACTGCCTACACACAAACCCCTAAACTCTTAGGTCTCTGGTTGGCTTGTTGAGAGAAAAATTCAAAGTTTTAGTACAACGAGAGGTGCCTTTGAAGAAAGGCCTGGCCATCTATTTCTGAAAACTCTGTCCTTGGATACCTTATGAGGCACAGTTCTGTTTTGACACTCATGATTGTCATAAGTTAGAGGATTCCATTATGAGTCTTTCCCAAAGCCGTATAATTTGTATGTTGTGAAAAGTGATACTGTTTTCAGCTCACCTTCAGGCTTAGAACTCTTTCATTCAAACAAAGCCAAATCTTTTTATTAATTAATTAATTTTATGATTAATTTTTATTGTTTTATAACAATTTTATTTATTTATTTATTTGTTTGTTTGTTTGTTATTAGTTCCAAACGGAATTAATAGCACCTACTCTGGTTAATTCACAGAGTTGTAAGAATTAAATAAGACCATACCCATAAAATTGCCTTTATAAATTCTAATGTGTGCTACATCAATAGAAACAATGATTCAATACAATACAATTCCTGTTGCTCCCTTATGACTGTCATATGTATGCTTCCTTTAGGAAAGTCTTTTTAAGAAAAACTCTTAAAATTTTCTGGGTAGGAAGTTGTAGAGCCAAGTATCAGTTAGGAATGTGTTTGGAGTTTTGACCAAGTAGCCAGCTATATGCTCCTTGAACATAATTCATATTCCCACAGTGAAATTAAGAAACCAAAGAAACATTTTGTAGAGTTAAATATTTTAATCATATTTCTAAGATTTAAAAATCTATTAAAATGTTACATGACTAAACATCAAACAGAAAAACTTGGAGGAGAAATTGAAAAGACAGCTCAGTAGAACCACTGACAGAAAAGATGATGTTGAAGAATGATCAACAGTAGAATTTTCTTTTGTTGTCTTGAAAATTATTGCAAGGGAAAAGGCATCAGAAAACATAGATATTAGAGATACTCATTGAGCCCCCACCCCAAAAATATATTTAATGTAGCTAATCAAATAGATAGTGTTCTGTTATTGTATGTGTGCTATTGCAAAAGATAAATTTTATGAGGGTAAAATGGTATGGTGAGAAACCTTGTTCAGGTTCAGCAATCTTCATTTCCTCAGAGAACTAGCCTGTATGAGTAATCATAGTGGTAGCATTATTGAGAGCATTTTAAAGGGTTTTCAAAAGTTACATATCTCATGTTATGTTGCATGGTTTATAAGAATGGAGTTAACAAGAGCTAACTACATCAACAATAATTTTTCAGAAGGTGGGAAAAGAGAATTTAGTTTCCTACTCACTGTATTAAAAGGGAAACATTTCAGTAGAGTTTGTTTTCAACCGCTGATCTTAGAAAAAAATTTAGCATCCAATTTATTTATTTTTAAGAATTCACATTTTATTATAAGGCTAAATTCGAAGATAACTCTTAAAATTTTGTTGTTTTGGGGATGGGCAGAGGACATTGTTCGAGGAGACAGGAAAGGTATTTTAAATGGTAGGTGGCTTGGCTTTGGCAAGGAAAAGCCTGTGGGAAGTACAGTAAGAAAGAAAAATGAAAGCCATTATGTTGCCATTTCTAACCTGTTGATGGGAAAGGATACTTCATTCGATTTCCTGTTTTTTCTTTGACAGTTCCTAATATTTCTACTGAAATATTTATAAATTACTTGTGGATTTAGCATTTTGCTGTGCTCTAAATATATAAAGGGGAAAATATCTTTTAAAAATACCTCATATTTTACTTTAGACTCTTGCCTAACATTTGCTACTCAGCTTTCAAAAATACTAAAGTAAAAAGAGATATTCTCTGTTCACTTAAAAGCTGAGTTCACTTGTGTATGTTGAGCTGTTTTTCAGTTCGCAGATCAGATCCCTCCCAGTTCCCTTGTTTCACACCCTCTTAGGAGTGCTGTGGTTCCTAATGAGGATTCAGCAGCGGTAGTTCAGTGCCTGCAATACAAATAATCAGTTCATTGTTTGCACTGAGCACACGCAGTCCTGAAGTGCTTCCTCTCTGGGGGGATAGCCAGTTTGTTACCCTCTTTCTACACCCAGTAATAGGCTGCTAAGCTAGAATTTTCTAATTTTAATCTTATCATATTATAATAGACATGCTAATTATTTTTAACTCTCTGGAGAAATTTTTTTGTTCCATTGACTTCTTTTTTTATTATTTGAACATACACAAAACCACTCATTTGTATAATTCCTTTCATTTTTGGCTTACTATTAAAAGTAGTGCAAACCCTTAACCCATTTGAAAATTGAAAATACGCTACTTGCTGTGTTCTCTCTAGCTCTAGCACTAAAGAATAATGCAGGTAATAATAATTCTGCTGATACACCAGGTAAAAACATGAGATAAAACTAAAGGTGAACTATTATTCTCCTTCATTTCAGTTTAACAAATATTTATTGATAGTCTATCTACATTTTGCTAATTTTCATTGATTTTTAAATTATTACATTAACACTCTTATTAGACTGCTAAACTCAAGGTTGGCAACTCAAATACACCAGTCTCTAGCCTTGGGAGAAAGATGAGGCTGTCTATTCCTATCAATGGGAAATCCTGAGCAGCAGCTCTACTAGGCCCCACCCGGGTCTCTGAGTTGAACTCAAACTCAATGGCAATCAGTTTGGTTTGGGGTTTGGTAAATAGCTTTTAAAATGCTAATTAAACCTTTTAATAAATTATTTTTATTTTCTTGGTAAGAGTCTATTCTTTATTGGGTTTGTTTTATAATTATACCTTGATACCACTTGGTTGTTTTGTTTTTGTAGTCAGCTTTGTTTTCTTAGTTGCTCCTATACTTGATTGATGTAGTTAACATTTCTGTGTAAATTGGATTGCTTTTGGAACACTTATGCAGACAGGTTCCAAATTTAAAAGCAGTTTGTACTTTTTATGGCTTAGAAGTTGGGAAAACATCACTGATAGTTAATAGTAGCAAAGTTGAAAATTATTTATGAATTCAATTTATAAACTAAAGTACCTAATTAGAAACAAGTTTAAAGGTAATTTCTTAAATATATTATTTCTTAAATATTTTTGCTGAATTTTGCATATTATCATTTTATATATAATTTCATGTGAGGGTGATACATGCAAAGTATAAAACATCAAAACAAATTATTTTATTTAGGAACTTTCAACGAAAAGAAAAGAGGGAGAATAAGTACACAATGTACTGTGAGGCTTTGAGTTTTTGCTGAGAATATAGGACCCTAGGGAAGATAAGTAATAGATTCTATGTGGATCCCTTTCAGAGTTTTATAGTCTAATGCAATAAGCACATAAATTGCTACATAATAAACTATCCCAAAACTCAGTAGCTTAATACAGTAGTTTATACTCGCTTATGAGTCGGTAGGTCATCTGGGAATAGAGAGAACTAGCCTGGGCTCAGCGGAAGACTGCTGTTTCAGGCTGCTGTTAAGACTGGACTGGGCTCTGCACTGAAAGTTGTTTTCCTGACTGTTGCATGTGTGTTCTTGGGGGGCCAGGCGATATGGGCAGCAGTTTGTTATTCAGGGAAACCTCTTTATATAAAAGTGACAAAAACAAGCTCTACTTGCTCAAACAAATTTAAGTCTACTTTTTACCTCTCAGCCTTCCATTGACCATGACCAAAGGTGTAATTTACATGACTAAGCCCAAAGAAAGCCTGCTCTGCCTGACAAAGCAAAGCACTAAGCCCAACATCAAGTGAGCAAGGACATATATAGCTTCTATGGCAATGGTTCTCAACCTGTGGGTCGCGACCCCTTTGGGGGTTGAACAACCCTTTCACATGGGGTCGCCTGATTCATAACAGTAGCAAAATTAAAGTTATGAAGTAGCAACGAAAATAATTTTATGGCTGGGGGTCATCACAATATAAGGAACTCTATATTAAAGGGTTGCGGCATTAGGAAGGTTCAGAACCACTGTTCTACAGGATAGGCCAGGGGGCTGGAATGGTGGAAAGGAGGAAAGTAAATATGTTTGAACTGTAATCCAGTTACCATGATATGGAAAACCATTTATATCCTGGGGTTTTTTTTTTCAATTGCCAAAGAACATAAACTGATTGTTTTACTGAAGAAATAAACGTGAAAAAATAATTAACTCCTCAAATGAAAATAATATTTGGTTAAAGAAGTGATAATACTCATTACCAGCAAAGATACAGAAAAATGGACTTTATTCTGTTGATGTACAAATAGGTAAGCAATTTGGCATTTTATGAAGAGACATATTCATAATTATTCATACCTTTTGACCTAGTAATTCCCTGTATTACTTTTTCCTTATGAAATAAATTAGAGACGTGTATAAAAATTGCTGTATGTGCACAGCATATATTGTAAAAATTGGAAGTAATTTAAGTTTCAGCAATTGGAGACTAGTTAAATTACAGGAACTGTGTGGTATGGTACATGGAATATTATGTACCTACTCTTTACTGACCAATGTGCTATCCAAAATTTCAGATTTAAAAATATGAATAAAAATTTACTTGCTATTTTGCACATTAACACCATATGCCTGGTAGTAAGAAACACTGGAGTATAAGTAAGATAAGAGTAACACTGGCTGTGATGGTTTAAGATTATGGATCAGCTTGTCTGGGCCATGAGTCTCAGTGATTTGGCAATTATGTAATGATGAAATTTTGCAGTTATTTAATGATGTAATGTGATCATTCTCCATTTTCACTTAACAATGATTTTCACCTAACAACCTGGTCTTTGGAAACTGACTATGTCAATGAGGAGTGGGTTTAGTTTATCAAAAGTAATTATCACTCACTGCCATCAAGTCAATGCTGACTAATAGCCACCCTGTAAGACATAGTTAACATCTATTGAATACTACTATGTGCTAGGCTCTACAGTAAACATTTAACATGTATTGACTGTGATCCTCACGAGAACTGTCTCAAGTAAGTACATGATCCCTGTTTTATAGGTGAGGAAATTGGGCACAAAAAAATTAAGGTAGCTACCCAAAGTCATACAGGTAGTAAGATATGAATCCAAATACCAACAGTGTAGCTCCAAAATCAAATAGCAAATAGCTTACAAAGTTAGAATATACATCGGAGTCTTGTGATTGTTGTTATGCTACCATACTGCCGTATAGGTTTATATAATGTTCTGAACTCTCCCGGTAGTAAAATATTAAACTCATGGTAAATGAAAACAGGAAGGTTAGACAGGGTAGTGTGATATCCATAGAAGTGTCAGATTTATGTTTGAGAAAGCACAAAAGGTCCTTGGAGGAGAACAGTTCAAACTGTACTTTGGTCCTAATGATAAAATTCATAGAAAACTGAAGATCATCACCAGGGATTACTTACACAGTGTTTGTACTCTATCTCTTGCCTCCTTAAACTTAGCACTTAATAATTCTTTAGTATATTCCTTAAGATATGCTGGTTACCCACTAGACATCCATTCAGCATATATCTGTTCAGTTTACAAGTGAGCAAATTTTTATTTGGTGTTAATTTCAGGTATTTTATCCATATAATAAATAATGCAGTTTAGAGTAGGCACTTAGCAGGAATCAGGGAGTAGGCCACAGACTAAAAGATACTTAGTCTGGGGGAATGAGGGGTAAAAAGAGGGACTGATACCAAAAGCTCAAATAGAAAGTAAATGTTTAGAAAATAATGATGGCAACATATGTGCAAATATGCTTGATACAATTGATGTAGGAATTGCTGTATGAGCCCCCAATAAAATGATCTTTTTTGAAAAAAGTTAACTCAGCAAATATTTTTTAATTAATAAATGAATTCTGTGTATGATTTTCACTATAAAACAATATTAACAGCATTAAGGATTTATTTAAATTATCTATAAAATATTGCCTCTAATAACCTTGTCCTTCATTTCCTCCTTTTTAGTTTAACTTTAATTATACAAGTAAAACAAGGATATACATTCAATATATAATAAGATATAATACGAAAATAGGTAGAGCTAAGCTCCTTCGTCTGAGCTAATCACTTCTATCTTTTTTGATAAGCGTAGTGTTATGTGCAGTGTAAAATCATTGTGTATAGTGTTTCAAGTCTATTTTCCAGTTTCTTATATTTTTTGTTAGTTCATAGTTTCATGGGATTGTTTTTTCATTTTACAATTGAGCAGGCTTAGAAAAAACCTGCTGTCTAATACAGAGTTCATGAAGTGAGACGGGGATGATCTTCCAACTCTGAATTCCTTTCTTTCGTTTATTGATTGCTTTTCTAAACTTCAGTTCCTTCACTTAACTATGAAATGGAAGGAATAGTACTGAGGAACAGGAAATAATCGTCTGAAGGAGCAGCACATGTGACCCCACCCATGTGCTGTCATGCTTGGTGAAGTGGAGGGACGGCAGAAAAGAGGAAGGAAGGCCTTTGACAAGATGGACTGACACAGTGGCTGCAGCACTGGGCTGCAACGTGGGAACAGTTGTGGGACTGGCACGGCACCGGGCAGTGTTTGCATTCTGTTGTAGATGGGTCACGATGAGTTGGAATTGACACTCATGGTTGGATGGCACCTAACAACAACCAGGATAATCCATTTTTCAGAGAGCAGTATTAACCTCATAAGTTCAATAGTGTGCCTTTTTTAGGTTATAGGACTAAAACGAGGACTTCCTAAGTCCCCAACTTTTTCATAATTCAGCTTACCTATGATGGCTTTGAAAGCTGTGGCCAGTCTATTTGATTTGTTTTTTCACTTACATTCAGATTAAAAACTAATAAACTATTACCAGAACAGAAAGCTGTTAGCTGAAAAGAACATTCACTTTCTCAGTGCCACTTAAAAATTTTTTTTCTTTTAGAATATCCTTTCTGAAACACGGTTCAGGATGAGTTCCATATGTAATTTTTCTGACACCTTCTACTGTATCGTCCCTATGACTGTGGGCACAAAGCTCTAAGAGGTTTGTCTCTTTCTTAGATTCAGTAAACCGCTGCCATAAACATGTCCAATATGAATTATGCGTCTAATGTGGCAGGTGTTCAATAGCTTGGAAGCCTAATGTAGAATAGCAATGACTTGATTTTCTGTAACTGTGAATCTCCTAAAGTGGGGTACCAGGGCTAGCCAAGAGAGAATAAGATGTAATTGCTTGCCTAGAGTAATAATTTCTTTCCAGTTCATCTCCTGAATACCAATGAAGGCAGAAGATTTCAGGAGATTGTAAGATTGAGTAAGGGAATCATTTAAACGAGCATATTAAATTGTAGCTTTTGTGTGGCTACTCATTATTTGAAGAAGTTTATAACATTACTTTGAAATATTCTGGAATAATACTTGCTTAAGTTAATAAGTCATCATGTATGTGCCATAGAAACTTCATAGGAATAATATGGGCTTAGAAAAGGGAGATACTGACCCATTATATCATTTTATGATTTTTTTTAATCATTTTATTGGGGGCTCGTACAACTCATCACAATCCATACACCAGTTGAATCAGGCATGTTTAGACATATGTTACCTTCATTCTTTTCTAGACATTTACTTTATATTAAGCCCTTGGTTTCAGTTCTTTTTTTTTTTTCACCCCTTCCCTATCCCCCTCCTCATAACCCCCGATAGATTGTACATTATTATTTTCATATCTCACACTGACCGCTGTCTCCCTTCCCCCATGTTTTCTGTTATTCTTCCCCCTGTAGAGGGGTGTATGGTTACGTGTCGATCATTGCGATTGGATCCCTCTTTCTCCCTTCTTCTCCCCCTCTTTCCCCTACTCTTCTGGCATCACTATTCCCACTCCTGTACCTGGATTCTCTATGTTGTGAGCTCCCATCCCTTTCTGTACCTGTGTACATGTTCCGGTCTAGTCTGAATTGAGAAGCAGCATTGGAGTTACGGTAGTGGGGGGGTGAGGAAGCCTCGAGGAATATAGTGTGTTTCATTGATGATTTACTGCACCCTGGTGGCTCATCCCTTCCCTGTGGCCCCTCTGTGGGGAGATTGTTCCACTCTCTACAGGTGGGCTTTAGATCTCTGCTCCAGCCCCCCTGGTTCTCAACAATATGTTTTC
>NW_022111324.1:22254106-22256791 GCF_000313985.2 Echinops telfairi
TTTTTTTTAATTTTTTTAAAGAGAAGAAATATACAAAAATCCTGGCTCTGTTCACTGGCCTTCAAGACTGTTCAGGAGATGTCCCTCCTGGTCTGGAACGCCCCCTTGGGGGTTCCTCAGGGGCTTCGTAGCTCTGCCTTGCTCCAGCTGCTGATCTGGCATGCTCCCTTATTGGTTTGCTCTGTTTTGGGGGGTTCAGACCGCACTGCATCCCCACCATGTGACCCCAGCAATGTCCTCTGTCGCAGTCTGCTCCAGTAAGGGGACAGCATGACACATGCTATTGTCGGTTGCCCAGTCCAGTCCCCTCTGTGTCCCATTAGCTCCCTGCAGGAATGTCATCCTCCAAGCCTGGTGTTCCAGCGTGAGGTCCAGTCCAGCTCTCTCTCTTTCTCCCTCCTGGCCTGCCTCCATGTGGGTGTGGCATGCTGGTCCCTCTCCCCAACTTGTAAGTTCAGTTCCACTCTCCATCACACCCACTTCCAGGGAGGGGATCAGTTTGGCTCTGGTTGGGGTCAGTCCTGGAGCTTTCTCTTTTCATGCATTCTTCCATGTGGCCACACTGTCCTCATGGTTTGGTGCATCATGGTAGGGTCTGCATGCCCACTCCCAATTCTGTGGAGATAAGACCAGTACTCTACCCCTGGGTGGATTAGTGTCCTGCTCCCTTTGTCAATCATTTCACTTCCACCCCCACCTTTTCTCCCTCCCCCCTCCCTCCTTTTCCCATTTTTGTGTTGGACCAACATATGCCTCCTTGGGTTTGATCCTACCTCCTCCCAATGTCCTGTATCTCAACCCGAATGTTGTGATATAGGTGGGTTTTCTTCTATACCTACCGTGCTGATTACACTTACCTCAGGGGAGACTCATGCTGTACTTCTCCTTTTGTGATTGGCTGATTCACTTAGCATCATTTCCTCCAACTCTTCCGATGGGCTCATCAGTGCTTTTTAGTGATACATAGTGTGTATGTGCCAGAGTTTACTGATCCACTGGTCTACTGATGGAAATTTAGATTGTTTCCAACTCTTTGTGATTGTGAATTGTGCTGTAATAAATATTGGAGTGCATACAACTGGTCGTGGTTTATTTCTTACCTCTTCTGGGTATATGCCCAGTAGAGGGGTAGCTGGGTGATTAGGTAGCTCAATTTCTATCTTTTTTAAGTATCACCAGATCACTTTCCATAGTGGCTGTACATATCTACAAGACCACCAGCAATGTAGGAGAGTTCCTATCCCGCCAAATCCCTCCAACTTTTGTTGTTGAATGATTTACGGATTTGGACTAGCCTCAAAGGTGTTAGATGGTATCTCATGGTTGTTTTCATTTGCATTTCTCTGATGGCTAATGATTGGGAGCATTTTCTCACATGTTTATTGGTCATATGGGTCTCCTCCCTAGCGAAACTTCTTTTCAGTTCTTTTTCCCACTTCTTCAAAGGGTTAACAGTTTTCCTCTTTTTGCAGGCAAGGACGGTATTGTAGATTTTTGTAATAAGCCCTTTGTCTGTTGTGTGTTGCTAAAAATCCTCTCCCAGTCTGTGGGTTGCCTTGTTACCCTCTTGGTAAAGTCTTTTGATGCACACAGGTGTTTTATCCTTAGTAAATCCCATTTGTCCATTTCAGGTTCCCAGTGTGTGTACCCTGCCCTATTGCCTTTGTATCCCCTGGGCCAACGTTCTTAGGTTTGTTCCGATTCCTTCTCTAATGGTCCTGATGGTTTGGGGTTTTACTTCTAGGTCTGTGATCCACCTTGAGCTTTTTCTTGTGCATGCGGTGAGGTAGACATCTTGTTTCATTTTTCTACGTGTGGGCATCCATTGTTTGCAGCACCACTTGTCAAATAGGGCATCACCCTCCCTCTTGATGCTTTTGGGACCCTTGTTGAAGATCAGTTGTCTTTATGCTGATAGTTTTATTTTTGGATTTTCTATTCTTTTCCACTGGTCTGTGTATCTGCATGCCAGTACCATTCTGTTTAGACCACTGTAGTTTGTAGTAGGTGTTAGAATCAGGTAAAGCGAGTCTTCCGACTTTGCCCTTCTTCTTGAGGAGTTCTCTGCTAATTCTGGGCTTCTTCCCTCTCCATGTAAAATCGGTGGTCAGTTTTTCCAATTCTTTGATGAAGGTTGTTGGTATCTGAATCAGAATAGCATTAAACTTACAAAGTGCCCTGGGTAGGATAAGACATCTTTACTATATTGAGTCTTCCGATCCGTGAGCATGACATATTTCTCCGTTTGTGGAGGTCGCTTTTGGTTTCCTGTAGTAGAGTCTTGAAGTTTTCCTTGTATAGGTCTTTTGTTTTTGTCTTTTAATCATTGAGGTGGGGGGCGCTCGTACAACTCCTATCACAATCCTTACATAAATCCATTGTGCCAAGCACATTTGTACATTCATTGCCCTCATCATTCTCAAAACATAGGCTTTCCACTTGAGCCCTTGGTATCAGTTCCTCATTTTTTCCCCTCCCTCCCCGCTCCCTGCACTCATGAACCCTTGATAATTTATAAATTATTGTTATTTTGTCATACCTTGTACTGTCTGACGTGTCCCTTCATCCACTTTTCTGCTGTCCATCCCCCAGAGAGGAGGTTATATTTAGATCCTTGTAATCTGTTTCCCCTTTCTACCCCACCACCCTCCCGGTATCACCATCCTCACCACTGGTCCTGAAGGG
>NW_022111324.1:22257307-22258856 GCF_000313985.2 Echinops telfairi
CATGGAATGCCAGTTTAATAGAACAGAGTGTTCTTGCATTGAGGGAGTACTTGAGTGGAGGCCCAATGTCCATCTGCTACCTAAATACTAAACCTATAAATATATGCACATAGATCTATTTCCCCATCATCATATATTAGTATATTTATATATGTACATACATGTATTTAGACTTCCATAGATGTCCTTTTCTACACTCTGGAATCATTTGTGGTGGATTGGTGTCTGCTTTTCCCTGAATGCTTTGTAGAATTCTCTGGTGAAGCCATCTGGTCTGGGAGCTTTTTTTGTTGGTAACTTGATAACCGTATGTATTTCTTCTTTTGCTATAGGTTTGTTTAGGTTCTTGACCTCTCTCTGGGATAGTCTAGAGAGGCATTGTTTTTCTAGTATTTGTTCATTCCTTCCACATAGATGAATTATTTAGAGTACAGACTTTCATAGTACTTTGTCATTATCCTTTTAATCTCATTAGAGTCTATTGTGATTCCCCCTGTTTCATTCCTCATCCTGGCTATTATTGTTTGCTCTTTTCTTTCTTTGGTTAGGTTTGCCTGCAGTCTGTCAATTCTGTTGATCCTCTCAAAGAACCAGCTTTTTACTGCATTAATCTTCTCCATCGTTCTTTTGTCTTCCCAGTGGTTCATCTCTGCCCTGACTTTTATTATATCTTTTCTTTTGCTGTTGGAGGGATTGTTCTGTTGACTCTTTTCAAGTTGCTGGAAGTTTTGTGAGGGCATATCCATCATAAGCCTCTCTTTCTTTTTCATATATGCCCTTATTGCTATCAAGCTACCTCTGATGACGGCTTTCACCGTATCCCATAGGTTTTTATATGATGAATTTTCATTCTCATTAGCTTCTAGAAACTTTCTGATCTCCCCTCTAATCTGGGTCGGTATCCACTCATGTTGCAGATCATTATTCATCCTTCAATTGCTTGCCCTTGTTTTCCTGGTTGTCCTTTCATTGATCTCCAGCTTTATAGCATGGTGATCTGAGAAGGACGTCTGCATGATCTCTGTATTGTTTTTACTCAGGCCTGACTTGTGTCCCAGCATGTGGTTTATTTTCAAAAGTGTGCCATGCGCACTTGAGAAGAATGTGGATTTTTTGCATTTGGATGGAAAGCTTTAAATATGTCTATCAGATCGAGTTTCCTAATTGTAGTGTTTAGCTCTATATAGTCTCTCTGCTCAGCTTCTTTCCCAATGATCTTTCTTTCTCTGAAAGTGGTATATTAAAGTCAACTACTATAATTGTTGAATCTGTGATATCTTTTGTCATGTTCTGAATTAGTTTGACAAATTTCACGGATACTCATTTGGCGCATATATTTATTTTACTGACTGGTTCCTGGTCAACTGATCTTTTGAGCATTATAAAGTGCCCCTCATCTCTTTTTATGGTTTGAACCTTGAGATCAGTTTTGTCTGAGATTAGGATTGCGACTCCGGCTTTTTTTGTTGTTGTTTTGAGTTGCCATCTGCCTGGTATATATATATATTTTTTTTAACATTTTATTAGGGGCTCATACAACTGTTAGCCC
>NW_022111324.1:22260639-22273198 GCF_000313985.2 Echinops telfairi
GCATCTCGTCTCATAGTGGGGTTGGCCATGTGGTCCTCTCTGTGGACTGGCTGCTCTATTTGGCCTAGTGGGTCAGGATGTGCACCAGTCTCTCCTCCTCCCCTGTCATCTGTTCCTGTGTGCTCTGGTCAGATATATCCTTCTCCCGAAGCTGCAGATTCAGTGCCATCGTTTGAGATACATTCTTCTCAGGGGAGGGGCATTGCCTGGTATATTTTTGCCAGCCTTTTATTCTTAGTTTATTCTTGTCTGTGAGCTTAAGATGCGTTTCATGCAGGCAACAGATCAATGGGTTATGTTTTCCAAGCCAGTCTGCAAGTCTTTTGTTTTAGTGTAGGGGTTAAAGCCATTGACATTTAGAGTTATTACCACAATCTGTGGATTCATTGCTGACATTTCATGCCTTTTGATTTGGGTGTTTTCCTATCACCCTTCATATCACTATGCTTTGTCTTTGTGCAGGGGGGCTTCTTTATTGCCTTGTTATCTTGGTGATTGATATTGGCTCTTTGGTTTCTAGTTGGAGTTGGGTTTCATGGTGTTCTCCTCTTTGTGCGTGGTGAATGTTGGTCTTCTGGCTGTAATGAGTTGGTGAGGATCTTCCGCAGGGTTGGGTGTCTTGCCGTGCTTTCTTTAAGCCTTTCCTTGTCCTTGAAGACCTTTATCTCTCCTATCTTAATAGATAAGTTCGCAGGGCAAAGGATTCTAGGGGAGTCGTTTTTTGTTTCTTTTTCTTTCAGCTTTTGGAAGATGTTAGTCCACTCTCTTCTCTTCTTAATGGTTTCTGTTGATAGGCCTGAGCATATTCTTACTTGAGAGCCCTTGTTATGTAACTGTCTATCACTTTCTTGCTGCTCTTAGGATTTTCTCTTTTTCCTCAAAGTTGGATAGTTTAACTATTATATGCCTTGGTGAGCTCTTCCTGGGGTTTAGTCTACTTGGTGTCTTCTCTGCTTCCTGTATGAGTGACTGATTCTCATTCATTAGGGTGGGGTAGTTCACTTCCAGAAATGCCCTTTTAAGTTTAGCTTTTGACTTCTTTGCTGTGTCTTGTTCTGGTAGGCCGATAATTCAGATGTTGAACCTCTTCGTAGCATCCATCATTAATCTCAGGTTTTCCTCTATTTTATTACATTGTTTGATTGTCTTTCTCATTTGCTGAGGTCTGCCTGATTGTCTTCAAGATCTCTGATACGGTTTCAGCCTCTGCTAGTCTGTTCGTGAGATCAGTGATCTTGTGTGCAGCTTCTGCTACTTCATCCGTTAGCTCCTGTATTTCCTTTTGGTGCATAGACTTCATTCCCTCTGTCATGGACTTCATCCCCTCTATCATGGCCTTCATCCTACTATCATTGCATCCTTAGTCTGTGTAGCTTCCCTCATCTCCTATATTACTCCAAGTAGCCTTCTGAAAATTTCTTTTTATAGCAGATCCACGTCAGATTCTTCTGTGAGTGTTGTTAGCTCTGCTGATGTGGTTTGTCTTTCTTGTTTACTTGTTGGGAGTGATGTGGTATGCTGTTGTTTACATGATGATTTCCAAGAGCTGGGCACCATATTTCTGGGAGACCAAGAGGCCCTGCATTCTTTCACTGTGTGACTGGCAATGGTGTTTTCAAGTGATGCCTGTGGCCTACTATGCAGGTGGGTCAGGTTGCTGTGTAGGCAGGTGCTTCAGTAACTCAGTGGTCAACAGCGATGAGAGGACAGCTGCGGGCAACTCAGTCTGACTGGTGGATATCTCCGGTACAGTTGGAGGGCTGTAGCAACCAATGGGTGGGTGGCAGCGCCATTCAAGTCTAAGGTGGTGTGACTGGTATGAGCTGGGGTAGCATCCAGAACTGGGTCGTTAGTCCCCTGTATTCCGGATATAGGCTACGTTTGAAGCAAGGATACCCCCTGTTCCAATCGCTGCGTGGTCTGGGACCAGACTGGGCAGCAAAGATCCCCAAGCTGTGATAGACCCAGGCAGCGCTATCTAAGACCCCAGGGGCTGGGCACTTGCTGGGCGGGCCTGCAAGGACCTTGTCCGAAACCCCACGGCTCTGGTCGAAGGGGCGTGCAGTGGGCCTGCCAAGACCCAGTCCATGACTGAGCGAGGCAACTCGTGACAGGCCTGCAAGTACCTGGTCCACATCTCCGCTTCCCTGTGACTCTGGCTGAGGTGGCGTGGAGTGGGCCTGCAGGGCCCCAGTCCGCAACTCAGAATCCCTGTGGTTCCAAGCAAGGTGGCACACGGTGGGCCTGCAAGTCCCCCAGTCTGCGACTCGGAATCCCCACGGTTCCGACCGAGGCAGCTCATAGTGTGCCTGCAAGGCCCTGGTGTGAGACTCGGACTCCCCACAGTTCCAACTGAGGCAGCATGCAGCGGGCCTGCAAGGCCCTGGTCCACGTCTCTGCTTCCCGTGGCTCTGGGCACAGCTGCAGGCCATAGGCCTACAAGTCCGCAGTCTGCGTCTCTGCTTCCCAGCAGTTACGGGCAAGTTTGTGCGTGGTGAGCCACATCTCTGCTTCCCATGGCTCTAGGCACAGTGGCACACAATGGCCTGCAAGGTTCTGGTCCGCAACTCAGACTCCCTCCAGCTCAGGCTAAGGCAGCGCACAGCAGGCCTGCAAGGCCCCAGTCCACGTCTCTTGTTCCCCACGGCTCGGCTCCGGGTGAGTTTGTGTGCAGCAGGCTGTAAGTCTCCGATCCACGTCTCCGCTTCCCCACAGCTCCGGGTGTGGTGGCACACGGCCTACGAAGCTTGGGTCTGCAACTCAGACTCCCCTCAGCTGTCCCATTGTACCATTTTATAAATAATACTCCATGGATAGGACTTGTACTTAAAATCTAGGAGAAATTACAGGAAATTAGCACATTTCTTTTTTCTTTTACATTTCTTGCTATTAATTTCATCAGAATTTTCTTCTTCCTCCCTCAACCTTTTTTTAATATGACAATTTTTTTAACAGTTTGTAAGTTGTGAATTAAGGTGGTTCTTTGACATTTCAGGTCATCAATTTTGTATTCAACAACTTGTGTCAGTAATTAGGAAAGATTCAAATAAAATCCCCTTTCAGTAATAAGACTTGATACTGTCTATACACTCACTTGAAAAATACTTGTTTTTTTATCTACTGTTATATTCTACTACTGTATGTACCACTAGTAAAGACCTGGGAGCAGAGTACCTCCTTTGGACCAAAGAGCCCTAGGCTGTGAATCTTCTAGACCCAGGGGAAGCTTGATGCTGAGACGTGGAGATCTTCAAGGGGATTCGGGTCCACATTGCTGACCAAGAGGAAAAAAAAGCCTTCCCCTAGGGCTAGGGCCTTGAATTCAAACTTCTAGCTTCCTAAACTGTGAAAAGGACTGTTCATTAAAACTGTGCTTTTGTGGTATTTCTGTTACAGCATCATCAGATAACCAAGGCATGTAGTATTTCTGTCATACAAATGCATTAAACATACACAACCTCAAGAGAATGCATAATAGTCAATTATAATATCTGTGATTGATTAAAATAATCAGGAAGTTGGTGTTTTGAATATATGTATTACCTTTGATTTAAATATTAATTGTAAGTTTTTGTCATTTAATTAGTAATAATGGCTACATTTAACAACTGGACCTATAAATTTTGGGTAAATTTATCAGCTTTCTTGAACTGGTATGAACTGACTGTATTAGAACACTGAATAGCCATGTTGCTTTTGTTTGTTTAACCAATTATGTAATGCTGGCAACACAACCTTCCAACTAGTTCTTTTCCTAAAATGCTGATCTGACTGTAGGCCCAGTAAGGCATGCCACAATCAGGTCCAAAATTTCTTTTCCAGACCTATTTCAAATCCTATTCATCCCTCACATCTTCTACATTCACTTAGACTAGGTTTAGATTTTTTGTAGCTCCTCAAATGCACCTTGCATTTTCCCATCCCCACACCTTTCAGTATCTTCCCTCAGCCTTAAATGATCTTGCCTGATCTGCCTGACTTTTGGAAGGCTGTTTGTTTATTCTCCTAGAAGTAGTTCAACTGCTACTTCCTTTTGCCCATTGCTGGAAGCATTCCCATGCTTTTGATGTTCTCTTACATTTTATTTACACTTTTTACTCTGAGTACTAATTATCATCAATATTAACAAATCTGTTTCTCTCAGTAGATTATGCATTTCCAAAGGGTGCTTTTGAATCATCCTGCACCTAGCACATTAATTTCTAAGAGTGATAATAAGCATTGTTTTTGTATTCTGTATTTTGGGTTTGTTGATGCTTTAAACTAGGAAGAATTGTGGATAATGTTTGATACGTCACCCTTTAAAAGATTTTTTTTTAGTATGTTATATCCTTTTTAAAGGGAATGTTTGTAAGTCTTTGGAAAGCAATTGAAGCTCACTTTGAACTGGATGTTTTGTTCCTGTTTTTTTCTTCTGTTGATTCAGAACCACAATATCATTTATACACCCATATTCTGCACCTAAAGAATAGAATCTTGATGACTTTGTAACTTACCCAATAGGGTTTTCATTTCAAGAGTATATGACCCAAGAGCCAAAAGATTAAATTACATAATTGGGTTGTTTGTATTATTCTGAATGTAGTGCATTTTAGAGTATTTTCAGTATAACGCCAAGTGTTACTTTATAATTTTCCCAGCATAAAGTTAAATGAGGCCTTTGTTTCAGTAAACTGCCGCTAAAAGAAAGAAGAATATCATGCTTTGCTTTATGACTTGAGAGAAATTTGCTTTTAAATAAGCCCATAAGGGTAAATTCCTCATTAGGCTTTCTGGTATTTTATGTAGATTTAGAATTATCTGATGGCCTTCATTAAAAAAAGGTATTAACAAATCTAGTTGTGTGAAGAAAATGTCGTTTGAAAGTAAAAACAATCCAAGAATTTCTTGAAGCAAAGGCAGCAGCACATTCCTTGTTAATTGTTCCAGATTTTCTTCCCACCTGCTGCCACCTGATGGCAAACATTAAAATGACATCTTCTATGACATTGAAAACTTCTTTTAGAATTATTTAGACTTATATGGAGTTAATGTAGTCTTCTAAAACAAGTGAACATTTGTACAAGCTATATGTATTTGATAAATGCATTAATTACTTGGGACTGAAGGGTGGTCATATTTATTATTTAACTGTTATTTATTACTTAAGATCCCTAAATGGCCCTGTCAATTTGTCCCTAGCTATTAACCACAAAGTTGGTGGTTCAGATCTACCCAGTGGTGCCTCCAAAGGCTGCCCCAGAGATCCACTTTGAAAGGATCCCAGCTGTTGAAAAATTACATAGAGCAATTCTACTCTGACACACATATAGGGTCACCATGAGTTGAAATCAACTCAACAGCTGGACATTTGGATTTTTGGTATATATCATTTAAACAGCCTCCTAAGGAGATTTCTATTAAAAGCTTATCGCTTTTATAGAGTTCTACAAAGAATCTATTTTTCAATGACAAGTTTTACCTAAACATATTTTCTCTTTTCCTTCCCTTTCTCTGTCTTCAGCACGAAGTCACTCGGACACCATGGTGTTCTTTTACCTGTGGATTGTCTTTTGCATCATCAGTTCCTGCTACACCCTCATCTGGGATCTAAAGATGGACTGGGGTCTCTTTGATAAGAATGCCGGAGAAAACACCTTCCTCCGGGAAGAGATTGTTTACCCCCAAAAAGTATGTGTGTGTGAGAAAACTCAAGTGTTCACCAGCTAAATCCTAAGGCAGCACAAATTCTGCCCAAGCCTTTCTCATAAGAAAAATAACTGTAGTTATAAGAAGTACTAATTCAGCCCATGAAAACGTCTCGGATGTTTACTCTGTCCTAGGCACTGGATTAAACCAGGAGGTCCCTAGGCAGTGCAAATGGTGGACAAGCTCAGCTGCTAACCAAAAGGAGTCTACCCAGTGGTGCCTTGGGGGGAAAAAACTACTCTCAAAAAATTAGTTATACAAAACCCTGCTGAGTACAGTTCTGCTCTCACATGGGGGTGCAGCAACTGGCTGCTGGTTATAGCATATACACTATATGCTAAACAGATACTTCAGAAGAGGAATGGATAAGTTGCTATAATTTATCAGTTGTTTTTAAACACACAATTCCCTCTAAAAAGCCCACTCTCCCATTTTGTCTGCCTTGCAACCTCCTGTTTCCCTCTTTAAGAATGATTTTAAGTGTTACAAGGGTAACTTTCTCTAAAGCCCAAACAAAACCCACTGTTCTGTCCCACCCACAGCAACATTACACTGAATCTTTACAGGGGCAGACAGCCTCATCTTTCTCTCAAGGAACACTTGGCGGACCTTGCAGTAAGCAGGCCCACGCCTAGCCCACAGTGCTACCAGGGCTCGCTCTTTTTCTTAGAAGCTTTTTGAACTGTTTGCCCTGCTCCTATTTTGCCTAGATAAATTTCCATTATAGCAACTATTGCATTGTATTATAATTACCTTTTAAAGTTTCAGTGCCCCTCACTGTCCAGCAGAGTGCTTGGTTGAGAGCAGACTCAATAAATCTTCCTGGAATTAATGGATGGAAGGTTAACTTAGCAGTATTATGAAAGCAGAGAGAGGACTGCCTGGTTCTGCTTGGATGAATCAAGAAGACTTCTCCTTTCATTATTTCAACCAATATTTGTTCTAGTCAGATTCCAATTCAATTTTGCAAATATCAATAATACCTGAAAATTGTCTTAGAGTTTTAGCTACATATAAATTAAAGGAACAAAAAAAGCCAAACTGCCATCAGATGGATTCCGACTCCTAGGAACTCGTGGGACAGGGATGAATTGCCCTGTCACGTTTCCAAAGCTGTAACTCTTTACATGAATAAAAAGGCTTTTTTCTCCTGCAGGGCAATGGGTGGTTTCAAACTGCTGGCCTTGTATTTAGCAGCCCATCATGTATCCACTACACCACAGGGCTCCTTATTAAAACTTTAAAAGCCCAAGAGTACCTTTACTCCAGTGTTTTAGGAAAGGATCGCTATCATGATTAAACCCTGGGAAGGAATGAAGCAATGAACTAGGAATCTTGGTATGTGAGTTTTAATCCCAGCTCTCTTGCTAACTGAAAACTATAGTGGATTCTCTTCTATAATGGGACGATGTTGAGCATTTTATCTCTTTGATCTTTCACAATTATAAATGTCTCTGATGGAAGAGAACAGTATGGATTGGAGATACTGCCAAAATATCTCTAGTACTCAAAATTACGCTTGAAAAAAATTAATGAATGTGTAATATTAGTAATCCCAGAGGTTTTAAAATGTGAGAAATGAAGGTAAAAGATAGGAGAATACATACAAAGAATGGAAATAGGGTTACGTATGGTGAGCAAATGAAGGTAGAAGAGAGAATATTCATTCAGAAGTGATTGATTTCTTTGAATCTAAGCTATAGTAATAATCATACCAAATTTAGAATATGTGACATATCTTTATATATCTGATTTTGAGGGGGCAAAAGATCACTCTCTGGGTAGTGCAAACATGTAATCACTCAACTATTGGTCGAATAGTTAGTGGTTCAAGCCCATCCAGATGCACCTCAGAATACAGGCCCGGCCGGCTGCGTCCAAAAGCCACAGCCTTGAAACCCCTACGAAGCAGTCCTCTGCACACACGGGACCACTCGCCGACTCAGTCACTGCCAACGACAGTCCTTTCAGACTTCTTGTTCTTGACTTAGTGAGAGATGTGTTTTTCCTTAAGGCTGATTGCTTACATAAACTATATCTTTATAAAAGTTCATTCATCCCCCTCTAAAAATTTATCCCATGTAATAAAATTAGTAATAGAATGTTTAAGTCATTTCCCTATTAGATGTTTTCATGATAAAATGTGTGCTTTCCTACATGGGTTTCCATATATATAACCAGATAAACTGTAAAATCTGTTCTTAGGATGAACAATACATACAGTTGAACACCACATTTCAAATCCAAGAAGCATGTTTATTATCTTCCTATTAAAATTTCACTTCTCTGTATCTCTGAATCTCAAGTTGAATGTATTCCTCTTAAAAGATTTTTCACATTTTAGGTAACATGAGCTTTCATCTCAGTCAAATATAGATCAGCTTAAGGCTAGCTAACTCTAAAAGGCAGCATGAAATTGCAGTTCTTCATATAAACTTAATACTGAGTCCATTGAATGTGGCTGGATCTAAAACTTGCAGTACCGCTATCATAAGAGGCTGAGGAAGGGGAGAAATAAGGAGATGTATTCATATTTAAAATCTTTGCCTATCGAACTGGAAACACAGGGAATCTAGGACAGATGAACCCCTCTGGACCAGCGGTGACAGTGGCGATACTGGGAGGGAAGGCTGGGTAGAAAGGGGGAATCGATCACAAGGATCTACATATAACCTCCTCTCTGAGAGATGGGCAACAGAAGGGTGGGTGAAGGGAGAAGCCAGGCAGTGTAAGATAAGATATAATAATAATTTATAAATTATTAAGGGTTCATGAGGAAGGGGGGAGGGGGAAGGGAAAACAAAATGAGGAGCTAATACCAGGAACCCAAGAAGAAAGCGAATTTTGAGAATGATGAGGGCAACAAATGTATAAGTGTGCTTTATACAATTGATGTATGTATGGATTGTGATGAATTGTATGAGCCCCAATAGAATGATTTAAAAAAAAAAATCTTTGCCTATCATAAGTAGCAATGGATAACGTCTAACACTGATGAGTCAAAGTATAGTAGTATACACACATTTAGAAATATGAAGGGCAAACAGCAGAAATAGCTATAGATATTGGAAATATTTGTCTCGGTGGGAAAGGAGCTGTTGATATTTTTTTAATGGCTTCTGACACTAATATGACTTAATTTTAAAAGTTTTGTTTTTTAACAAAATAAACACAGATTTAAAACAAGCTATTGTTTTCCCCAAAAGATGTCACAGCCTAGATGTGCAAATGTCTAAATTCATGAATTATGGTTGTGGTCAATTGGTGATGTGTATGCTTAAGACTTTTAGATTCTTAAAAAAAGAGACTTTTAGATTCTTAAATGCTGCTGCACTAAGTAAAGTATTAGTTGTGCATGTTTGTTAGGAATGAGGTGGGAGGCATATTCAATCTGTGTGTTGTTCCTCAGGCCTATTACTACTGTGCCATCATTGAGGATGTGATACTGCGCTTTGCTTGGACTATCCAAATCTCAATCACCTCCACGACTGCGTTGCCTCATTCTGGAGACATCATTGCTACTGTCTTTGCTCCCCTTGAGGTTTTCCGGTAAGCAAACAAGTAAAAGATGTATCAAAAGTCCTTTTCACCTAAAGACAAGTCACTAGTTATAGATATGAATTTATTGTTAAACTTTTACTTGAAGAGCTTAAATTATTCAACTTCTCTTCGGCCTCTTAGTTGGAAAATCCTAATTGAGGGACTTGAGTTTAATACTTAAGTCGAACTGATTGTTGATGATGACTTACAAGCTATTTTATTTAGAATTGGAGTCTACTGGAGAAGAGTCATGAGTAGAAATTGAGAGGTAAAAAGACTGAGAACAGAATTTAAAATCTTGTATCATATCAGGAAGTTAGCAGTCTAGGTTATTCAGCCCAACCTTCTCGTGGAAAACAGTAAAAATGCCAGGTGAAATATTTTTTAAATCTCTCCTAAAAGCATCAGTCATCTGACAGGATAGCCCCAAATATAGAAGCAGGAACTCCCAAGGGAAGCATAACATTCAGACCACTTAGGCCCTAACGAAATTTACTATAATTTTAGATGTTGAGATTCAGTTATAATGGGCAATTCAGATCTATATGTACTTAATGGCATAGTTGGGGGGACATGGGGGATGATGAGTACAAGGATGAAGAAAACATTCTAAACTGATTGTGATAATAATTGTACACCTCTTCTTGATGTGATTGAACTATTGAATTGTATGATGTTTGAAAATATTAAAAAAGGAAACTTACCATTGCTAAAAGTAGAATCAGATGAGCTTACAGTCTTCTGTGTCTGGTAAATAATGTGTGTATAACAAAACACTTGACATTTTACTCATCATGTTCAACCATTTCCCTTATCTGTACCAACTTTTCCTATCACCTATACCAGAAGCTTAGTGTCCCCTGTGCCTTGAATCTCTCTCTCCCCTTTCTTTCCTGCTGCCCCTAGTAGCCAGAAATAAGCTTTGATCTCTGTTCATTTGCCTATTCTAGATAGTTCAGAAAGACTGGATCATAGAATACTTGTCCTTTTGTGACTGACTAGCTTATTTCACTCAGCACACACTGTTTTCAGGGTCCATCCATCTTACAGTATACCATGACCTGATTTCTCTTCATGGGTGACTAATGTTCTATTATATGTACACAGACCATATTCTGTGTGTCCATTCACCTGCTGTTTCTGCTTTTTTACTGTCATTACCAGTGAACATCGGTGTCCAGATTTCTGTTTGTCTTCCTACCTTTACTTCTAGGATTGCTGGGTCCTCTCATCTTAATAACTGGTAGCACCATTCATTCAAGCCAAAAACCTAAGTCCACTCACATCCCTTGTCAATAAGTCCTATTTAGCTCCATCGTCAACAATAAATCCCGTCTGTTTCTTGACATTTCTATAATTAGTATCTTAATCCAAGTCATCATTGTCTCTTCCCTGGATGACTCCAAATCCCTTCTAGTGGGTCTCTTTTCAGTCTGTGTACAGTACAGCAGATAAAATGATCTTTTTAAAACAAGTAGTATCATTGTCCTGCTGAGAACTCTCATTGTTTTCCAGTTTTCCATCACACTTAAAATCTCAAATCTGTACTGTGACTCTTAAAGATAAAGACTCCATCTTTATCTCCTGCCATTTTAACCTCATTTATTCCACGTTCTCCCCATTTGTCTCTGTTATTGTTTAAACCAAAGGCCTTTCCAACTTGAGGCCTCTTGTACATGTAGTTCTCTCTGCTTGGAATATTTTACCTAACTCACTTCCTTGCATCTTTCAGATTTTGCTAGATGCCATCTCTACAGAGCAGCCATCCTCATGAGCTTTATCACATCTTACTCTCTCTTGGCCTGAATTATCTCTCTCCCTCTCCTCCACCCACAACCCCCCTTTTTTTCCCCAGAGGAACCCAGGTTGGCATAGTGGGCTATGAGTTCGGCTACTAACTGCAAGGTCAACAGTTAGAAACCACCAGCCGCTCTGAGAGAGAAAGAAGAGGCTTTCTACTCCCATGAAGAGAGACAGTCTCAGAAACTCACAGGGGCAGTGGGTTTGGAATGGGCTTGATGGCTTTGAGTTTGAGCTGACTGAGTTATCTCTAGCAGAGCACTTGCCCTTAGCCAATTGTTTATTGACCAGAACTTGCATCTGTTCTGTCTGCTCTGTTCGGTGCCTTTCCCTGTCCTTCATATTTGTAGAATAAAGTGAAAGAATGTGTTCTGAAATTGCCTTCCATGATGAGTTCCATCCCTTTGCCTTCTGTGCTGTTATTTTTCCCCTCATATTTTCTATTTTATTTTTATATTCTAACCCCTTCGTTCCTTGTGTTATTTTCCATGAGTTGAAACTTGATATTCTAGGAAATATACAGGTGATAATAGTATATCTAAGGTATGTAAGTAATTTACTTAGCATAATAAAATATTTTAAGCAAATTTAGATGTTATGAGAATACTTAAGTTTGAACTGGTATATGCTTTGCTGTGTACATTCTCAGTAGCAACAAAATCAATTTAAACTTTTTCCGTTTTTAAAATGCTTATGCGTGCTTTACCCCCTCAGGCGATTTGTATGGAACTTCTTCCGCCTGGAGAATGAACATCTGAACAACTGTGGTGAATTTCGTGCTGTGCGCGACATCTCTGTAGCCCCCCTGAACGCAGATGACCAGACCCTCCTGGAGCAGATGATGGACCAGGAAGACGGGGTGCGCAACCGCCAGAAGAACCGGCAGTGGAAGTACAGCCAAAGCATATCCCTGCGCCGGCCTCGCCTCGCTTCCCAGTTAGTATGGGGTCTGTCCCGGGGAAGCAGGTTTCTGTAAAGGTGTTTTATCGTGGAGTAACTTCTAAACTAAGATGCTATTGAGCTAGACCAAATAAAATTGCAGATACTCAACAGATCTCACCTACAATAAACAGCCACTTAATGTGGTACAACCTACGGAATGATAATGAGCACGTTGAGTGTAGCAGTCATTCGTGCATGACTTGCTAGCTTGGCACTCAAAGTACACTATTTGGGGAAATTTTGCTGGGAAATTATTTACATGACTAGCATATTTTATGCAAAAATCATTTTCAAGTTATAAATATTAGGACTCTGCCATTTCCCCTCTGTTGACCAAAGTACTTAATTTCCCAGTGTTATTCTTACCTGTGAAATGGGATTGTTTTGTCACTTTCTGACTTGGTAAGTTCTTAAAAGTGAAAATAAGGTAGTATATGATGGTGCACTTGAAATTTAGGGGTGGTAGCTAACAAAGTGGATTGGAATGAAGGGGCCAGGACCAAAAAGGCTTTTGAGGACCCGAATAAGCCAGAAGCTTAGTGTGAGTGAACACAAGGTGGGAAACAACACTGATCCTGGAGGCAGGGGA
>NW_022111324.1:22273323-22296391 GCF_000313985.2 Echinops telfairi
GAAGAGTATAAACAAACAAAAGAGGGGAAAGGAATGACCGGGAAGGTAAGTAGAAAGAGCATCAAAAGAGCATGATTCTAATAAAACCAGGGAAGCCTCTTGAGCAGGGGTCCTCGACCTTCCCAATGCCGCTACCCTTTAATGCAGTTCCTCATGTTGTGACCCTCAACCATTAAATTATTTCTTTGATATTTCATAACTGTAATTTTCTTCTGTTATGAATCGGGTGACCCCTGTTAAAGGGTCGTTCGACCCCCAAAGGGGTTTCGACCCACAGGTTGAAGACCGCTGCCCTTGAGGAAGCTGAGGGATGGTAAACAAAGGATGGGAAGGTCAGCAAAATAAGTATTTACAAAGGGCTAGAAGGGAATGTTGCCGGGGGTTGTGGTTCCTCGAGTTGAAGGGCTCATCCTTGACAGTCACCAGCAGAGGGCAACCTAAACATACGTTATTTCTACTTCAGAACCAGGCAGGCTTTGGGGAAATAGATTTTTATGCCCAATCTCAGATGTTTGGTGGAAAAACACTGGTAAAGTAGATTGCAATCAAAGGAAGATATTTATAACAGTGGACCTGGGTTGTGTGCAAGGGAGAGAGAAGAGAACCTAAAATAAGATCTTAGTTTGAATACTGACTCATTCGACCTTAACACGTTCTTTACCTTTTTGAATGTCAGTTTCCACTCTGCCAAAGGAAAATCATAGCCTATTTCACCAAAACCCTTTTTACCCCATAAGCCTTATAGGCTATAAAATATTTTAACATTGACAATAACAACGACCTCATTTCTCCTCTCCTTTTTCATTCAGAGCAGGAATCTTCTCTACAGCATGCTGAGTAGACAGTCATCATAGTAAAATTCATAAGTATAACAAAGCCCATAATAATATGACAAAATGTAATTTAAGACCATCAACTGATAATCATGATTAATAATGAAACTCATAACTGATTCTATTGTTAGTAGTAGCTAGCTGAAATGTCCTGTAATTTCAGCCAGCGGATACTAGCTGAGCTTTCTGACATAACCTAGAGTGTGTGTCTCTGCTAAATCAGACCTTGGCAGTTGGTTGAAGACGGGCACCTGCCGTGCTTCAGAGTCTGTTCTGCAGCTAGCTGACTCTCCTACTTTCAGGCAGATTTCAGTAGCAGTATTTCTATCATCTTCATAACTCCTTATATTTGTGTAGTGCTCTAGTGATGCTTTTGATACACACTTTTCTCATTTGATATCCAGACCGTACCCATGAGATGAAAGTATTAAGTGAAATGGGTATTATTCCTATTTCATAGGTTAAAACTGGCATGGAAAGCGGTCATAGCTATGCATCATTATAAAACCAAAGTCAGTATGTAAGAGTATCTTACAGATTAACTCATCAACTCATCATTACATATGACCTACAGGCCCTGGTGAGGTGGTAGTTAAGCACTGGACTGCTAGCCAAAAGGCCAGTGGTGTAAAGTCACCAGTGGCTCCTTGGGAGAAGAGACCTGACCATCTGTTCTCAAAGACTACAGCCTAGGCAATCCATGGGACACTTCTCCTCAGACCAACAGGGTCGCTATTGGTCAAATGGACTTGGCTACACACACGTTTGACTTAATTATTGTGGCTCTCAGGTGATTGTAATCTAGTTTCTTAGTGCTTTTCCAGGAATACTTGAAATTGAATCCAAAATTCAGGTAATAATCCATTTATTGAGTACACAGTGCCTATTTACGGTGTATGTTTAATTGAAAATGTACCTAAGATTTTGTATGTTGTGTGTTTTTATTAATTGATTGAATCCTGCCCCCCCCCTTATGCCCCTAGATCCAAGGCCCGTGACACTAAAGTACTGATAGAAGACACAGACGATGAAGCTAACACTTGAGTTCCCAGAAGTCTAGATGAGCATCCTTGGTTTCCTTCTCTTCAGTTCCCTCCTCGACCAACGCACCCTCTAGAACCTTTCCAGCTGGAACAGAAGACGCAGAACACATTTCCCGAGCTCTTCCAGATCGGATCCTATGGACTCCAAACAAGCTCACTGTGTTTCTTTTCTTTCTTCTGGTTTAATTTTAATTTTCTAGTTTTAAAACAAATATTTACTTCATTTTGCCAATCAGAGGACATTTTGAGGAACAAAAACATAGTATCCAATGGATTGTTTACAATCACAAGGACATAGATACCTATCAGGATGAAGAACGGGACACACGGACCTTCTGATGGGACGGTACCGAGTTAGCTCGGCTTCCGGTTGGCCTGGTTTTGACTGGTTAAAACCGGACATTGGTTTTTAAATTTTTTGTCAGTTTATGTGGAGAAATGTTTCCTTTCCTTCATACCCAGCGCAAAGGCACTGGCTGCACTTGCAGGGAAAGTGCAACGTAGGACAGTACCTTCATTCATGAAGCTACTTTTTAATTTGATGTAACTTTTCTTATTTGTGGGAGGGTTGCTGGGTGGGTGGGAAATAGGATGTATTTGTTACATACCGTTTTTCTCATTATTTATGAACCTTAACCATAAGAGAATGAGAGGCGTAACTCCTGTGCAGTGAAGGTGATAACGTGAAGAAGGCAGGGGAATGGTGACGAGTGCTTGAGAGGGCTCAGTCACACAGGAAGTACTTCTTGGATGAAACACCTGGCCACCAATTTGGACTTTTCTTTTTAATTGTAAACCAAAGTTTCTATTGCTGGCTTTTTTAGTTGCTATGGCGTTAAAGTCTTGAGCCTGTCTCTCGTTAACATACACACTTTCACACACTGGTTAAAATTTATGTAAGAGTCCAGACCTCCCCCACTCCCCTTAAGGAACAGATGTGGAACACAGTTGCCCACACCCGCTTATACCCACTGAGATCGTGCTTTCCTGTGCGTCCACGTGGAGGGTACTTGCAGGGAAGCTTTTCTGAACTCCAAGTTAGAGGACAAAGTGGTTACAGAGAGAAATAACCCTGTGCCCTCATCTTTCTTCTGGACTCATGCACTTGAGCCACAATTTGATCAAATGTAGACATCTGTCATGGAGAGATGGTGATTGAGCACACAGAACAAATTCTCCTTCCTCCTTAACAATACATTGACAGCTAAGACAAACCGTAGCAGCAGTTTTAAGGGACGAACATTAGATTTCATGGTCTCCCACAATAGTCGATATTGAGAGTCTAAAGTTGGTAATACATTTTTTAAGTATTTCTTAGAAATTTCCAGCTATCATAGTCTGCATGCATTACCCATTTCCACTTCTCTGTATCATTTTTTCACTTTGCCCTGGAGTCATCCAAATTGCTCTAAACCCATAAGAGATTTTACTTCTTTTGAATATGGTTGGCATTAAATTTAGTGTTTCTTTCATTATTTAACAAAATTAACAAGACACAAAAATAAAGTGTCTTTTAACCACTTCACCTCCACCCAAATGGAGAGGAAAATTTCAGAGTATTCATTTCTACCTGTGTGATTGACAGCAGTTGTCACATGAAGTACTTCACATTGCATACTGACCTGTTCCTGATCCCCATGCTACTCGAGAATCAACAGCAGTGGATTCATCCCAGCAAATTACTTCTGTCATTTTCAATTTGGTGTAGACAAAGGAGTCAGGAAGTAGAAGGGGCAGCGCTCATCACTTAGTCTTATAAACATTTGGCTCTGCCCTTCAATCCACCCTTTTCATTCCACCCCTTATATCACAAGTCTTTAGTCACCCCGTCATAACTTCAGGAGACTGTATTAAAGTTACGCTTAGCACTAAAGTGCTATCAATTAACTGACAAGTAGTTGGGGTTTTTTTAAGGAAGTTTCTTCCATCTTTGTTCTGACAATCTTCTAAAATTTCCTTTTCAGAGTAGAGAGGATTTTTTTTGTTTGTTTTACTGGAAAATCATCCAATTTCCTGGCTTTGGTTGCTATTTTTTTTGGGGGGGGGTGTGCTTTGCCAAGCATGTCCTGTGGCCCAGAACTAAAGAGAAACCATTTAATTACTGAATTTGGGGGTTGGTTTTTTTTTTCCTTTTTTCAGTATTTTAGTTTAAATAAATCAAATCACTTATAATAATCAGTGGTAACAATTTAGTGACCCTTGATAGATTAAAGATTGCATTATTTAAACTTGAGATTTTTACCCCCTACCTATTGGTTTGTACTATTGAGGGAGAGGGATGCTATCACTGGTCTGTCAAGAAACAGCAGTAATTATTATGAGATTATATAGATATGTCCAGTGGGCCAGTTTTTTCTTGTGCAAATAAAATTGGTGGTACTAATGTGTATCCAGAGCTATTTAAATGGTAAGCTTCATTCTCTCACAAGATCATACAGTTGACTTTTAGTATTTGAACTCCCTAATCTTTTCACTTTACTGTATCCTGTGGGCATTAGGGCTTTTGTCTTTCCTTAGAATCCTTGGCCCTAAACAGTATTATTTTTTTTATAGATTGAACAGTGTATCCCTTTTATGATGTTTGTCCTTTTGGCATAATCTAGTTAAGACTAGAAAGACTCAATGTAACAGCCTACCTGAAAGATGCTCAAATATGCATTTAAACTCACAGCTTTATGCTTGTCTTAAAACTCCAATGAGAAGTTTTCCTCCACAGGAAAGGTAGGAAACATACTGTAATGTGTAGGATTTTTCCTTTTAAAAGGCAACATGCATTTTACTCTCAATTTTGATAGAACCAAGCTTGGAGTGTGCTAAACCGCTCCTGAAGTTTTATTGGTGTACAAAATAGAAATCATAATCATTTTAAAGAGAAGCAGCCCACCCAAAGGTAGACTGTGTCTGATTCTAGGTTTAGAAATGCAGGTTTAATTTTATTTGAAAGACTCAATTTAGGATACCAGTGAAAATTCTCCTCAATAGAACAGCAAAGTAATATAAACAACAGAAGTAAAATTCATTTTTCATTTTATGATAGGTCGTGTAGAAAGCAGACAGAATTGGTTTCTTTCCTGTGCACAAATAAGCCTGCATATACTACTACAACAGAATAGTTGATGGATTTTTAACCATACAAGGAGGCACCAAAAGGACAGCAAAGCAATCATCATTAATTAGGTTGTAATAGGTATTTGTAAGACTGGAGAGAGTTAAAAACCCAAGTGCAACTTTGGTTCCTAGCATCTGCCATTGAACTCCTTAGAAGAGCTGCTTAGCTTCAGATTCAGAAGCCACGGTCTGAGAAGATGCCCGTCACCCCAGCAGTAGCCTCCAGGAAAATAACAAACCAAACCCCTTGCCACTCTGTCAGTTCTGTACCCTAGGGTCTCCAAGGCTATAATCTTTACAGAACCCCTGCCATCCATAACTTCCCAAGATTCTTAAGCAGTTCTGTCCAAGACTTTAACTAAGCTTTGACTAGAGGAAACTTGTTGAGACACGGTGTCCATCCACCATGGTTTGACCAAAAGGACATTTGCACGTTCACTCGAGAAAGAAAAGTGCATCCATCTCTTAGCAGTTATTCATTCTAAGGGAAGACAGGAACAGAACAAGAAGAGAAGTAATTGGGAGCAGCAGAGAGGAGCAGGAGGTGCTGGGCGTTGGTTCGGAGCAGGGTAGTTCAAACCCGGGCCTGTTGATCTGAAGATGAAGACTCATGGCTGTTATGTTGCTGCTGAGACACCTACCTGCCTTTGTTGTCATGCCACTGTTTTATTTAAAATTCAAGAGTCTGAAGTGATTGCACTTTATTTGGTAAACATTTCAGATTATAATTGTCTTAACAGTGTGGAAGAAACTTGCCTAACACCCTCAAAAAAATGAGTATTCCTTACTGTATAGTGTATTTGAATTTTTAAAATTACACTAGCTGCAAAGTTTTTTTCCTGAAAAAATATTACTGAATGAATGACTTTCTAACTATAAAATGATGATGTTTGTCTCATCTCAGACAAAAACCAATGTCACCACAGGTAAGATCTATTAACTAGGTGAAGACTAGAAGTTCTTGCAGACCTTTTTAACAAGGTAAAGGAGATTCAATCAAATGTATCCACTTAGTTCCTTTCCTCTCTGGTGGGTCTAAGATACATTTCTTGCTGCTGGCCATTAGCTGAAGCACAGAGTTTTTCAGTTCCTTGTACACACAGACATTGCTACATCTCAAGCATTCTTGATGGTAAATCTGAAAACTCCCCCCTTTCTGCCTTGTACTTGAAGTCAGAGCACAGTGGCAAAATGTGGGATATAGTTGGTTGGTTATATTAAAGCACAACAAACTTGTGCTGGTTGGTTTTATAAGCCAATCATTTAACCAGCATTGAACCACACCAAAAACCCCAAATCCACTGCCGTTTACTTGAATCCCACCCAAGGTATAATTGTCCCCACAGGGTTCCCAAGACTGTAAATCTTTACAGGAGCCACTGCTACATCTTTGTCCCTCGGCAGAGGTGCTGACCCACCTTTTGGTTAGCAGTCAAGCGCTTCCTCGCCACGCCACCAAGGCTCCTGTATTAAACCACAGTACTCACCAACTACAGGAACGAAAGCAACTCCTTAGCTTTGAAAGGAGATGAGAGGAGGAGCCTACTGGTTGAGATGACTCATAATGCCTTCCGAGTAAAATTAGAACTTCAGACAGGCCACCACCATGCCGTGTCTGCGGAGGCAGTGAGGGGCTAGATGAAAGTTTACCCTGGGGAAAAGAGAGCTATCGTACTTCTTTCCATCCCAAAGGTATTTCTTTGTAACAAACCTGCCATTTCCTTTGTTACAAAATCAAAGCTTCACGGTGCCATCGATCTCAGGAGGACAATCAAATAACCTGCTGTCTGCTTGGATGCCGCGTGTCCAGTAGTCTCACGGTCCCGGTCTCCGGTTGTATACCTTCCAACCAGTGACTGACGAAACTGCCACCGAATCACCTGAGTTCTTCCTGTGCTCGTGCCCCTGCACCACCACCAATCCCAGGGAAGCCTGCAGCCTGTGCGTCCAGAAACCGGGCCTGCTAAGAGCGGGATCCTGGCCCAGCTTCCCTCCAGCACCTTCTCTGAAGTCCTTGCCTGTGGCAACACCAGCATGGTGGGAACAGGGCAAAAGGGAGGGAGGGTCCCGACAGAGTAACTGATCATGACATCGTTCTTCTTTTGCACTGTAAAATGAAACTGGTCCGCCCACATCACATTTGCAAAGCGAGCAGGACTGGCTCGATCACATTGTGGACAGGACGACTTTGCTATTTTCCTGATGGTATCGGCACTGAAGCTTGTATCAGTGATGAGTATTCAGGAGTCGGATGGGAAAAATGTCTTTTGTCTTTTCAAGCCCTCTCCCCTTCTCATGTTTGCTTCTCCTTCCCTTCACGCGCTGTGTTGGTCAAAATGATCCTGTCCTATGAAACCCTGAGCTGTAGTTGTCAGAAGTAACTATGGAATGTGATTAGTCCTCTGTGGGTGCTGCTTTCTCGCTGTTTCTCTTTTTTACTCTCTCCACTCTGATAATGGAAAAGGTGACGTCAAAGAATTAATGCTTGCTCTGGGCTCCTGTTGTGTCTGTGACTATGCGACTAGCCGACTCCTGTCCTCCTTACCTGGGTAGAATCCTTATGAAATGTGGAGTTCCCTTCTTGACTAAGTAGGTTAAATGCACAATGTGGTACTGTTTTAGAGTTTCTAGATGGTTGTATAAAACAAAAAGTTAATGTGGTTATGTGTTTTTAAAAGAAAATAAGTGATTGGTTACAAAACTCTGTCCTTTTTTCATTATTACAAGTTCTGTTTTCCAACAGTGTGCTGCCTCCTCTGTCGCTGACGAGTGTGGTGTGTGTGTGGCTGGGGCTTGCTCGCTCCTGGAGCTTTTGGATTCCAGAACATGAATAGCGAACACAGACTTCAAGGGTGAAAGAAATTAAGCTATTTCGCTAAGTTAATAATTATTTGGCTGGCTTTTTAAATGTAGTCTGGTAGGAGGTGTGGCCCTAATGCAATGGCCTTGATGCAGTGCATCATTTGTTAGCTCACACACAGAGGCTCCAATATTAGGTGAAGTGGTGTAGTTAGTTACTAAGTTACAGAGCTGGGCACCTATTACCACTACCTATCCGAACCCTGGTGGTTACGCCTTGGGCAGCAATCTGCATGGTCGGCAGTTCCAAGAGATCAAGGCGGGCCTTTCTAGTCCCATAAACAACAGTTCCAGTCTTGGAAACTTAACGTGGCAGTGAGTTTACCCATGTTTTCTGTATCATTCTTGAATGAATCATCACTCTTTATATCTTTAGAGGAGAAAATGCGACACTAACATCCTATACCTAAAATGCCAACAAAAAAATTTTTTTGATTGACTGTAAAACATCTATGCAAAAACAACAACAACATCTAAACCTTTTCATTTTATTTTAGTTCCACTAGCTCTTGCTTTGTTTCAGTCTAGGCCAGTGGTTCTCAACCTTCCTCATGCCGTGACCCTTTAATACAGTTCCTCATGTTGTGGTGACCCCCAACCATAAAATTGTTTTCATTACTACTTCATAACTAATTTTGCTACTGTTAAAAATCAGGTGACCCCTGTGAAAGGGTCGTTTAACCCCCAAAGGGGTCACAACCCACAGGATGAGACGTGCTGGTCTAGACTAACCCAGAATAGGATAGTGCAGATGTTGCAGGCCAAAGTCTAGACAGGCTCAGCAGGTCCATCAATACGCAATGTCCCTTCCTGCAGGCAGCCAACGCAGTGAAACCTGTGAGAGCTGGAGCTCGGGGCTGTCTCTCGGTTTCTACTGTTGACGGGGTGCAGTCAACCACATCTCACTCACTCGGTTTAGTAGAAAATCAGTATTTATGTTTCCCTTTTCTGACAGGTTCCAGCTTTAACAGGTTTTATTATATTCAACATTTGTGTGTCCCTGGTGTGTATCAACATGGAACATCTCACACGTGGGCCCACTGTCCTTTATTCCAGTCTACTCAGATCAGCGGTTCTCAACCTGTGTGTGGCAACTCCTTTGGGGGTCGAACAACCCTTTCACAGGGGTCGCCTGATTTTTAACATCGAAAAGACATTTTCGATGGTCTTAGGAACCGAGACACTGCTTCTCTGTCCGTCTCCAGGCGGGTCCACCCACATGCAGATATGCCCATATACAAGTACTCGGCGTGCAGACTGTGACCCACACTACACCATGCTCCAAGACAAAATTTCATTTGTCATTAGAAATAAATATTTCACAATATGTAATTGCATACTGTTTTGTGATTAATCACTATGCTTTAATGATGTTCAATTTGTAACAATGAAAATACAGTGAACCCTTGTTTATCGCGGTTAATCGGTTCTAGACCCTACTGTGAGAAATTAAATTCTGCGAAGTAGAATTCCTTATTTGTAAATCAAATATTTTCGTAGTTAGAGCATAGAGGACATGAAAAAAACACCCTTTAGTCACCATTACACTCGTATTACCCAATTTATTAAACAAAAAAGGGAAAATACAGTAAAACATTTTGGACGTTATAATTATCATTTATTATTTATTATATTATTTATGGCATCTAGTTTACAGTATTACATATTTCACATACAGTATTATTATACATAGTTCTTACAAATACTGTAATCAATGGCGTGCAACCTCCACGATTTTCTTGCCATCTTTGATTATATATCCAAAAGTTTTACCTTTTCCTGGATGGTGAGCATCTTCCTCTGGCGCTTATGTTTATTGTCAGAAGGCTTAGAAGAAGCAGTTCGTTTAGGAGCCATCATAGGGCTTAGATAAAATTTCATAAAACTCGCAAACAATTACAGTACACTGTACAAAAGCAAAAATGCATCTGATACGTAGCTCCGATACGTAGCGATGCAGACACAGTATGAGCCAATCAGTGGCAGTAATGACAGAGCATGCGCTGTTAAGCAAAAACCGCGATAGAGTGAAGCCGCGGAAGTCGAAGCGCGAAGTGGCGAGGGTTCACTGTACATCCTGAATATCAGATATTTACATGACAATTCATCACAGTAGCAAAATGACAGTGATGCAGTAGCAATGACAATAATTGATGGTTGGGGGTCACCACCACACGAGGAGCTGTGTGAAGGATTGCGGCATGAGGGACCACTGGCTCAGATGAAGAGGCTGCTCTCCCAGATGATGCATTCGGCCTCTGGGATGGCTCATTTGAACCTAGCAGAATGGCAAAACCAAAACTGACCAATCCCTCTGTTAGGGTCCCTACAATATATGTGCATGATCCCACCCAACAAGGATGCCATGTGCCATCTTTACAGTATTAGCAGTCCATCCAATCCCTTGGGTGGGCTGTAAGCACCCCACATTGGCATAGTCCACCTCAGTCACTTGGCAGTTAGAAAGGTGATGGCTCCATAAAGTGCCGCACTGCCGTCGAGCCCCTTCCAGGTCCTGGGGACGCTCTAGCACAGAGTGGAGCTGCCCCTTGGGTTTCCGAGACTAGCTCTTTTTTTAATATGTTTTACTGTGTTTGGGTGAGAGTTTACATAGCGAATTAGGTTCCCATTAAACAATTTCTATACAGACTATTCAATGACAGTTGGCTACATTTTTCACATATCAACATTCTTTTCAGTGGTTTTCTAGATACAGTATTCACAAATCATACACATTCGCTTTTAAAATAAGTTGCATGTACATCGTCACAATCCGTTCCAGTGCGCCTTACCGCCTCCTCGATTCCTTGTCGGCTCCCCAAACCCCCTCACCCTCCCTGTCTCCCAGCACATACACCCAACAAACCCTTGAATCAGCACTGCACCTGCCATGCTTCACAGTGACCTACAGGACAGGGTAGAGCTGCCCCTGTGAGTGTCCAAGACTGTAACTCTTTATGGGAGTGGGAAGCCCCACCTTCCTCCCCAAGGAGCGGCTGGTGGTTTCAAATTGCTGATATGACAGCAGCCCAAAGTATAACCACGATGCCACCCGGGAATAATAACATTCAGGAGGAGGAGACATTCTTTTTCCAAATGTAGAGCTCTATGGTCACCAGGAGTTGACACAAAATCATATTTACCAACATGTTTTAAATGGCCAGTAGATAGAGGGGCTTGTATATTTATTAGTCACTCCAGAAGCCTATAGATACCTTCATTGTTGAATACCTTTAGGAAGAAATGGGATTTTTACCAGCTTCAGAGACTGCTGCTTATGGATGATCTCTCCCTAGCAAACACTAGTCTCCTTGCTTGTGTAACAGTTGTGTGAAAACTTGATTCAGATGCTACCCTGACCTTTGACCTTTTTCACAGTGTCCTCTCCCTGTACCAGCCACTCCCCATCCCTCCTGTATCCTCCCCTACCCTCCTTCCCAGCTAATAAAATGCTCACCACTAGTGAATTGGAATGATATGTGGGAGGAAGGCACACTCTTGCAATACATTTAAAATATAAGCTGGAAATAGTACTTATTGGACAATGAGATTGAATGCTACAGCTATTGATGTCTGTATCTGAGGCCAAGCCACTGAAGGCCAGGTGTAAACATGTGCTTCATCAGTTCTGTACAAAGACTTCAAAATGCATGGCAGAACTTTAAAAGGCAGTTCAACAGCCAACCAAACCCATTGCCATCAAGTGTGTTCTGACTTACAGCAAGCATCTCTATATAGGGTTTTCATGACTGTGAATCTTTATGGAACCAGATAGCCTCCTCTTTCTCCCACAGAGCTGCTGGTAGGCTCACAGCATCTACTTTGTGGTTAGCAGGCCAACACTTAACTGACAGTGCCACCCGGGCAGATCTACTTTATAAGGTTAAGCCCTTGATTGGGTAGGCCTGACACATCAGATGGCACCATTTCCCTGGATTCTCCCACCCCACGTTCCATCTCCATTCTATGTTGGAAGACCAAACTGAAGAGGCCTCTCATCCAAAGCTACATGTATAGCCTTAGCACCCTCCAAAACTGAACTGAAGCTATGCTGGGCCTGTTGAGGGAGTATGGAGATCTCTTTACCCTAAAGGACAAACTTGAATAATTTTCTTCAGAGGCAGAAGTTAAAGTCCCAAATATACATTTTTTTTTCCAAATGGTGATACTATGTAATTTTTAACATCAACCCTTCCTCCACCTCTCATACTCCTTCCCATCTTTGGGTCCATAATTCACTGCAACCCTTCTCAGAATTCAGAAGCTATCGAGGTAATGAGGCTAGCATCATTGTGGAGAGTGGGAAGTCCCAAATCTGTGAGCCAGGCATCAGGCTGGAGGCTTCTGATTCGTGGCTGCAGGGCCGAGGAACCCAAATCAGGTCAGACAACAGGTTGCTGGCTCACAAGGCTGTGGGAGCTGGAGAATCAAGTCAGATAACAGAGTATTGGCTGAAGGTCTAGGAACTGAGGCACAGATACAGGATCCAGAAAAGACCCTTTATGTGAGCAAGGCTGTGGAGGGTGGTAACTCAGAGGTAAGTAAGGGTGATGACTTCAGTCATACCCTCTAGTAAGGTGGTGACTCCAGATACATCCTACCCTAATTCTGCTTTACTAACAGACAACTCACTCCCAAATAGTCATGTAGAGGCACATCACAAAATGGAGGTTATTTGTCTCATACTACTGCCAAATCAGTGGAAACGATGCCCCAGTCAAGGGTCTATGTAATCTTAACCATCACCGGTTCCATAGACCCTGTTTGGTCTAATCCCCTTGGTGGACCACACACACTTTTATTTACATAGTCCCAGCCAATCACTGTGGAAGTCAGAGGCTATGGCTAGAGCCATATTAAGTAATTCACTGACCCACAAGAGCTTCAAAACATAGCGTATACTGATGGGGGTTGGAGGAGATGCCGAGAGGGCTTGAAGAACAAAGCTAGACTATAAGGTTGAAGTTTGTTTGTTTTTAACCTGGAATTGCTCCCCCCCCCCCCAAGATAGAGAATGCTAACATCTTTAACAAGGCCCCCAGGAGTCCTTGCTGCTAGCCTGATTCCTGGAAACATGGAAAAAATTATAGTCCTTTTTTTTTTTGCAAAATTGAAATTCCAAAATTGTCACGATAGATAGTTGATGAATCCTCAAGGGCTTTGGCATTGGGCATGTTGAAATGGAAACACTACAGCCAGAAGGTCATAAGAAGTTAACTGGTGAAAACATTATTAAAAGTAGAGTTGACTTTACTGTAGGATGATAGAGGATACTATTATCAACTGTGTTAACTGATATCAAAAGAGGTGACAGGACTCTAACCCAGAGCCAGAAGACTGCAGTTTTAGGACCCAATGTTCCTAGAGAAGACCGAGAAGAGCAGCACTCTCCTTGTGTTACTGGGGAGAAATTGAAGCTGGAAGGCCAGGCGGCCGAGGCAGTTGTCCCAGTAAAAAGTCACAGCCCCTTGCCACTTCTGAACTGGAGCCAGTTTCCAAGCACAGAGCTACTGACTGATGATATGGCAGGGCCCCTAGATGAAGGACCCTGCAGTATGACAGCAAGTACACATGACCCCTGCATCTTCCCCCGAGCCTTATGGCTTTTTTTTTTTTCCAGGTAAATAAATGTACCCTGTGGGAAAGGGACTACACAGGCATTTTGAGAACTGTTGGACATAGGATCAGAATTGTCATTGATGTCCAGAAACCTGAATCATCACTACGTTAAAAGGGACATCTGAGCTCAGATAATGCAGTCCTGACCAAGGTCCAGTTTACACAGTGGTTCACTGCATCCATGGACTCACCTTGTGGTCATTTCCTTATTCCTTAAAGATATCATTGGGATGACCGATTTGGCAGTTGATACAATTCCCACATTGCATCCTTGGTCTGACAGAGCTATTAGGAAAAAGAAAGCGAACATGTGAAACTAACCCTTCTCCCACCTCCCCCAGGCACAATAACTTTAGAGCCATGTCTAGAGAGGAAGTCCAAAGCCAGATTCATTGTCATCTAGTCCATTCTGACTCTCGGGAACACTGTAGAACAGGGTAGAACTGGCCCTGTGGGTTTCTAAGACTGTCCGACTTTTTTTTTTAAACAAGGTGTATTTAAACAAAAAGATGCTTGACTTGAAGGGAAAACTATGTAGGCTTCATTTCTTTGAGAGTAATTTACCCCTACTTAAAGACAGTATTGCCCTATATGTTAACAGTTACTTACAAAAATGTTATAAAGTTTCCCTTGGTTTTATAATGATAAATGAAAAACATTCAAATGTTCCAATTGAACAAAGTAGGCAAGGGTTTGGGGTTTTTTTGGTTGCACTTTTGGTTTTTGTTTGTGTTAAACAGTGAGAGCAAAGTAGCAGTGCAATATAAAGAGCATGCCACTAATGGAGTGGGGGTGTTTGCACAGAACTAGCATTTCCCCATCCCATCTCCACTTGATGTCAATCAAAACATACCTTTGGTCATTTAGTAAAAAAAAAAAGGGGTGGGGTGGGGGAATACAGTATGCTTGTGCACATGCACCAGTTCCTTGATGTACAATAAAGGAATGGGGGAGGGGAAGTGAAAGAACAGAAAAAAACGATATAGTAGTCGTCAAGAGGTGGTGGAACCACCTGGTTTTCTAATCGAGACTGGATTTTTGGTCGGTAAGAAGAGAGTTCTGGGGGAAAGAAAGAGATTCCCTTTTTTTTTTTTTTTTTTGAGATTCCCTTTTGGAAGACACCTCCTGTCTGCTGCTGCTGCTGGAACATATCCATTGTATCTTCATCCTCCATTTCCAACGGTGCAGGTGTGTCTGTCTCATTGATTAGCTGTCCGTCAAATCAGAATCGATCTGCCTCATTGACCAACCCTATCGTTCAAATTAGGCTTTCATTGGTTTACTACGTGACATGTGCTCTTAATCTTAACCTGCACCACAGAACCAACCTGCCCAACACCTTCAAAGTCAGATGATCATTGTTCTCAGTCTTGACTCCTTCCTTGGGTTTCCCTTTGGCCATGATGAGCCCTGGAGTCTCCTCAGCTGCTGCTTCACAAAAGAGGTACCAGGTCAGCCCTGAAGGAGTGGCAGAAGGAGGAGGTGGCAGTGGTGAAGGAAGAGGGCATCCGTGCCAGACTGTAATTCTTCATAGGAATAGAAAGTCTTGTCTTTCTCTCTCAAAGGGGCTGGTGGGTTCAGGCTGCCAGCCTTGTGCCCAATGTATAAGCCACTTTATCACCAGATAATAAAACTTAGTTTCACTCAATCTTGCTCCTCCTTTCCATCCTTGTTCTGCTCACCAGCCTGGCCCCTGAAGAAACTGAATGGACTAAGGAGGGTTACTGTAGACCATCACACATTCCATCAAGTATAGCCCAATCACAGTCACCATACCAGAGCTACCTGCTATCGATCAACTTAATTCTGACTCTACAGGACAGAGTAGAACTGCCCCTGTGAGTTTCGAAGACTAAAATTTGACTGGGATAGAAAGCCTCATCTTTCTCCTTCAGAGCAGCTGGTGGTTTCAAACTCCTATCACTAGGGTTAGTGACCCAACACAAAATCCACTATGCCACCAGGATTCCTCACTCTACCAGAAGTGACACCTGATAAAGTAGCTCAGTATTGCCTCAAATACTTGGCATGTAGCCATTGATTTGGTTAAAGCATTCTTTTATTCCCAATAAAATCAGAACAGTTCATTTTGCATGGAAATGACAACAATATGCGTTTACTGTTTTGCTCCATTATGGTGAGACCAAAGGGAACTGCGCCGGCTGAGCATCCACAGAACATCCCTTTGATCCATGATCTCAGTGACATGTAGATTGGACTGGACTAGGGGTCCGGTAACCTAGGGCGTGCCAGAGCATCTCCAAGTAAAAGACAAATAATTGCATCTTATACTTCTTATCAGGAAGAAGGTGCACACACACCTGGCAGGCCTTTGGGTTGTTTGGTATATTACACCGAAACCAGGGAATACTACTCTGGCTCACCATGTGTTATGAAAGTATTCCACCAGGAAACAGGACACCAGGAATCCCAGGCTGCCGTGCCAGCAATTCTGCTGATGCTGTAAACTGACCCTGTGGGATTGAAGAAATCAGTGGTGGGGAGAGATGCCACGTAGAATCTGTGGCAGTCCCAGTGAGGGAATCACAATACAAATCCTTAGAGCCCTGGAGCAAGATCATGCCATCTGCTGTGAAGAATTATATGCCCTTAAAAAACAATGCCAAATTCAACAACAAAACAAAAAAATTTTTGGAGAGGCTACAGAGACTGGAGCTCTCGTACAATGCTGGTGGGACTGAAAATATGTACAACCACTGTGGGAAACAATGTGGCGTTACCTCAAACAACTGGCAATAGGAATTTCATATGATCCAGAAATCCCTCTGCTGGGTATATATCCTGAAGTAAATTAAGAGTCACAACACAAATAGAAATATGAGGGAGTACCCCCCCAAGAAAACAGGAATTTGTTTTTTCAAAGCTATGTATTTAATTTTTTTTTACAAAGCAACCTTATCAACTTTAAAGTACTCTCCATTACACTTAACACATTTATCAAATCTGCGATTCCATTCTTAGATATATTTTTCAAACTCCTCCCTCGTTTTTTTCTTCACCTCTTCTACATCGTCAAATACCCTTTTATGCCCCTCTGCATTCATAGAAACAAAAAGAAGTTGCACAAGTGAGGTCAGGTAAAGTCCATGGTGCAAGAGAGGTATGCTGGTTTTTGCCAAAAACTGTGCACTGAGATGACTGAGCAGGTGAATTGTCATGTTGGCAAAACTAGTCCCTGTCTGCCACAAATCAGGCCTTTTTGTCACATCCTGTTACACAATCTTTTCAGAACCTCTAAATAGAAAGCTTGATTAACAGTCTGACCTGGTAGAATGAACTCCAAATACACTAGGAGTCAATATTTTCATCGATTTGGGAAGTTGATGGATATCCAGAATGAAGTTTGTCACTAATGGACATTTCACTTTTTTTGAAAAGAGAAAACCACTTGTACACTTGATCTCCCCCCCCCCTCAATAGCACTGTCCTTAGCTGTGTTCAATATCACAACAGTTTCTGTGGCATTTTTTTCCCAAACAGGAAACAATTTTATAACCTCACGCTGTTCTCTTGAATCAGCCATCACAAAAAAGGTTCGAGCAAAACTGCTTTTACAAAATAATTCACTCTGACCAGAGAGAACCTTCCCAGACAATGCCACTGATTGCACTAACTCAGAGCGAGTTGCTGGATGCTCGCTCGCCTAGCAGGAAAAATGTGTCCTATGAAAGCTCCAGGCTGGTGTGCTTCTTCCATGTGGGCTTTGTTGCTTCTGAGCCAGATGGCCGCTTGTTTACCTTCAAGCTTTTAAGACCCCAGACGCTATATCCTTTGATAGCCGGGCACCATCAGCTTTCTTCACCACATTTGCTTATTCACCAGCTTTGTCTTCAGTGGTTGTGTCCGGAAGGTAAGCATCGTAGAATGCCAATTTAATAGAAGAAAGTATTCTTGCATTGAGGGAGTACTTGGTGGAGGCCCAATGTCCTTCTGCTACTTTAATACTAAACCTATAAATATAGGCACATAGATCTATTTCCCCATCTCATATATAAATATATTTGCATATGTACATGTCTTTATCTGGACCTCTATAAATGTCCTTTACCTCCCAGCTCTTTCCTCTATTTCCCTTGACTTTCCTCCTGTCCCACTGTCATGCTCAGTCCCCACCAGGGTTTCAGCAACTCTTCTTTATTACATTACCCTTGATCATGCCCTTTGATGAGGTGTCGAAGAGATCAGGTATCAGGCATCATCAGAACAAAAAATCTTACCATAGTGAATGAGAGGGGAGTGTGGAGTGGAGACCCAAAGCCCACTTGTAGACCACTGGAGATCACCTTGCAGAGGGGTCTCGGGGAGGAGACGAGTCAGTCAGGGTGCGATGTAGCAACGATGAAAAATACAACTTTCCTCTAGTTCCTAAATGCTTCCTCCCCCCCTCCCAACCCCCCCACTATCATGATCCGAATTCTGCCTTTCAAGTCTGGCTAGACCAGAGGATGTACACTGGTACAGATAGGAACTGGAAACACAGGGAATCCAGGGCGGATGATCCCTTCAGGACCAGTGGTGTGAGTGGCGATACTGGGAGGGTAGAGAGAGAGTGGGTTGGAAAGAGGGAACCGATTACAAGGAACTATATGTGACCTCCTCCCTGGGGGACAGACAACAGAAAAGTCAGTAAAGGGAGACGTTGGACAAGGCAAGATATGACAAAATAATAATTTATAAATTATCAAGGACTCGAGCGAGGGGGAAAAATGAGGACCTGATGCCTGGGGCTTAAGTGGAGAGCAAATGTTTTGAGAATGATGAGGGCAATGAATGTACAGATATGCTTTGCACAGTTGATGTGTGTATGGATTGTGATAAGAGTCGTATGAGCCCCTAATAAAATGATTTAAAAAGAAAAAGAAAGCTCTACCCAGTGGAGCCTTTTCCCGGTTGTTTTGGGGGCTACCCCCTCGAATGCATGAACTCCCATGTTCATTACAAGTCCTGTTCACAATAGCATGAAGATGGGCATTCTTAAATGCTCATTAGTAGAGGAATAGGTAGTGAAACTTTGCTACATAATCATATTGTGCATCATTAAAAAAAAAAGCAATGAGGGCACTAAGCATGTCGTGGCACAAATGGACCCATTACACTGAGTCAAATCAGCCAATCTCAATAGGACAGACATTGTAGAAGACCATGGTAGAAAGGGAAAAGATAAAAACTGATACCAAGGAACAGACTTTGGAGATTGCCAAGGTGGTGGGAGGAGGGGGAGAGAAGATACAGCAATGGGCTAGACTGCGGATGGGTATTAACTTGGGAGAAGAGAAATCAAGGTACTGGTGAAGGTGTTGATTAGTAGTTTACACTGTTAAATACAAGGTGGATGATCTGAAATGTAAACCTCTACCTGGTTTACAATAAGAAACTGTTACGGAAAAAAAAGAAAGCAACTCCAAGTCTATTGGTGTGTCCTGGTAGATAAGAATGCTTGACTTCAGTTTACTAAGTGACCTTGTGGCTAGACATGTTCATCATAAGCTGGGTCCTATAACATCTAACCAGTCAGAGGGGCCTAACACCAATCCATTGTGCGATGGAAGTGGTACCCACAGGGCAGTGCACAAACAGGATCAGAGGGCACAAATCAGCTACAGGAGCAAGTAATCCAAGTCATCACCCCTGGTGCACACTAGTGGTTGCAGTGCAACTCCCATAAGATGAGCTGAAAGAGGAAGGCAAAGTATGAACTTGCTTCAGCTCGATATGTAATAGCAAGCTAAAATTGGGTGGCAGCTGCACTACACCTGTATTCAGGGGTAGCCTTGACAGAGAAATCCTCCCAATAGGGCTTTGATTAGTGCACCTGGTCATCCACTTCCTGTGAAAAAGTCATCCAACGTTAGAATATCAAGTGGCAGATGATCTGGCCAGTAGCTCAAGAGCCCAAAAGATTGAAGAGAAGGAGTCTGTGGTAGTAGTATGTGGATGGATTTATGGGAGTGGACAGGACAACTTTGTATTACATTTAACACCCGCCAAAGACTACCCACCACGGAGAAAACACTAAACAAATAGGGTGACAGCCCGTTGACTTCAGTCACCAGGGTTGGCATGAAACCGTGAACACGGTGGCTGTGTGGCAGAGATGGAGGCTGTGCATGGGCCCAACAGCCTGGAAGCTCACTTATCACAGATAATTTGACTCTCTCCTGTGCCCAGTCTGCCTGCAACTGAGACCAAGACTGACTCTGAGATGGCAACATACCTCAAGAACAACCAGCCATTTGCTGGCAAGTTGACTACATTGTACCCTTTTCATTCTGGAAAGACCCAGTACTTTGTTCTTTCTTCTTGCAGGATTAGACACATATTCAGGATATGGTTTGTCTTTTCTGACTACAGTCTCAACCAGCATCTGAAGATTTATCATGGGTTTGACCCCCTGGCATATGATTCCACGTAATATCACTTCGGATCAGCAAATTTGTTTACAACAAAGGATGTGCAGGGGGGAGCCCGTGGCCATGGGAGTCACTGGTTGTCGCACACAATGCAGTACCTAGAGGCTAGTTACCAGCCTGGAGCCATGTTGGAGTGGCATACCAAAATCAAAAGAGAGGAAGTCATAGATAAATTGCCAGATCTAAGGCTCTATGAGAATGAGCTGTCATCTTCCAGAATACAGTCTATACATTGAATCAAAAACCTGTCGATGGTACTGTGTCCCTGGGAGAAAGGACACATGAGTCTTAGTACCAAAGAGGAGATGGAATTGCCCCCACTTACTACCTTGTCCCTTTTAGCCCCTCACTCTGAACTTTGTGGAGTTGAAAATCCTGGTCATATTGAATTATAAACTAGGGTACTTTGGGCTCTCTGGGTTGAAGAGCCAGTAGGCATGAAAAAATAGTCACCGTTTTTTCAGGGTAAGTTTTTGTATTTCAGTAGAAAACTAGAGATCATCTAAAGCAGGGGTCAGCAAACTTTTGAGATGGAAGAGCCAATCCTGTCCATAGAACAATCTTAAAATTATTTGAGAGCCATAAATACATTTTTACAAGCAAATGAAATCACCATTATCTGAATAATTTTTATTATCTGAATCATTTTACTTCAAAGCCCACATACATGCATACTAAAAGAGCCACATCTGGCTGGACAGCCACCGTGTGCCGGCCCAAATCAGAGCACTCCCTCAGGGTGTCCTACTCTAGCCCTCTACCTGACTTGGCCTGAAGCAATTTCACAGCGTTGTCTTTGAGCACTGTCGGTTACTGATAGATAAATTCTGTATTGTCTGGTAACAGTTTTTTCTGTTAGTGACCCCTTCTCTACTGTAGAAATCAGTTTTGTCTCAATTTTCAATTCATCTTGACCTTCCTTTATTCCGTGTAAGTGTGTCCTTTTGAACTGATTACAACAGGTTACAGCTTCTCCCTCCTGCTGCTGCTTTTGCACTGAGGCCGATATGAGATGCATTGACTTCAGCATCTCCCTGAAGGGTTCACTAGAGAAGCAAATCCAGCAACACTCAAATATGGCAAGGAAGGGCTTTATATCCAGAAGCAACCAGACATCAAGAAAGTCTCTCTTCAGACTCACGCAGCCACATGCAATGATGCAGAATGCAGGATGACCACAGGTCGGTGGGTGCAAAGTCTTGTGGATCCAATGGTGGTGGATGTATCTTCGGGGCTCTGGCACGTCCTGGCTTGACAGCAGGAAGGTGAAGCAGAGGGTTGGGTGGGGTGGGGGGAGGTTCCCAGGGCCCTCCTTATGAGAAGGTCACGTCCACAAGGAGGCACTGTCAGGCTGCAAACTGATGGATAGGTTGAATACCATCCCTACACAATTATATATCTTTTAAGTTGACATGCAATTATGTGACTACCACAATCCCATTGATAATGAATTCAAATAGAAATTAAAACCTTTTAAGCTTTCCTTTTTCGTCTCTATTCATAGCACTAGTGTTTCTTACCAAAATAATGTAAAGACTTTTTTAAAATAAAAGGCTGGAACCAGCTGCCATTTACCCCAGAGGAGAGAAGCCTGTGCTGTGAAGCCCTGAACCACGCTCCAGGCAGCCGGAAGGAAGAACCTGGGTGAACACTAATTCCCTAGCGTGCTCATTGCTACTTTGAGGGCAATGCTTTTGAGAAAGGCAGAGCTAAACAGAGATGAAATAATTCAGGTTTGTTTTGTTTCCTTCCGGATCTCCCTGAACCTTTAAAATGCCACATTGTGCCTCAATTAGCTGACCTGGAGATGAGATAGAATACATCATCTCTCAGACCCTTTGGGTCTGAAATCCCCTCTTTATCACGACCACGTACCTTAGCTCAGCCCAGGAAAAAGCTGTCACGGGGGACCTGGGAGGTGGATTCTGCTCAGGGCATTAAGCTGCTCCTGAGGCTTATTCTTGTCTTCAGTAAATGCTCACAGGCTGGTGGGGGGAGGAGGCAGCTAAGACAGGAACAACCCTCCATCCAATGTCCCCACCCCCAGCAGCAGACACTGCACTACCAGCTCCTGCTCCGAGTGCAGATGGGCTTCAGGACTGGCGGCCTAAACTCCCAAACACCTGGCCAGCCAGTCTGAGACGGAGCAGAACCACACAGCCCTCGAAGGGCGCCCCTCCAGCCTGCCTCCTATGGAAGAGCCAACTGGAGGCCAGCTAGCCTGCAGATGCCAGCGGGAGCTCCCAGGATGATGTCCCCACCTCCAGGGGAACAGAAGGTGCAGCCACCCTTCGGATCTTGACAGGCAGCAGGGCCCATCCAGGGGAGAAGGGTAGGGAAGGCCCCCTGCTGACGGTCCCCCATCTTTTCAGTCAGTCCGAAGGGACTACTATCTGCAAGATAAACAAACTCTGGGCCCCCTAGAGACCCCAGCCTCAGGCGCCCGGCCAGGAAAAGGAAAGAGCGCACAGGAAATAAAGCCTGGGGCGGACCCTGCTTTCCTCTCAGGAGCGCGTGCTGTCTCCTCTCGCCTTGGCCCTGTGCTGAACAACTCTGTCTGAGACCTCCCTCCCTCCCTGTCTGCACTGCAGAGTCTGGGGGAGCGACAGCCACTGTCCTTCCTGCTCAACGTGACCACCCCCAGGGTGAGCTAAGTCTCCCTGTGAGCGCTCACAGAAAGCCCTGACTCTCCCGCCGAGGGGCTGGTGCTTTCCAGCTGCTGACCCTGAGGTGGGCTGCGCCCCGTGTGACCCCGACACCACGGGCTGGGAAGTCCACACAGGCAGGGCCACCTGTCCAGCGGGTGCTAGCAGTCGGGCTGGCTGGAGGGCAGGGAGTGTGAGCTGACAGGAGGGGTCTCAGGGTAGCATAGAAGGGGCTCACTCTGGTTTTTGTTTGTTTGCCGGTTAAGTTGTGTCTGGTTTTCTTTTTTATCCTTTTAAAGAATTTATGTCATACCTTTTCCACCATGCAGAATGCCATTTTTTAAAACCATTTTATTGGGGGCTCATACAACTCTTAACGCAATCCATACATACATAATTGTATAAAGCACATTTGTACATTCATTGCCCTCATCATTCTCAAAACGTTTGCTCTCCACTCTGCACTCCCCCTCATTCACAATATGATTTTTTGTTCTTTGATGCCTGCTACCTGATCCCTTCGGCACCTC
>NW_022111324.1:22298551-22299506 GCF_000313985.2 Echinops telfairi
AATTCCAGGTTAATAGAGCAAAGAGTTCTTACGTTGAAGGAGGACTTGAATAGAGACCCAATGCCCATCTGCTACCTTAACACTTAACATTTAAATATATGTACATAGGCCTATATTCCTATTGTTATATATTAATATATTTACATATGCACATGCCTATGTTTATACCTCTATAAATGTCTTTTGCTTCCTAGTTCTTTCATCTATTTCTTTTTACTTTCCTCATGTCCTATTATCATATTCAATCTCCATTTAACTCTCAGTACCTTTTCTCGGCTACATTGCACTTGTTTTAACCCCATCTTGCATTCTATGTCCTTCTCACTATTAATTTTAGATCTCTTATTGTTTCCTTGTCCCTGGGTTTGTTGGCTCCCCTCTCCCTTTCTCCCACCTCCTCCTCTCCCATGTCTCCCTGGAGCTGTTGGCCCCATTGTTTGCTCTTTGGAATTGGTCATCCTGCCTTTCCTACATGGATAGACATGAGAAAAAGAAAAAAGCCTATAAATAGTTCCAGGTCTGTCTGGTGACCCTTCTGAATGTTTTCCAATCAGATCTGGTAAAGTGCCACGACCTGCCCACGGATCCCGAAGTCTATTTCCCTGAGCACTTCATCGCTTCCCTACTTTCTCTGCTGTGCTCCCTTCTTGTTACGCCCCAATGTGAGACAGTGATGTGGGGAGGGGGTCAGACCAGGCAGAAGTCCCATGCTATGTCTGCAGTGCTGTCCCCTGTAGCCCTGTGGGTCAGTGAGGGGCGGTCATGTCTCATGGTGGCGACAGCGCAACAGTCGTAAACATTGTTTTCACGCAGTATTTTTTTAATTATAAAATACATTATACACAAGAAATATTATGTATATACATTTGTTGGTATCTGTATATATGTGGAGCACAGGATAATGGGAAAAGAATCAATAAAACAAATATCTGCCCTGGGGGGAATTAGCACAAAG
>NW_022111324.1:22301294-22302882 GCF_000313985.2 Echinops telfairi
TGCAACCATTCAGGAGGCTGAAAGAACACCAGCTAGACTGAATCCCAAGAAGAAGTCACCAAGGCACATAATAGTTAAACTATCCAACTTTGAGGAAAAGGAGAAAATCATGAGAGCAGCTAGGGAAAAACAAGTAGTCACACATGAAGTTTTTCAAATAAGAATAAGCTCAAACCTATCTGCAGACACTATGAAGAAGATGAGAGAGTGGAATAACGTATTCCAAAAATTGAAGGAAAGCAACACAAACCCAAGAATACTCTACCCAGCCAAATTATCGATCAAGATAAATGGAAAAGTAAAAGCCTTCCCAGACAAGGAAAAACTCAAAGAATATGTTAGAAGAAACCCAGTCCTACACAAGATCCTTGCTGACCCAGCATGGGCAGAATAACAGCACCCTCCAAGCACAAATAAGAGACTGCCACAGAGAACAACCCCACCTAGAGGACAACCCAGAAGATAGCATTGGATTAAGGAGGGAGAGAAGTCAAGAATGAAACATACGCACACATATACTGATAAGACACTGATAAGACAGGGAGGTAGGAAAATACCCAACACAAAAGGTATAAGATGACATCACAGAGTCCGCAGATGGAGATAATAACCCTCAATATCAATGGACTGAACTCAGGCATTAAAAGATTGAGGCTAGGAGACTGGCTTAGAAAGCACAACCTGGCCATCTGCTGCCTACAGGAGACACAACTCAAGACAACAAACAAAAATAGGCTGAGAATCAAAGGCTGGAGAAAAACATACCAAGCAAACAGCAATTCAAAAAAAGCAGGAGTTACAATCCTAATCTCAGATAAAATTAATCCCCAGTCCAAACCATAAAAAGAGATAAGGAGGGACAATATATAATGTTCAAGGGAACTGTAGAAAAATAACCACTAAGCATTTTAAACACATATTCCCTGAACAAGAGAACTACTGAATATGTCAATCAAATGCTCCAAAAGATGAAAAAAAGAAATCACAGGCTCAACAATTATAGTAGGTCACTTCAATTCGCAACTCTCTGAGAAAGATAGATCATAGGGAAAGAAACTCAACAAGGAGGCTACAGATCTAAACACTACAATTAGACAATTTGTGCATTGATGTTTGCTGACCCAGCTCTGATAGATATTTACAGAGCTCTCCACCCAAATACAAAAAAAATCACATTCTTTTCAAGCCCACATGGCACATATTCAAAGATAGACCACATGCTGGGCATAAGTTGAATCTGCATAAATTTAAGCACATTGATAGCATACAGACCTCTGTTTCTGCCACTATGCCATAAGGCTGGAAATCAACTAAAAGAAGAAGAAAAAAAGGGAAAACAATTGGAGGATGAATAACTATTGCGAAAGGAGTGTGTACTGGCCCAGATCAGAGATAAAATTAGGAAATTTCTAGAAGCCAAGAATGAGAACCCAACATACCAAAATTTATGGAACACAGCAAAGGCAGTTATCAGAGGAAGTTTCATAGAAATACATGCACATATGGAAAAGGAAGATACTTATGATTGATGTGCTGGCACAAAATTTACAGCAACTAGAGCAGAGTCAACAGGACAATCCTACTAATA
>NW_022111324.1:22306169-22310115 GCF_000313985.2 Echinops telfairi
AAGGAACTAAGCGACAATAGTCATTTATAGAGGTCTAAATTCAGACATGTACATATGTAAATATATTTATATATGAGGATGGGGAAATAGATTTATGTACATATATTTATAGGTTTAGTATTAAGGTAACAGATGGACACTGGGCCTCTACTCAAATACTCCTCAACACAAGAACAATTTGTTCTATTAACCTGGCATTCTATGATGCTCACCTTCCTGACATGATCACATGTATGGGTACAGATCAGAGCTGGAAACACATGCAATCCAGGACAGATAAACCCCTCAGGACCAATAATGAGAGTAGCCATACCAGGAGGGTAAGGGTAAGGTGGGGGAAGGCAGGGGAAACCGATCACAATGACCTATCTATAACCCCCTCTCAGGGGGACAGACAACAGAAAAATGGGTAAAGGAAGACATCAGTCAGTGTAAGACATGAAAAAAAAATAATAATAATTTGTAAATTATCAAGAGTTCATGAGGAAGGGAGAGGGAGGGGAAGAAAGAGGAGCTGATACCAAGGACTCAAGTAGAAAGGAAATGTTTTCAAAATGATGTCACCAAATGTACAAGTGTGCTTGACACAATGTATATATGTACGGGATTGTGATGAGTTGTATGAGCCCTCAGTAAAATGATTTTTTTACAAAGGCTGTGAGCCCTCACTCGTTTTTTAAAATGGTATTTACTCATTTATTTTGTTTTTTAAAGAAAACCATAGTCTATATAATTGCACACCTCGCCTCATTGAATAAAATCAGTAATAGAATTGTTTCAAGCCCCCCAATACATGTGGTCCTTTTTGGTGACCCTACCTCCATATTTCCTCTGCCTCTGTTGTTAGTCTGGGTAGACTAGAGAAACAAAACCAGAGACACTCGTGTGTGTGAGAGAGAGCTTTAGAGACAAGAGCAATTGTATATTGAGAAAACATCCCAGCCCAGGCCAAAGCAAGCCCATAGTTCTGATATTAGCCCATATGTCATAATCCATAAATTCCTCTTCAGACTCACACAGTGCATGCAATGATGCCGACTGCAGTTAGACCACAGGCCAGTGGATGAAAACACTTGTGGATCCAATGGCGGTGGACGCATCTCCAGGGCTCTGGCTGCCATCAGCATGGCCCATGTGGCTTGTCACCAGGAATGTACAGCAGAGTGAGAGTGTCCCCACGCTGCTGATGGGAGACTCAAGACGGGAAGGTCCTAGAATCCTGATGAGCAGGCCGCACTCAAAGGAGGTTCTCATCGGGCTGTGAGCTGATTGACAGGCTAGACTTGACCCCTTCATTCTTTTATCAAGTTGGCATGAAGTTGGGTAACTACCTCAGCCTCCCCCTCGCTGCCTCAGCCCCAGCCCCCCGGCCTCTTCATCGTCTTCAAAGTCTTCTCATTTGGTGTGAAAAGCACGCTTCTGTTTGTGTGTCCTCTGAGTTACAGTGAGGACGGCGTGGCTGTTGACAGGCAGGGGTCAGAGTGAGGTGTTCTCCTTACAGTCTGATGACTGGCAGGCAGGGTAGGCTCGGAGGGAAGTATTAAAAGATTTTCCTAATCCAGTCCCTGTGATTAGGATTAGGAAACAAAACCTGAATTCAAGCTGGCGGGGTCAGGGTCCATATGGGCTAAGTGAAGTCCGGAGCCCATCCAGGGATCCCATCCCTGCCCGTCCGCTTGGGGGAAGCTGGCTCAGCCAGGTAAGGATCAATCTCACATCCGCACCCCTTAGGCTGGTGTGGGATGTGAGAGCGTGGGACATGTGTTCGTGCTGTCGTGTGTGCGTGGGCATGTGCAGGGAAGTCCAGCGACAAAACAAGGAGGCCCGTGCTGCCTGCTTCCCCCAGGGGCAGTGCCTAGTGCCTCCCTAGTGGCTTCTCCAAGCCAGCTTTTCCACTCTTGAGGGTCCCTCAGAGTCTCTTCCTTGTCTTTTTTTGGATAGCTATTTCCTCTCTACTTTTCCAGGCTGACTCCGACTTGAAGTAGACGGAAGGACTGACGTGTCATTGACGCTTATGACCAACAGCCCTTTGGGGAAGTAGGAAAAGGTCAGGAGCAAGCGCACCTGAGCATCCGATGTAACTGGGGGTCAGGCTGGAGACCTGGGTGCTGGTCCTGGCCCTGCCAGGATGGACATTCTCATGGGCTGGGGCAGGACTGTCACAGTGAGCGGATAAACCAAGCCTTTAGGAAATCCTCTTAGCAAGCAGCAGCTCCCTCTTCTCTGCGGCATCTTAACTGGTAGGGGATGTTTCCCCCTTCCATTTAACCACTTCACATTTAGTTATTACTTACCTTTGATGGAGGGAGGGCCTGGTGACTTAGTGGGTTCTGGGTTGGGCTGCTAACTTCAAAGTCAGCATCCTGAGACACCAGCTGCCGGGAATTAGAGTAGAAAGATGAGACTTTTCCTCCCATAAAGAGTTACCGTCTCAGAAGCCCATGGGGCATTTCTATTCTGCCCTATCTGGTTTCCATGAGTCAGAATCGACTCATGGCAGGGAGGGGGTTATGGGTTTAATGGAGCCGGCACAGTGCTTTGTGCCTGAGACACAGCCAGGGTCAGCCTTTTGTGTGATAGGGGACTCACAGTGTGGGATGCGCCCAGTGTGCTCTGGCCCCAGCTCAGCTCGGAAGGACTGCAGAAGGTGAAGAAGGTTTTCCTGAGGGTGACATGAGAGTTGTGTGTGAAAGGTAGTTCCAGGAAAAACAAACCAAAGAACCTCATTGCTATTGAGTGGGTGCTGACTGACAGTGACCCTGCAGGATGGGGGAGAAGTGCCACTATAACTCTTTATGGGAGAAGACTCAAAACCAAACCCAGCTCACTCCCATCCAGTCGACGCTGACTCATGGGGACCCCATAGGGCAGGGTAGAACTGCCCTTGTGGATTTCCGAAACCGGAACTCTTGACGGGGAGTAGAAAGCCGTCTTTCTCCCTCGGAATGGCTGGTGGTTTTAAACTGCTGATCTTTCGGATCTCAGCCTCTCGTGTAACCACTATGCCAGTTAGAGTCACCCTGAGATGGGCTGTGTGTGTGTGTGTATGTGTGTGTGTGTGTGTGTGTGTGTCTAATAAAGCAGGGTGATTCAGGCCGAGGAAAAGCCCAGGCAAAGGCCTGGAGACCTGAATCAGCAGGGCCAGTGAGCTGGTTTTGAACAATTCAATTCAATATGCTTTGGATGCAGGGCAGGCTGACAGGGGTCATGAGAGGGGAGGCTGGAGGGACCCGGGTGCCATCCAAAGGCGTTGCATTTTAACCCAAGGACGTGTGCTTCTCAAAGCTGGCTGGGCTTCAAAATCACCCAGAAGCTTATTAGGAAGCCGGTTTCTGGGCTGTACTCCAACTAAATGACTCGGGATTTCCACGTGGTTAGGTCTCTTTTCACCGGCTTCCCAGAAGCCACAGGGGAGGGTGGCCAGGTTGCAGCAGGTGAGAGACAGGCAGGATGGATCACTCCTGGAGAGAAACGACCAGGGCCCATTGTGAAGGCGGGGATGCAAACCACGCCCTGGGGTTCTTGCTGTGATCTGCCCCTTCTACCTGCTCCCGGCATCAAGAAAAGTCCTGGTGAGGTGCTGGTGAGCTGGTTCCGACTCATAGTGACCTGCTGGTGGAGCAGCGCTCTGTCCCGGGCTATGCTCACAATGGTTCTTATGTTTGAGCCCATTGTGTCTGTCCATCTCTTCAAAGCCTTCCTCATTTTTTTGTTGACCTTCAGCTTTACCGAGCATGATGTCCTTTGCCGGGTCTGGTCTTTCCTAATAACATGTCCAAAGCACAGGGGACAAAGTCTCACCATCCTTACTTCTTCTTTTTTTAAAAATCATTTTATTGGGGGCTCGTAGAACTCTTATCACAATCCATACATTTATCCATTGTGTCAAGCACATTTGTACGTTTGTTGCCCTCATAATTCTCAAAACATTTTCTTTCTACTTGAG
>NW_022111324.1:22311082-22314606 GCF_000313985.2 Echinops telfairi
GGTCACCATTTGCCATGCACCTGTCTTCCTTCTAGAGTTTGCTCCAAGCCTTGGCTTTGAAAGGATCTGGCACTAAAGTAAATAAAGCAGCTCCCGGCCTAGGACTGAGCTGCACTCAAGGGTTAAGGTGTTGTTCCTCTTGAGCACTGGTTCTCAACCTTCCTAATGCCGCGACCCTTTCATACAGTTCCTCATGTTGTGGTGACCCACCAATCATAACATTATTTTCATTGCTCCTTCATAACTGTCATTTTGCTACTGTTATGAATTGGGCAACCCCTGTGAAAGGGTCGTTTGACTCCCAAAGGGGTCTTGACCCACAGGTTGAGAACCGCTGCTCTAGAGACTCCTACATGGCAGGATGGAGTCCAAGCTCCTCCATGCAGGCCAGCACCACGCAGCCCTCCAGGCTCCTCCTTCCCCCTTCCCTTTCCGGGTTTGAATTTTATACTTAGTAATGTTGAAACCTAGCAGTTTCATACCTCAATGCTGCGCTCCTGCTAATTCATTCAAAATGCCCCACCCCCTCCCTGTCTGGCTCATTCCGGCTCTTTCCCCAAGACTCTCCTGCGACGCCTCCTCCCACCCAACACCCCCCCCCCTCAATCTAGCTGTTTCTGCAGTCATCTGTGCTGCCCCCATCCCATCTGAATGGAGCATGCTATCTTGTGTTATCCAGAAAGTTCTTTTATATGCCTGCCCCTCTCCACTCCCCCATCCCCAACTTGGGAGAATTCCCTCAGGGCAGGGTCTGTGGTATTAACTTTTGTCTCCTCAGGACTGCCTTGGACATAATGGGAGCTCAATACACATTTCGTGAACTCCGTAGACTCCAGGCTGGATGAGAAATGCCCTCAGGTGCATGGATCTCTTGAGAGTGTTACAGGCATTCTACGGATTTCCGTGTTGGTATCTTTAGGACAAGGGACTTCTAAAGAACCGCCCACCTCATGCAAAATCACTTTAATGGGTAAACTGAAGGTGATTAGCTGCTTCTGGGCTGGTTGGTGCGCAGGTTTCTTTTAAACATTAAGCTCTTGCTGGACCTTTCAGAAACTCCTTACAGATCATTAACTTCTGGGGGCAGTGCTAGGGCAGGGATCAAGGGAAAGGTACCTTTAAGAGGCTGAGCTCCGAGATGCCCCTGAAAAGCAGCAGCAAGGCAAGGGATCTTAGCGCCAGACAGAACAGGGATAAGATTTGACCGCCCTTGCTGGGTTGCTTTTCCCTGTTGGTGCAATGGTTAAGTGGCTGGCTGCTAGTCAAAAAGGCTGGGGATTTGGACCCATCCAGTGGCTCTGTGGGACAAAGGCCTGGCAGGGGGGTCTGCTCCAGGAAAAATTAGAAACCCTTTGGGGTAGCTCTCCTCTGTGAGCCGGGTCATTGTGAGTCAGAATCAACTGCATGGCACCTCCGGACAACCACGACAAGGAGTGCCGACTGTGCAGGGTTCCCGGTGAGCTGAGAGCACAGGATATAGGGAGCACACGGAGCTCGGGTGTTGCCATGGCTACAGCACTTCTTGGGAGAAAGAAAGGCAGTCTGTGTCCCTAAAGAGTGCTGATGTTGTTGTTGGGTGCCATTGGGTCGGTTCCGGCCCATAGCCACCCCAGGCACAATAGACGGAAACCCTGCCCAGCCCTGCGCCAGCCTCACAATGGTTCCTGTGCTTGAGCCCATTGGTGCAGCCACTGGGTCAGTCCATCTCGTCCAGGGCCTTCCCCTCTTTCTCTGCGCCTCCACCTTACCAAGCACGATGGTCCTCTCCCGGGGCTGGTCTCTCCTGAGACATGTCCAAAGTACATGAGACAAGTCTCACTGTCCTTGCCTCGAAGGAACACTCTGGCCTTACTTCTAAACCCTACCGAGCAGTTCTCCTCTGTCCTACAGGGTTGCTATAGTCAGAAGAGATTTGGTTTGGTTGCATGAAGCACCTACATAAGGTGACCAGATTTTAACATTGGTAAAGTGGGACAAAAGCGGGACACCATTGATAAAACTCATATCCTGCCGAAATAGCCATGTGGCAGCCGAAAACCGTATACCCTAGCTTGTTGAGCATTCTTTCCAAAAATCGGGACTTTTTAAAACGGCCGCAGGACACGGGAAAATTTGTTAAAAAGCGGGACGTCTGGTCATGCACCTAGGTGGCCCCAGACAATAGTAGCAATATTGTTGTTAGTTTGACAGCGTAGGTGGAGGAGAGGCATGAGTTAGGCAGTTCTTTTACTTAGGATTTAGCTTGGATAAGAGAGGGGAACGCAGCAAGGAAGGGCCAGGCCAAGGTGGCAGCACATCTTGAGTATCCACCCTGAGCACCTCACGGTTTCCTCCCACAACGTCCCGAGTTTACAGCAAGCTGCTGGCCACAGCACTGTTGATGTGAGGACCGTGGGCCAGAAGGCCTGCCCTTCACCAGCCCTCTGGTCTTGGGCAGATCACCGAGAGGCTCCATTTCCTATTCTGTAGGAAAGAGACGAAAAATAGGAGAAGGTTTCAGAAACTATTTTCCACGCACTTGTTGAAGCTCCCCGCGCCCCACTTCCCCCCTCTCCCCACACACATATCCATCACTCAAGGTTATAGCGTCCTATGACCCCACCATAATGCTTGGTGCACACTACACCTTCTATAGTTGTTGGTACCTCTACTACTGACTGGTCATTGTGCCACGTGTCCTGCTGAACTACCTGCTCATGTCTAGAATTGGAGACCAAAACACCAGCCCCAGGCTGGAGACTCGGCTGTCACCAGGTGTGCGAGCACTTGGGGTTCCTCTGTATGCCGGGGGGGGGGTGGGGGTGAGGGGGATGGGAGGCGGGGCGCTGCCCCAGTCCTAACTCTAAGCTCTCCAAAGAGCACTGCTCTGCTCTGCCCCGCCCAGAGTGCCCGCCCGCCCGGGATGCAGGGTAACTCCTCCTCGCTTCCCCGCACGTCTCCGTTCCAGGCTAGGGACTTGGGGCGCACGCTGTGTGGTTCTTACTGTTTGTGTACCTGTCACTTCGATGTGACCACAGTAGCATCTCCTGCTTGAAAGGGAAGCTTGTCGGCTGAAGACAAGGAGCACTTGCCCTTGGAAGGAATTTCCGGATCTCCTGGGTCCTGACTCTCATTGCTTCCTGTCTCACGTGGAGAAGGAGGTCTGCAAATAGATGAGGTTCCGCCACCTCCCTCTGGGTGGAAAGTGAGAGAGCGCTACCTTGGCTTGGGCCACAGCTGCAGGTAAAGCCCCTTCCTGGCTGACCCTACCACAGGACAAGATGCGGGAGGGGCCGTCCATTCCCGCCTTACCTCCGCGCCCGGAGACAGGGTCAGCGCCCGACCTTGACCTTAGAGGAAAACAGTGCCCTAGGGAGATGGGGACTGCGCTCCCAGAGGGCGCACTGACATCTCGGGAAAAGTTGTCTAAACAAAGGGCATTCCTTAGCTTCCACCCCGAGAGCGAGCCGAGCCGAGCCTCGTCCCGGCGCCCGAGAGCCCCGGGCACTTGGGGTTACGGCAGGCCGGCGACGGTCCGCGCGGCG
>NW_022111324.1:22315572-22344357 GCF_000313985.2 Echinops telfairi
GAATCGGAACGACTTCCCCATGGACGCCCCACACTTCCGCGATGGATGTCCACCGCAATCCAACGCCGCCCTTGCCACTGTCAACAAGGTTCTAAAACCTGACAGGGCTGCTCGTTCGTGTCCATCCCACCCCTCTCATTTCCCAGGGGGCCCAGGGGAAAGAGCAGCTTGGCGGCTGGGCCACGACAGAGAAACTTGGTCGTTTCTACTTGGGATGGTAAATAAGCTCCTTCGCAGGCACCCGGAGTGTGGTCCCAAAGATGGTCATTACGCATCACTGACTTCCAGCTGGTGGGACGTTTTGAACATTCGTTGGGTTTTGCTTTTTGCAAGGCGTGTGCTGTATTCCTGAAAAGTTGTGTATACATGAGAGGGTAAGAAAGGCCGATAGAGGCGCTACCAATCTCAGGCCATGTATTACGAATGATTGACTCTAAATTTGGCCTTCAAGGAGCCCTGCTGGCATAAGGGGCGATGCACTGGCTGCTGCTAACCACAAGGTGTGCAGTCCACTCTGAGGGAGAGAGACCTCCCTTGGAGGGTTTCAGTCTCGGATACCCACAGGAGCAGTTCTGCTCTCTCTGTCCTATAGGATTGCTCTGAGTGAGAATACTGGGCCAGAGATAAAGACGGGCTTTCTACTCCCATAAAGAGTTACAGTCTCAGAAAGCCACGGGGGCAGTTCCACCCTGCCCAGGAGGATCGCTCTGAGCTGGCATCCGCTGGATGGCTGTGAGTGGCTTTGGTTTGGTGGCACTATTGGTAAGACTGCTAACCGCCAGGTCTGTGGGAGACAGATGGGGGGGTCTGCTCCCGCAAGGATGGAGAGCCTGGAAACCCTACATGGGTTCACTCTGCGTGGGGATTGACTCGGCAGCAGTGGGGTAAGCTGTCTCTGGATGGAAATGTAGTTTACTTCAAGGGGTACAGCTCTAGACACGGGATGCTTAAGCGACATTGTGACATGCACCGGGGGCTTCAAAATGCTGGTGGAAGATCCCATGATGTTCACTTCATTTTCCCACCAACTTCTTGAAGGCGCCTTGTCGGTGTGGTTAGCTACCCCACGGTGAACATCGATTGTGCCAGGGCATTAATAAGCTGTGAGCAGGTCCCTCCACCTCTCCGTGCAGAGCGTCTCACCCACATTGCCGGAGGGATGGCCGAATTGTCCCTGCTGGAATGAGAAATGTTGAGCTCCAAGCTGGGCACATCCTTGGCACCTGTGTGGAAGGATCCCTCTGAGCCTCAGCGCCTCCTCTGTACAATGGTGCTGTCACCCCCTCGGCAGAGTGGTGTGAGGACCATTGCGACCCTGTGTTGACAAACACTTGCAGGTGCTGCATCCAGGGAGTGAGCCACGGTCCTGCCATGGGTGTGATCTCAGAGCCTGGGTGCTGGGGCAGGTGGCAGGGCAGCACCTTCCACCTACAGTCCTCCGTCCTCACTGCTCCCCTGGGATCAGAGCTGTTAGCAGATGTTGCCATCCTTCACTGCTACCCCCTTCAGCAAAGCAAGGGGTCAGGCACTGGGAAAGCTGACCTGCTTTCATTCTGGTCCCCATTAGCTGTCGTTGGAGGCTCCACTGCCCCCCACCCCGCCCCCACCGCCACCACACACACCATTCTGTAAAACCACTCTGTCGTAGAAAAAAGTTCCCATCCTCTGTCCCCAAGTCAGTCTCCTCTGAACAACACCCAAGATCCAGGTGCCTAGAGGGCAGGGGCGGGGTTGTGGGATCCAGCCTGTGTCTCAGGAACTCTGTTTTCCCCTCCAGAGGGACCAAGGGAGCTGGCAGAAGCCCCTGCCCCATGGAAGGGCCAGCCTTGGAGAGAAGTGGCTCTGAGTGGCAGCTGGAAGATGGCCACCTCCGGAGGCCCTGGCTGAACCCTCAGGAAGACAGAACACCCAGCCTGATGGCCCCCCGGCCCCCCAAGGCATGGCGGGTGCAGCTCCCAGGCCCCTCCGTGCTGGAGTTCAAGGTGAGGGCCTTGAAGGAGGAGAGGACCTCGGGCCAGCAGGGGCTGAGCTCTGGCCCCACCGCTCACAGGAGACTCAAGTGCAGAAGGGTCAAGACAGGTGGCACTGAGGTGCCTGCAGGAGATTCTTCCCTGCCAGATGCCTTGCTGGTGGCCCATGGTCTGAGCCTGACTGACGGACAGCTGGAGGGAAGGGTCAGTGAAGAAGAACCTGCTGAGAAGGAGTGTCTCGGGCCCCCCAGGCCGCCTGCCCTTAGGCTGGAGTGCTGGGGCAGGAGGAGCCCTCGGCCTCCAGAGACAGCATGGGCCCTGTTGGACCCTCAGAGAGCACCACTGCCAGGGCCAGCCTCTTTGCAAGACAGCCCTCTCCTCGGTGCTGCTCCGAGTCGGCCGAACCACAAAGTCACCCACACACACACCCCAAGGAGGGGACGGTCACATCTCGCTCAAGATGGTCAGGCCACAGGGGAAGACCCAGATAGCACCTCCCTGACCTCCGAGGAGGACTTTGTCCCCAGGACAGCCCTGCTGGGGGGCCTCTGGAGAGCTGCAGACCAGGGGGCCCTGGGCCCTGGGGGCAGCGCCTTGTCCCTGTCTGAGCGGGTGGAGAGGAACCGCCTTCTGCTGCAGGAGATGCTGAGTGGTTCAGGGCAGGGACCCCCGAAGGCAGGCATCCAGGCCTGGACTCCATCCTGGGAGCAAGCTGCACCAGGTGAGGCTCGCTCTGAGGACTGGGTGGCAGGCTGGGGGGGCAGGGGGTGGAGGAGGAAGGAAAGGGACTGGAGGGAGGCAGGGCTGGGGAAGGAAGGAGAACACAGTTGCCTACCACCAAAATCATCAGGTTGTCTTCTCACTCTGGGCACGAGTGCCCACACCAGGGGAGCCACACTCTGACCCAGCTGGGGGCATCAGGGCATCTTTGCCATGACCTGTAGCTTTCTCTTCAATGGCATGCCCTCACCCCCAGGGACCTCATGCTCCTCCTAGGCTGAGGTGAGTGGCCCCTCCCCACAGAGAGCTCAGACCCAGGAAGACAGACTCCTGCTTCCCACCCCATCCCTCCCCACCCCACTCTACCCCACCCACTCCCAGCTCGAGACCCCTGGGCAGTCCTCAGCCACAGCATGTCCTCCAGAGGTCACGGCGCCGGTCTCTGCTCTGCCTCACTGGTCAGGACCCAGGCTGGGGGCGGATTTCTGCATGGGGAAAATTCAACTCGCCGCCATCGAGTTGATGCCAACTCATAGTGACCCAGTAGGACGGCCCCTGTGGGCTCCCGAGATTACAACTCTTTCCTGGAGAAGAAAGCCTCATCTTTCTCCTGAGGAGTTGTTGTTGGGTGCCATCGGGTCGGCTCCGACCCATAGCAGCCCTGTGCACAACAGAACAAAACCTTGTCCCATTCTGATGGATGCAGCCCCTGGGTCAATCCACCTAGTCAAGGGCCTTCCTCTTTCACCTCCCCTCCACTTGACCAAACATGAGGTCCTCCTCCAGGGACTGGTCTCTCCTGACAAGATGTCCACAGTCTGTAAGACAAAGTCTTACCATTTTTGCCTCTGAGGAGCACTCTAGCCTTAGTTCTTCCAATACAGATCCATTTGTCCAATACAGATCTGTTGCCCAATACACTGTACTTCCAATATTCTTCTCCAGCACCACAGTTCAAGTGCATCTATTCTTCTAAGGGCTTCCTTATTCAATGTCAAGCTCTCACATGCTTATGATGCAATGGAGAATACCAGGGCATGGGACAGGTGCACCTTAGCCTCAAAGTAACAATTGCTTCTGGAGAAAACTTCTTCCTCCATAATCCCTAAGTGGAGCCTCTGGCTCTGCCTTGACCTCCACTTCTGTCCTGGCCTTAGAGCGACCAGCCGGGGACTTGGACTGGGACTCCGGCATCTCCCTGCAGGATTCAGATCAGAAGAGGTAAGAGCGAAGCACACACCTTTTCCCTCCGCCCTCCTCCTTGACCTCTCTGCTGCCACAGTGCCCAACAGGTATGGGGCTGCAGACCAGCGGGCAGGGGGTCACTGTGGGTGGTCCTCCTGAGACTGCAGAAAAGGCTCCAATGACCCCAGTATCCCAGGCTGTTTCCTTGGGCAAAACACCAGGGTAGGAGGCGTAGTGCGAGGTGTGGTGCCCCCGAGTGTGGGGAAACACCACCTGCTGGGTGTCCTCAGGGATCCCTTCCCTGTTGGGCCTCTGGGCATGCACCAATAAAGTGCGGACCGTCTCTGCCTTACCTCACCAGCCGCTTGTGAGGTTTGTGGTGAGATCGTGAATGTGCCAGTCCTGAGGGAGTGCATGCAACAGTAAAGCTTTGCTCCAGTTTCCTTACCAGTCAAGGAGTCGGGGTCCAGGCGGTGCAGTGGCCACGCACTGGGCTGCTAACCAAAAAAAAGACCAGCAGTTCGAAACCAGCAGCTGCTCCGTGGGAGAAAGATGGGGCTTTCTACTCCTGCAAAGAGCGACAGTCTCAGAAACCCACAGGGGCAGTTCTATCCTGTCTTCTAGGGTCGCTGTGAGTCAGCAAGGACTCAGAGGCAGGAGATTGGAGGGAAGGAGCCCTGGCAGGGCAATGGGTGGTGCAGCTGTTATCCAAAAGGTTGGTGGTTCGAACCCACCTCTGGAGAACATTCTGTTTCCTTCAAGACTGCAGCCTTGGGAGCCCTCCAGAGCACTTCTGCTCCGTCCTATAGGGTCACCATGTGTTGGAATTGACTGAACTGCAACGGCCTTGGATTGGCCCCCACTGAGGCGGTGGTCCTCACCTTCCATCCCCCCCACACTACAGCCAGCTGAGAGAGGAGAAGGGGGTGCGTGGGGGTGACTTCCTGAAACCCACCCCGCCCAGGTTGCTGCCTCCACATATTGATGCTGCAGGACTGAGTAGAACTGCCCCAAATCGCTGCCATGGCTGTCAGTCTGTCCAGGATCAGACCATCCCCTCTTTGTCCTGCCAGGGTTTGCTACGTTATTATTTGCCCGTCCTGCCCTGGGTGGAATCGTGCCCTTTTGTAAATCCAGATGCAGAGACCCTGTCCCTAGGTCCCTTGTGTGCATAGCTCTTCAGGGTGGGGTGGGAACAGGGAGTTGGTGGCAAGCCCTGGCTTTCAGGCTCCCCGCAGTGGTTCCCAGGAGTCCCTGGGTGTTGTAAATGGCTAAGATGCTGGACTGCTAACCAAAAGGTTGTCAGTTCGAGTCCACGCACCTGGTGGAGAAGGAAGAACGTGGACCTATGACAAAGCAAGTCCTGGCGGGTCATTCAGGCCCTCTGAGCAGTCCCCCCAGCTCCCCACCCCCACCCCAAGTGTTTCACATGCCCTCTTTGCATATCCCACCGGGTCATTTGGTGGGTGTGACAGAGACAGCGGCACAAGGGCTGGATTAGGACGTTTCTCCACAACCAGGGGCTCTCTCTAGCTATAGGGTGATGTGTCACTCCCAAACACCCCCTGTGGAACAGGTCCAGCTTCCCTGTGTTGTGAGTCCCTGCTGGTGCCAAGGCTTCATGTACTCAGCTGCTTACTGGAAAGGTAGGCCTTCAAGTCCCCCCAGATGTGCCTCAGAAGAAACATTGTCAGTCTACTTTTGTTAACAAGCCTGCTGAGCACATTTTTGCTCTGACACACATAGGTTGCCATGGGTCCCCATCAACGAGATGGCATTTGGTTTGGTTTTTCCCTTACAGGCCAGGTGGTGGAGTGGTTATGCAAAGTCAGCAGTTTGAAACCATCAGCTGTTCCTCTGGAGAAAAATGAGACTTTCTCTCCTCGTAATGAGCTACAGTCTCAGAAACCCATGGAGGCATTTGTAGCCTGTTCTATAGGGTCGCTATGAGTCTAGGTAACCAACCAGAGGGGTGAGTCTATGTTGAGCCCCTGCCCTCACAGCGCACAGGCTGTGGAACCAACAAGGGCACGCCTTCTTCCCTGGAGACGGGAAACTGCACATAGTATCAGAGAGGTCCTGTGCTTGGTCATCAGAGTGCCGTAATGGGACAAGTGCTCAGCCAGGATGTCTCAAGGTGATTGTAGCTCAGACTAATCTGTGTGACAGAGTGTAACTGGACCATTGGGTTTTCTAGGCTAAGTTATGGAGCCCTTGTGGTGCCGTGGATATGAGTTGAGCTACTAACCACAAGATCAGCCGTTCAAAACCACCAGCTGCTCCTTGGGAGAAAGACAGGACTTTCTATTCCCGTAAAGAGTTACCATCTCCAAAACTCACAAGGGAAGCTTTAGCCTGTCCTAAAGGGTCGCTAGAGTCAACATCAACTCATTGGCAGGGAGTTTGGGTTTTTTGTTTTGTTTTTTAATTAGGGGACAAAGCAACATAGTCTGCTTCCTTTGGAACTGCTGGGTGAGCTTGAACTGCTGACCTTTGGTTAGCAGGCTGTGTGGCCCCAGGGGCTCATTTTCAGTGTGCAGTGTATGCCCCCTACCTGCCTGCTGCATCCAGGAACCCAGAAGGTGTCCCGTCACTTTACATTCCACAAAGCTTCCCTCGCTGGACCACCTGAGATGAAAGGGTGAAGCCCAGGCTTGTGGGCCTAACACTTTTCTAATCCAGGATTATGATGGCTGCCGAGGCGGCCACTCTGTCTCCTTGACCTGCCTGGCTAAGAGAGACATGCCTCTTCCGAGGAAGATCCTGACCTTCCTGGAGGTAGGAGCTTAGCCCATCCGGTCATCCCGCCTCCAACCTGGCTCTGCTGGCGAGATGAGAGGGCTATGCTCAGCTTTGGATGCCCCTGGCCAGAGCGTGGAGAGAAGGGCTGGGGTACCACTACGTGGAACTGTTGTGACCCCCTAAACTTGCTTAGGACAGCATGTGGGTCCCTCCCCTCCACAGCTCTCACAGTTTACAGGCAGGGAAACCCTGAAAGGAAGGCCACTCAGCTGCTTTGTCCCTGACCCTGGCGAGCCCCTGATGGGCAGGCATTTATGAGAGCTGTCTGCATGTAGGTAGGAAATTGCTTTTGCCTTGGCTTGGTCATCACCGCAGGCTGTCCATACACTTCCTGGGGGACACGTAGAGCTGGGCTGGGGCAGGCTGACTCCACAGCTATGTGCCTTTGGGAGAGGTCAGGCTCAGAGGGGGTCTGGAAAGCCTCCCTCAGGTGGAAGAGTGGGAACCCACCGGCCTGCAGAGCTGGGTACCCTTGGGTGGCTGCTGGGAGCAGCAAGCGGTAGTGGTGTGAGGAGGGAGGTGGGCAGTTAGACTAGGGCAGGCAGCATCCTGAACCACCACCTGCTTGCTCCCCACCCTGCTCCAGGCTGCCTGGGAATAGCAGTCCCCTGCTCCGCTGACCTTGGCTCCCATAGGTGACAGTGGGAGCTCCTCCCACTCAGTGTGTTGCTGTGCGGATGGCCCCAAGCCCTACCGGCCCTGGTTCTCTAATCTGCCGGGAGCCAGAGCAGCACAGCTGATGGGGAAAATAACAGCTCTGAGTGCATGGAGCAGATCAGGCAGCAGCTAGGTTGGAAACTGGCTTAAAAACCAGGGGGCAGGGCCAATCCTGGCAGCATCTGGCCAGCTGCCTGGGACCCTCCCGCCTGCCCACCGGGGCTTGTGACAAATGCCCTCTGACAGCCAGGGAGCCACAGCTGTCACCAGAAGGCCCGGTGGGAGCAGGCTGCCAGCCAGAGGCCTGCGGCTGCCAGGCGGGGCCTGGTAACCTCATTATCTCTGCTGTGGAGCTGGAGCCCCGGGGTGCGCAGCTGCTCTCTGTGGGCGGTGGAGAGCTGTGGAGGGACGCCTCTGCTGCCAAAGGGGGCTCCCCGGGCTGGGCCGCAGGCCTGCGACTCGGGCTCGGGTTCACTTCCCAGCAGCCCGCAGCACAGCCCTCCTTGTTCCGAAGCCGTGCCCCGTCCCACCAGGGCTCAAGGCACAGATGGTGCCTTTATTCTGACTCCTCTCCTGCCCTCTGACCCCCAAACAGGGCTGGGTGCAAGTAATGAACTTGCGCCCTGCAAGTCCCTGCACACTGGTTGCTGGCCGAGGGTGCCCCCAGGAGGCCTCGGAGCTGTGCCATTTTCCCGCCCAGGGCAGGGTCCTCCAGGAACCAGCCTGGTTCCTTTGCGTGGGGGCTGGGTGACCGCGGGTCTGAGGTGGAGACCCAGGTCAGCCAAGACCAAATCTGCCTGAGATCCCTGCTCAGGCCCGGACAGCAGGCCTTCTGACCCGGCTGGGGGCAGTCCAGTCACATCAAAGGGCGGGTCGGAGCCCAGCCACAAACAGCCCCGGCCTGCCCTGGGACCCAGGAAGGGGGGCGTGGGCCTGACTGCCATCTGCTCCCAGCCCTCTGCTTGATGTTCAACCTTGAGAGGCGAGTGTTTCCGGCCTCCCAGGGCTTCAGGAGCCTGTCGCCTGTCAAGTGCAGCAAGCGCCTGCCGGCAGCTCTGCCGGGAGCGGGAGCGGCTCTCGGAGGAGAGAAACGCTTGTCAGGGGGCGGCTGTGCGCTGCCACGACTGCTGTGACCTGTCGGCGGTGTGTTTCCGTCTGAGAGACAGCTTGGGGAAAGGGCTGCTGTCACTCTTAGCAGCTCGAGATCAGCCGGGGGTGGCGGCACATCTGGTGAGGGACAAGTGGGGAGGGCTGGTGAAGACCCTTACGATGATGAAAATCCAGCTATGTGCTGAGTTGGTGTGGGCCCAGCGGTTTCTCTCAGCCCTGAACCTCCCAGTCCCAGCCCGGCAGCCTGGGATGGGGACTGGGACCGAAACCACTAGGGGGTTAGGCCCACGTGGCAAAGGGCCAGATGCAAGACAGCCTTGGTTCCAGAGAAAGAGCGAGTGAGCCAGCAGGAGAGAGGCATTGCGTGTAAAGGCCATCTGCCCGGGCACAGGCCCAGCTCAGCTATCCCAGTCAGTCCCTCTCCTCCACCTCCCAGGGAACTCCAGCTGTCTGCCTGGGGCAGGAACAATAGAATAATCTGGACACTGCCCTACCCTTGTCTAGATGCTCCTAGGGCTTCTGCCTCCTGCCCCAGTGCAGGTGTCCAGAGCCCTGGGTGAGGCTGGAGCAGGCTGTGGTAAAGCCCTTCTAATCCATGTTGTTTTCTCCTAATCCCTCCCGCCCGCTCTGGCTTTCATGCCACCCTGCTGAACCTTCAGTGCCAAGCTGGAACCCACACTGAGCCCCAGCCACGAGAACGCCACACACCTGCTGCAGCATGCTCGCATGAAGGCCAGGACCCAGCCCCTCCGGGCCAGCCACGACATCATGCCTGTCATGGCCCTGGGCAGCCGGTGAGTGGGGCCAGGCGGGCCTGGGAGGACTGGCTGGGCAGGGTCTTGGGGAGAAGGCATGGGCCAGCCTGCTGCTGTGCACGTCTCCCTTCTCCCCAGTGTCAGGCCCTGCTTAAATCCAGGTAGCCAGTCAGCACCCTGTACTGGTGCCCACTGAGCACCAGGCATGGAGCTAGACTCTGAGCACAATGATGAATAGAAGGCCATCCTAGCTCCCTGCGGGGAGAAGGGCTCAGGCTCCAGGAAGCAAGAGAGGCCGACAGGTCAAGAAAACTTTGCCAGTTACTAGCTTCATGCCTTTGGGGAAGTTTCCATGTCTCCGTTTCCTCATTGGCAACATGGGAATGGTAGCCACGCCTGCCTGTCTTTAAGGGGTATTGTGAGGGTTACGTCAGCTAATCCACACAGTGTTCGAAAGGGCCTCTGGCGCGTTACTGTGGGTGGTGGGCACTGTCAAGTTGATGTAAACATGAGAATCTCTCTCTCTTTTTTTGTCATTTTATTGGAGGCTCGTACAACTTTTATCACAGTCTATCCATCCATGTGTCAAGCACATTACATTTGTTGCCATCATTTTCAAAACATTTTCTTTCCTCTTGAGCCCTTGGTATCAGCTTCTCATTTCCTCCCTCCTTCCCCCACTCTCCCTTCCTCTGGAGCCCTTGATAATTTATAAATTATTATTTTTCATGTCTTACACTGACTGATGTCTCCCTTCACCCACTTTTCTATTGTCCATCCCCCTGGGAGGGGGTTATAGATAGATCATTGTGATTGGTTCCCCCTTTCTGCCCCCACCTTCCCCTTGCCCTCCTGGTATGGCTACTCCCAATTTTTGGTCCTGAGGGGTTTATCTGTCCTGGATTCCATGTGTGTGTGTTAGTCTGGGTACTTTAGAGAAACAAATCCACAGAAACTTATGTGTAAGAGAGAGTTTTATATAAGGGTAAGTGCACATCAAGAAAACATCCCAACCCAGTGCTGCCCAAGCTCACAAGTGCAACATTAGCCCATTAACCCTTAGGTCCAACACCAATCCACAAAGTCCTCCTTCAGCTCACAAAACACACACTGTGATGCCGACTGCAGGAGGAAAGCCGAGTCAGTGAATGTGTAAGCATCTCAGTGCTGGCAGGGGTCTCCATACGGCTGCTCCAGCACCCAGGGCTGCATCGGGGTAGGTCCATCTCCTTGGGGATGTCTTGCAGGAAGTGAGCCTTGCAAGCTGAAGCAGGGAACTGCTAACGCAGCTGCACCCTGGTGCAACCATCACAAAGCAAGAGACCTGAGAACTGGAAAGGCGAGGCTCACGGAGCCATTTATCCCTCTGCCCTTCAATTAACCCCACATGTGTTTATTGGCTAGGTTGGCACAATAAACTAACTACCTCAGTGTGTTTCCAGCTCTTATCTGTACCCGTATACATGCTCTGGTCTAGTCAGATTTATAAGGTAGAATTGGGGTGATGATAGTGGCGGAGAGAAAGCATTAAAGAACTAGAGGAAAATTGTATGTTTCATCGGTGCTATACAGCACATAGACTGGCTCCTCTCCGCCCCCTCGACCCTTCTGTAAGGGGGATGTCCAATTGCCTACAGATGGACTTTGGGTCTCCACTCCGCCCTCCCCCTCATTGACAATGATATGATTTTTTTTTGTTCTGGGTCTTTGATGCCTGATACCTGATCCTATCGACACCTGATGGTCACACAGGCTGGTGTACTTTTTCCATGTGGGCTTTGTTGCTTCTGAACTAGATGGCCGCTTGTTTATCTTCAAGCCTTTAAGACCCCAGATGCTATATATTTTCATAGCCAGGCTCCACCAGATTTCTTCACCACATTTGCTATGTGCCCATTTTGTTTTCAGCAATCGTATCAGGAAGGTGAGCATCACAGAATTCTGGCTGGAATCTTTATAGAAGGGGAGCACCTGGCCTTTCTCCCACTGCGCAGCAGTGCCCATTGTTGCCACCAGGGCAGTTAGTTACCTGGTGTGTAGTTAGTGCTATAGGAGTGTCCACTTGTCCCAGTCATCCGCTGATGCACTGGCAGTGGGAGGCGTGCCCGGGCATCTGACCCAGAATTGAAATGTTCCCCACCGAGCATCCACCCTTGGGCGATGCTCACAAGCAGTTGGCTAAGTGAAGTTTTCCCATTATTCCTTATGAGAAATATATGTTCAGTTCTCGAACTTCTTGGAGTTGGAACATGAATTTGGAACAAACTGAGTTTGACAACCGAAGAATCGCTGTATTGTGCCTTGCCTCTCACCTTGCTAGCGGACACTGAATTGGGAATGGATGTGACTTCTTAGACGCTTCCTAACTGTCCTTGCCCTTGGACATCCAGGGAACTTTCCGGTTCTGTTTTGTTCGGTTGCATTGGTTGGGCTGGGTAGCCTCCGGGCAAGACTGTCTGCTTCGAGACTTTAGTGTAAATGTCCCCTTGGACACTTTCTCCTCTGGTAGATCACTTCAGCAGCTGACAGCGACCCCAAACCCTACTCAGAGGGTCCCCTTTTGTCAGCCTGGCTTCTGTAGAAATGCAAGGTGACCCACTTTAGCAGCTGCTGTGTCCAGAAAAGAATGACTGACTTGGCAGCGCTGGTGGATCCCCAGAGGGTCCAGCTGAAAAATCCACACCAGATGGTTTAGTGCAGATGCTTCTGAAGGTTACGCTTCATCAGATCACCCCTGGAGAGCCATCCTGTGTGAGCTCCGGATGCCACACAGGCTGGGGGCCTGCCCCAGCCCAGATGGGCCCCTTCTACTGCAGGGTAGCTCAGTGCCAGGAGGGGTAGGCAGACCCCTTTTTAACCTGAAGGCTTTTTTAACCTACCTTTGGCTGGAGAGGGTGGGAGCAAACCTGAGCAGACAGGGCTTTCCCACCAGGTGAGTGGGTAGCTTAGCAGTAGCTGCATTCTCTGGAAGCAAATCCAAGTAGAAACTCAGCAGCACCAGGAAACACAAGCTCTGGCCATTAGGCCCCACCTAGGCTGGCGCTCCTGGTTCCAAGAGGGCAAAACATAGCAACAGATGCAGGGGTGACATGTGGAAGGATGCCACCGAAGTGCTCCTGCCCTGTGGAACCTAACCGGTAGAGTAAACCCCGCAGAGCACACAGCCTGTGCTGGGATGGGGTGGTGAGGACTGTGTCCTTGCAGAACGTGGGGCTCCCCTCAGAGGGCATACAGTTCCAGGGCTGCAGCAGAGCTTCTGAGCGCAGACCAAAACCCTTTCCAAGAGGGATGATTGTGGAGGCGCCGCCGTGGCCTCATCTCGAGAAGCTTGGCAGGCAAGGGCTCCGCTCGCTGCTGAAGTGCCTGTTCCCTCCGCACCTGTCTCCAAAGCCCTCCCCGTACCTCTGGGCACCGTTCCCAACTCTGCTGGTGGGCACCTCTGGGTCTGAGGGTTTAGACTGAAGATGCCTTCTGTGATTCACCTCACCTTCATTTCACCTTTTGGAACAAAACTTGTGTTTCCACCTTTCAAGTAGATTTTAGGGATGTGCAGTTCACCCTGGTGTACGTCAAGGTTCTGATGACTGAACTGGTTAATGAAATCTGGACCCCCTAATGTTTCTTCCCCTCTCAGATGTGCAGCCCACACCCTGTGAGCACAGCAGCTCTCACCCCTGGGGCCTGCATCGGAGGGAGGGGCAGCTGTGTCTCAGCTGCTATCTGGACACTCCAAGTGGCAGGTCCTGTGTGTGCTGGCCTCTCTGGCCAGCGTGTCTGGGCTGGGAGGTGAGGGCCGCGCTTCTGCTCACTGAGGTCTTCCTGTGTCTGTGCGGTGAAGTGGACGCACCTTCCCTCTGGGAGGGTTCAGAGTGCTTCTAGAAACCAAGGGCCCCACAAAACCATCCTCTGACCCTGGAAGGCTGGTGCAGGACAAGTGCTGGTGGGGGTCCATGACCCTCTGATGGGCTCTTGGTGCAGCACAGGAGAACCCAGCCAACAGGAATCTGTCACCCCACAGGCCCAGAACTCCTGCCATGACCACATGGGTGCCAGCAGTGCCACGCTGCACGGTCTCTGCCACCGGGGGACCGTGCTGTCATTCACAGCTCTCAGCTACGACCCCCCCTTGGGATGCAGGGTCACCCTGTGTTGTCTGAGAGCCCTGCATTTCATCTGAGTCAGGTCCCTAGCCCTCCTGGGCCCCTTCCTCCCTAACAGGTTCAAGAGTCTGTTTCAGTGACTAGGTAGATTTTCAAATGAAGATGCTACTATTATATATGTAAATTTTTCCTGTGAAAAAGTCATTTTCTTTTGATTAAAAACTGTGTGTACATATGTAACCTTTCCCCCGGTCCCTAAGCAGTACGCCTCGTTGACTACTGGAGCCTTGGGTCTGGTCTGGTTGTGAGCTGCAGCTCACAGGAAGGCTGGCCACAAGCTCTCAGCAGTCTGTTGTCATGTGCTTACGTCCCACAGCAGGCAGATCCACTTGCTGAAGAGCACCAAACCCAAACTCACTGCCATCAGTCATAGAGACCCTGCAGGGCAGGAGAGAACGAGCCGAGCCGCTCCTTTGCGGTTGGAGTTTATCCATCTTTATAGGAACAGAGAGCCTCATCCTCCTGCACAGCAGTTGGTGGGCTTGAACTACCAACCCTGTGGTTAGCAAACCAATTACCCTATAGCACCCCTTTCAATAGTCATCCCTTCCTAAGCATCGTTTACTGTGGGAAAGCCCGGTCAGGAGTGGCAGGCATGTGAGGCCACGTTGCCCACTGCATGTCGGGCCAGTGTGAGCACCTCTTAAACACCTAGAGTCTCAGCTCTGCAGATGCCCCCAAGGGCTTGGGCTGAGCCCCCCGTTTCTAAGATTTTCATTTGGGTGGTGGTGTTTTTAAGAAGACCATCCAAAAAAAAGAATAAGACCATCAAAAACGTGCCCCAAGGCAACCGATTCCCCCCATACAGTGCCACCTCACCCGCCTTTTCTGAGCTTTTCCTCCCTTGCTAACACAGACGCATTCTGCCTGACGTTCCTGGCTGATCTTCCTAACTGCCATCGTCCCTTTTGTCCCATCTAGATAGTTGGTGGAGGACGCCCTCACACACGGCGGGGGGACAGGCTACGGCGGGGCGTGTGGGTGCCCAGGAAGGGAGTGTGGGTTTGCTTAGTGCCGACTGCGCGGGCTTGTGAGCGGGAACCCCGGCCGGCCGGACCCAGGGAGGCTGCACCCCGGGAGATGGTGTGGCAGGCCTGTGCTCCCTGAGGAGGCTCCCCCTTGCAGCTGGTGATCTCTCCTGTCTCTTCCTCAGAGACTGCCAGAGGAGCCCCGCCCGGGACCCAAGGATGGCCCCCACGAACGGGAACCTGAGCGACTCCTCCAGCGGGGACTCCAGCAGCGGGCTGTGGCCCAAACGGGGCCCCTCCCCGACGTCCCATGTGCGCTTTGAGGACGAGTCCGCCCACGACGTCCGGTTCCGCTACCAGGAGCGGCTGCAGCAGCGCCAGCGCCAGGGGCTGAGCTCCGGGCTGCGGACGGCGGCCCAGGGCCCGCTGCGCTCCAAGCCGGACCTCGCCGACTACGTGCGCAGGGACTCAGGGGAACGGTCCCTCCACCGGCTGGGGGGTGGGCTGCACCCCGCGGGCTTCCCGCCGCCGCCCCCACGGGACTGCGAGAGGAAGTGTCAGGCCTGCGGCAGTTGCATCCAGCGGCCACCCCCAGACTCGAGGGTCCTTCAGGAACTGGACGCGGCCTGCGGGGTGGGCAGGGTGCTGGCCGAGAGCCTTGCATCTGGGGTCCGGAGCGCCCCCGTCAGGCTCCGCTCAGAGTGGATCCGAGAGACGCACATCGGGGCCGCCCCGCGCCCAGGGGAGGTGGACTCTGCCCCGGACAGCACCGACACGTCGGACAGCTGCAGGACCGACAGCGAAGATGCCGCGGCCTCTCAGCCCAGCAGAACTCGGGGCAGAACCCGGGCCGCCAGACCTCGAGGGGGCCACAGGTGGTCCGGGAAGGTGGAGCTGTCCCGGGGCCCTCAGGCCCAGCCTCAGCTGCTTATGGACCAGTTGGAAGCTGGGCATGAGAGGACAGAAGGCAGAGGACAGTGGCCAATGGAGACTGGGCTTCCCGGAGAAGATGCCGCCCCTACGCCTCCTTCCCCAAACTCAAAGAGGGCTCCCCTGGGCTCCCCAGGGCGGCCAGGGCCCGGGCTGGACAGTGCTTGTGCTTACCTGGTAGCTTCCTACGCTCCATGCAGGACAGCCGCTGCCAACCCCTCGTTGAGGAAGAGCCCGCGGTCCCGGCCAGACAGACAGACCCGGCTTATGGAAAGCCACGAGCCTGCGGCAGCTGACTCCACATCCTTGCTGCAGCAGAGCCAGGTGGAGCTTGCTGCCCCCCACCCCATCCAGCAGCCAGCCGCCTCCTTCTCCTGCGAGGGCCCGGTGCCAACCCCTCCCTCTTCAAGGCAAACAGCCTCCTCCCCTGTGCCCTCCCCTGTGCCTCACGGGAAGGCAGCCCTGGCCAGGCCCCCAAGGCCGAGTGGCCAAAGGGGACCTGCGGACTCTCCCCTGCCTCCTCCAAGAAGTGGGGTACTCACTACCTGTGAGACCCCGCCCTGCAGTCTTCAAGCCAGGCACCCACAGCTGGCGCTGCCCACCAACTGCAACAACAGTGACCCCTGGGTACCGCAGGAGTCCTGGGGAGAAACCACCCCTGAGAGCAGGGTGGAGAGCGGCCCCTGCAGCCCGGAGCCAGAGTTGCCCCAGGAGAACAGCCGGGAAGGTAAGGGACTGGCCGGTGGGGATTCTCCCCCAGCTGGCCCAGCTGGGATTCTGTTTTCACTTCCTCTCCTTTATCATTTATCGTTGATGCAGATACACATTGCAAACCTCACTTCATGTCAGTTTCTAGATATGATCAGTGACATCATTAGTCAAATAGCACAGGCCACACCTACTCCCACTGCCCCTCGGGCACCTTTGAGCAGCAAAAGGTTCCTGGGGAAGCTGCTGGAGCCCTTGGCTGTATGCAGGATTCCTTTCAATACCAACATGAGCCAGGGGCCGGGTTAGGCAGTGCCCCCCACGCACCACCTCAGGGGTGGCAGTGAAGAAGCCCACTCGCTTGCTGGAAAACGTGGGTGGACAAGCAGTTCTGGCCTGGGCAATGGGAAAGCTCAGATGTATGTCCAGGCTCTTTCCTTCCAACATCTTCCTGTCACTCCTTTCTTCGGCACTGCTTGAGCACCTCCCACTGCCAGCCCGGGGTTCCAGACACTGTGGGGAAGGCAGCTGGAGATTTCACTAGCAGGTGCCCTCTGTTAGTCTGGGTTGACTAGAGAAGCAAGTTCATAGACACTCATGTGTGTATAAGAAAGCACTTTATATAAAGAATAAATGAATATTGAGAAAACATTCCAGACCAGTCCAGATCAAGTCCATAAGTCCCGTATTAGCCCATATGTCCAATACCAATCTTTAAAGTTCTCATCAGACTCACGCAACACATGCAATGATGCTGAATGTAGGAAGATCACAGGCCAGTGGGTGTGAAGTCTTGTGGATCCAATGGCGTTGTAAGCATCTCAGCACGGGCAGGGGTCTCCACGTTCTCCTTCAGCTTAGGGCACTAGCATAGCTCCCTGAGTCTTGTCAGCTACAATGTCTCCCAGGGAGTGAGTCAGCGTCCTGCTTCCAGTGAGCTATTTATCTCCTTATTTAGCTTATCTTAATTCTTTATCTAAACTATTCTATTGATACAAAAATATGGGATTAGGCCTCTGACAGCATCAAGTCAGGGCCAGGCTTTCTGTCAGCCATTTTCCCTAAGCAGCTTGGTGATTCAAGGGGCAATTTCTACCGCTGAGCTCAAAATACACATTAACAACATTCATTTTCATCATCTCAAACAAAAATAGACAAAGACAACAACCAAACAAAAGAATCAAAACTTTAACTTCCCATGTTCTTTCCAGAAAGCCACCCAGTAAACTGCATGGACATATCTGACCTCTGGCTAGCCAAAGAAGAAACACTACCATGAGGTGGAGGTCAAATAAACATCCACTCTCCATCTTTATGATGTGTTTCTCTAGTACCCCACTCCTGGTACTATAATGTTAGTCTGGGTAGACTAAGAGAAACAAATCCATAGACACTCATGTTTATAAGAAAGAAGTGTATATACAAGAGCAATTGAATATTGAGAAAATGTCCCAGCCCAGTCCATAAGTCCGGTATTAACCCATATGTCCGATACCAATCTATAAAGTCTTCTTCAGACTCATGAAACACATGCAATGATGCTAGTGAAGGAAGATCACAGGCTGGTGGGTAGAAAGTCTTGTGGATCCAGTGGCAGTACAAGCATCTCAGCGCTGGCAGGGGTCTCTATGTGCCTCCTCCAACTGAGGGCACTAGTGTAGCTCCATGTATCTTGTCAGCCGCAATGTTTCCCAGGGAGTGAGCGTGTGTCCCACCTCCAACAAGCTATTTATCTCCTTAGCGCCTCCAAATGAGGTCATCAAGCTGTGACCTGATTGACAGGCTAAACTCCACCCCTTCACTCTTGTCTCAAATTGACAACAGATTATGTAACTCTCACATGTCCGCCTTGCCCTTGAGCCCTTCTCTGTCCAGGCAACATGCTGTCTAGGGAGCATGGTGCTATAAGATGCTCTGGCTTTGCCCTCTGTCACCAGAGTCCTCCCCCAGCTTGAACAGGTGGGGAGGTATCCGCAGGCAAGGCTGCGGAAAGGCATAGCATAGCATCTCTTTGTCCTTGGAAGGAGTTCTCTCACTGCCGACTCCTAGTGACCTTCTAGGACAGGGGGGTTGCTGAGACTGTAACTATTTACCCAGGTAGAAAGTCCCATCTTTCTCACATGGAGCAGCTGGTGGTTTTGAACTGTGGGTTTTTCGGCTTGCAGCCCAACTTGTAACCACTACACCACCAGGGCCCCTGGAAAGAGTTCTCTGGTTGTGGGGAATCCTTGGCATCCACAGCCTCAGGATCTTCAATGCTGTGAGCTGAGGTGACCAACTGGACCCGCAGGGTTAGGTGGAGGTAGATGACAGGCCTTCCCCTATGCCCTTACTTTAATGTGTCCCCAGCTCAGGCAGCCCTGGGCTGGCTTGAGGGGTATGGAAGGCTTGGGAATGGGTCAGGGGTGGGGTTGGGGGGCAGAGAGATCCCAACTGCAGACCCCATGGGCGATGTGAATCCACTGCTGTGCTGGCCACCTCTCCCCCACAGGGCCCACTTTCCCTTCTCCCCTACTTTTGCTTACATACCCCCAAAACTCCTCAGCCTGAGGTCCCTCCCGCCCGTGTAAAGTTGTAGCTTCCATCCGGGTCGTGCTCTTGGTTGGCTGCTGGCTGGCCCCTAACCACTTCCTGCAGCGCTTCTGCTCTGGGATCTGATGGGCTTTCTGGGAAGAGCTTCCTCTTGCCCAGGCCTGCGGTGTGCACCGAAGATGCTGGCTGTGAAGGAAGGTGAAGCTCATTCCCCAGGCCTGGGTGAGGCTCCTCCTCTCAGGAGCCAGGGGACCTGATCAGGCCATCTTTTAGGAATACCTGGAATGACGGCAGTGCCAACCGCACATAAGATTGGTGGTGGTGGTAGTGCCACTCTCCAGGCAGTTCTGACTCATAGCCACCGCACGTACAACAGAATGAAACACCACCCAGTCCTGTGCCATCCTTGCAACTGCTGCAGTGTTTGAGCCGGTTGTCACAGCCACTGTGCCGGCGCATCTTGTCAAGGACCTTCCTCTGTTTTGCTGCCCCTCTGCTTTTCCAAGCAGGATGTCCTTTTCCAGGGGCTGGTGCCTCCTGCCAACCTGTCCAAAGTCCATGAGACAAATCTTGCCATCCTCACCTCGAAGGAGTACTCTGGCTGGACTTCCAACACAGGTGTGTTTGTTCCTTGGCAGTGCATAGTACTCACCATGGTCTTCGCTGGCACCATAACTCAAAGGCATTGATGCTTCCGTGGTCTTCCTTGTTCAGTGTCCAACTTTCACATGTATATGAGGCTATTGAGAAAACCATGGCTTCTGTCAAGGGACCTCAGTACTCAAAGAAAATCTTTGCTTTCCCACACTTCCGAGGTCTTGTGCAGCAGATCCACCCAATGCAGGGCGTGGTTTCGTCTCTTGACCGCGGCTTCCATGAGCAGGGATGGTAGATCCAAGCAAGACAAAATCCTGGACAACTGCAGTCTCTTCTCCATGTGTCGTGATGTTACCCATTGGTCCAACTGTGAGGACTGGGGTTTTCTCTATACTGTGCTGTAGTCCACACTGAGGGCTGCACTCCTTGATCTGCATCAGCAAGGGCTTCAAGTCCTCCTCACTTTCAGCAAGCAAGGTTGTGTCATCTGCGTATCACAGGTTAATAAGTTTTCCTCCAATCCTGAAGCCAAGTTCTTCATATACTCCACTCTCTCTGATGATTTTCTCAACATATAGATTGAATAAATATGGCGAGAGGCTACAACCCTGACACACACCTTTCCTGATGTCAAGCCATGGAGTAGCCCCTTTTTCTGTTGACACACTGCCTCTTGATCCATGTACAGGTTCCACACGAGCGCAAGAAATGTTCTGAATTTCCCATTCTTTTCAAAGCTGTCCGTAGTTTGTTATGGTCCACACAGTCAAATGCCTTGGCATGGTCAATAAAACACAAGTAAGCATCTTTCAGTGCATAGTAGATGCCACAACACAGCGCCTATTGTTAAATCAGTTAGAAATTCCCACCCACAAGATGCTGTTTTTGTCTTGGGGATGCACCCTTTCTGCTTAATGAGCGAGCCTTACAGAGGTACTTCTACCTGTCAGATGGGATCCCCCTGAGTCCAAATTCCCAACAACAAGAATATATCTGTTGATAGAAGGTAAGGGGGTGTTACTTACTACCTTCATTCCACAAGCATTTACTAGTAATCTACTATGTACCAGGCAGAAGGGGGTCCTGGTGCTGTGGTGCAGTTGGAGTTGGGCTGCTAACCACAAGGTATGGGGCTCAAACCCATCAGCCACTCCAAGGGAGAAAGATGAGGTTGTCTGTTCATAAGGCAGATTGACTCTTGTCCTGTCAGGTTGCTATGAGTCAGAACTGGCTACCATGGTAGTGAGTTTGGTTTTTGAGGTTTATGTACCAGACCAGGAGCTCTGATGGTACAGTGGGTTAAGTGCCAGATTGCTAACTGAAAACTTGGTGGTTCAAACCCACCAGCCACTCTGAGTAAGAAAGACGAGGCGGTCTGCCCCACAAAGATTGACAGTCTCCGACAGCCTTGGAAGGGGCTCTACTCTGTCCTATAGGGTCCCTTTGAGTTAACTCAGAGGCAGTGGGCTTGGGGTTTGGGGTATACCAAACCCTGCTTCCAAGTTTACTAGTTAGGCAACTTGTAACCCCTTACACTAAGGGAAGGGGAACTCGGGGCTGGGGAGAGGTCAGTTCATTATTGTATCCTCCTCTCCCTGCTGCTTCCCGGTTGGTCTCAATTGCCAGCTCCACCAGAACCCCCATCCCCACCCCCTCACCCTTTCCTGCCTCAGTGGCTGGAAATGCCCCTCCTGCACCTGCCTGGGGGTGGATCAGGCCCACACAGGAGCCGTGCTCTGGTTGTTGCAGGAGGACCCCGCCCAGCAGGTGTTGGCACCATCAGTGCCGTGGGTACCACCCTCTCCCTGGAGGAACCCAAGCCCAGCCAGGAGCCATCGGGAGACCTGCAGAGGAGAGAGCGGAGGTCTGGAGGGCGTGGGCCAGCAGGGTGAGTGACGGGAGCAGAGTCCTGGCTGGGGATGGGGTCAGGGGGTGCTGTGTGGAGGAAGATACCCCTGGAGCTGTTGTACTACTGACTCCACCACCCCCACATTCTGAGAGGCGTCCCAGACCTCTGCTTTTCCCCATCCATTTTTGTCTGAAGTGTTTGAGTCTTCCTTCCCTGAGCAGTCACGGGCTGAGCCCCTCCCCAGGGTGGGTCGCCCTCTGAGTGGGGGTCTCATCTGCCTCTGGGCCATCCTCTTCCGCAAGCAAGCAGTCCAACATTCAAATTTCTATTGTCCCACTGCAGCTCCAGGGCCCTGCAGCTTTGAGAATCTGAGTCCTTGTCCTGGGGACTCAAAGTCTTTGTGAACCCGGAGCTCTGACTTGGGTCATCTCTGCTCCACCGGTGACCCCACGGAGCCACTGGCTCCACATGCCCGCGAGAGCCACATTACTCAGAGCTATAGATCTCCAGCCAGCCGCCCTTGCCTTCTGCAGTGCAGGGCCTCCTTGCTGTTGCTGCTGCGAACCTTCAAATCGATTCCAAACTCGTAGCAACAGTACAGTGACAAAGCAGAGCTGCTCCATGGGGCTGCCCAGGCTGAAGATGTTGTGGGAGCAGAGAGCCAGGTCTTTCGTTTCTGGAGCTGATGGGTGGGCTTGAACTTCCAAACCTCCTGTTAGCAGCCGAGTGCTTAACCATTCACCACCAGCAGTCCTTAGGCTGTCTAAAGCCTCCTTATACTCAACACAGCTCCAGACAAAGCAGCCTCCTTCTGTCTGCTTGCCAGTAAGCACCCTGTTGTGCATCAGTGCTCCGCCCAGTTCTGGGATTTACCTCGCTGCTCTCCACCTTCCCTCCCACCCGAGAGTCCGAGCCATCTCCTGAGCCCACCCTCACTGCCGTCTCTCCTGCCCTCAGCCACGTGACTTCCATGCTGTGTGAAGGGCTTCAAAAAGTTCATGAAGAAATGGAACGGAAAGACAATGGCACTCCCCATGAACATTTTGAAACCCCTCCAAATAGCTCTAATAAAACCTACTGCCATTGAGTTCATTCTGATTTATAGTGATCCTATGGGGAAGGGTCGATCTACCCCTTTAGGTTTCTTAGGCAGGAAATATTTATAGAAGCTGTCTCCTCTTCCTCCCAAGATAGGGAGGGCTGGTGGGTTTGAACCTGTGACCTTGTGGTTCACTGCACGACTCAACCCACTTCAAGAGGCATATAACGCTATAGCCTCCCACATGGCTTATCTGCTCTCTGCCCCTCACAAACCCTGCTCCAATCGTAGTCACAGTTCCTCTTTAAACCTTAATTAAGGGATTTTTAAAACTAATTTAGGCCTTGCTTAAGCTCTCTCACCCCCTCTCACTTGGAGTGGAATTCAAACTCCCTCCCCCATCTAACAGGACCCAACATGAGCCAGCCCGTCTGACCTCACCTTGAACCTCTTCCTGCTTTCCCCGGACATCAGCTTGGTCCCTTTCTGTTCCTGAACACAGTAGCCTCTTCCTGCCGTAGGGCCTTGGCCCCAGCTGTTCCTTCCATCTCCTGGGCATGGCCAATTTCCAGGACGGAGGTGTGGGTTGAGCAGAGTGGGCTGGGGGAGAGGACAGCTGAGCTCCCGGAGGCTCCAGTTCCTTGATGAGGGTTGGGCTGAGATCTTGAGGGAGGTGGGGGGGTGGGGGGGAGGTTGAGCTCCCTGAGGTGCAACTCCCCGAGGGTGACAGGGAGGGCTAGGGGTGGGATGCTGGGAAGGCGGGATTCCAAGCTCTCTGAGATGCAGTGAGGACCTAGGCTGGGAAGCCGAGGAGGTGGGAGTCAGTGGAAAGCTGGGAGCAGAAGGCAGGCTTGGAGTCTCGCTGACTGCCCCGCGGAATGCGCGTCTCCCGGGTCAGCTGAGGGCTGGTCTTGGAGAGGCCATCCCTGATGTGGCTTCTCCTGGGTTATCGTGGTGGTTTGGGCTCCGACTGCTTGAGATCCTGCGCACAAACACCCCAGCCCTGCGCCGTCCTCACAGTTGTTACCTCTGAGCCCGTTGCTGCAGCCCCGGGGCCTGTCCCCTCTCATTGAGGGCCTCTCTCTCGTTCACTTTAACAAGTGCGTTGTCCTTCTCCAGGGACTGGTTCTTCCTGGTAACATGTCTAACGTACAGGAGACCAGTCTCTGCTCGGAGGTGACCAGCGTGTCATCTAGAAGCCGCTGAGAGCCAGGGTCTGCTCTGTCTCCATGATCAGGGGCTCCACTGCCTGGCAGGCTCAGGCACAAAGTGGAAACTCTTTCCTGTCAAGTCGACCCTCTAGTGTTGTACACTAGAACTGATCCGCCGGGGCTTCCTGGCTGTAATTGCCAGGCCTTTCTTCCCATTACCCCTGGGTGTGTTCAAACGGGCAACCTTTCTTTTAGTAGTTGAATGCAAACCGCTTGCACACAGCGAAGGAACGATTGGACAAAGCCATAGAGGCCCGTTAGGTCTTGTTGGAGTGGTTCTCCCTAAAGCTCCCCACTTCGGCCCTTCTCTCTGCGGCCTGCTTGCCAGCGCCCTGCGAACTGCTGTTGGTCCGCTCCAGCTCCGGTCCTGTCCGCCCTTGTGTTTCAGAGCATCGCCAGAGGTCAGTGCGGGATCCTGCCCGCCCCCGCCTGCCCCCTCGAGGAGAAGCAGCAGCAGTAGCATTGCCTCCAGCCTGGGGCTGAAAAAGCTCTTCGCAGCCCTGGGCCAGGGTACTAGGTCCAAGCTGGGCAAGTCCCGAAGCTACAGCGTGGAGCAGCTGCAGCCCTCCGCCGCCTGCACCCCCAAAGTGACCAGAGCGCCATCCTTGCAGTCCCTGCGGTCGGTGAGTCCGAGGGCCCAGCAGGCGGTGTTCCAGCCACCATTGGCCGGAAGGTTGGGAGGCAGAGATGGGGAAGCCACGCAAGCCCCGAGATTTCGCTAGACACCATGCTGGCGGGGCTCCGGCCGGCCAGTGGCCGCTTTCCTTTTCTCTGTGCTGGGCAGCACCCCCACACCGGAGCCTCCTTGGCTCCGCCCTGCTACTCCACCCCCGCCTTTCAAAAAATGCCCTTGTGGAGTGGATGTTTACCCAGCAGACCAGCTTCCCATTCAGCAACCCTGACGCTGAATTTCAGTTCATCGCTTAGATGGCAGCCCCACAAGGTCACCGGCTTCTCCTGCTTCCACCCTGTGTTTCCTGTTTCTGTTCGTTCTTCCCTGACCCTTCTGGACTTGTCCGTGGGGCCAAGGCTGCCCTTCTGTTCTCGGATGGTTGGCTCTCCTAAGATGTTCTTCCCTCCCTGGGGTTATTGTTCCCCTTGCAGACCTGTTCATTGTTGGTCTGACCATCTGGCCCTCGGGGAGCTCGTTTCCAGACCCGCAGGGTGACTGAGGGCTGCAGTCTGTGGGCTACCACCAGCCTCTTATCTCACCGGGAAGCCTGGCCTGGTTGTAGGACTTGCATTTTGTTCCACATTTTTCTCTGATTCTATCCAGCCTTCTAACATGATTTCTTTCAGAGCAGTCGGTAGTGAGGGCACCATCTAGCTCTTCTGGTCTCAGGGTTGGGGACCCAACAGAATGTGAAAATTATCAAGCAGTATCATTAATATTACATGCAAGTAAAATTGTGTTGAAGATTATTAAGAAAATGGTTGCAGTAATACATCACCAGGGAACTGCTGGAATTTCAAGCTGAATTCAGAAGAGGATGGACGTGGAACAAGGGATAGCATAGCATCAGATGGACTTGGCTGAAAGCAGAGAATACCAGAAAGATGTTTACTTGTGTCCTAGTGACTATGTAAAGGCGTCCCAAATTATGGATAACAGTGAAAAGGATGGGGTTCCTAGAAAACTTCATTTTGCTCATGGACCAAAACAAGATTTGTTCAACCAGAAAATGAAAACCGTGCCTGGTTTAAAATCAGGAGAAGTGTACGTCGAGGTTGTATCCTTTCACCCTACTTGCCCATCTGTACACTGAGCAAATCATCAGTGGAGCGGGACGATGTGCAGAAGAGCATGGCAGCGGGACTGGGGAAGGCTCAGTAACAACCTGTGATCTGCAGGTGAGCCGGCCTTGCCTGCACAGTGAGGACTTGACGTGCCTGATGAAGATCAGAGACGGGCCATCAGTACAGAGCAAAACTTAATGCAAAGAAAACCAGAATCCTCACCATAGGATCAGAGACATCATGATAAAAAGATTGACGTTGTCAAGGATTTCATTTTGCTCGGGTCCGCAATTAATGCTCAGAATCAAGTGACATGTCGTATGGGGTAAATGGGGTGCACAAGACCTCCTTAAAGTGTTACAAAGCAAACCTCACTCGAGCCCGGGTATTTTCGATTGTCTCGTGTGTAAACTGAACAGTCAATCAGGAAGGCACAGAAGACTCGATGCATTGATGCCATGGCGCTGGGACCGGCATTGAAAGTACCAGGGATCAGTCTCTTAGAGGACGCATACCCAGAATGCTCCTTGGACATGTCATCAGGAAAGACAAGTCCCTCGGAAGAGGTCATCACGCTTGGAAAAGGAGAGGGTCGGCGAAAAAGAGGAAGGCCCTTGAAGGTATGCATCGACACGGTGCTGCAGCATCAGGCGAACCCTAACAATTGTGAGGATGCTGCCCAACCGGGTCGTGTGCATGCTGTAGTGCATGAGGTCGCTCTGCATCCGAACTGACTGGCTGGCTGTGGGGATTAATATCTGAGTGGCCACGAGACTGACTGTGGGATGTGCTCGGCTTTCCTCACGCTTCGTTCCCTCCCCGTTCCCTGGTCCTTCCCATTCTCGCCTTCTCTCTCTCTGCCCCTCCCCTGCCAGATCCTAGAGAGTCGACAGCCCGGTCACACAGAAACCTGCTCCATGGTCACAGTCACTCTCTTAGGCCAGCCCCAAACCCCTGCACACCTGGCCTCCCAGGGAGCCTTTTCCCCTATGGCTTCCAGAGAAGTCTGTCCAAGACGCAGAGCAGACTCTAGCTGCCCTGTCCTTAGTGACCGCCATGGTCCCTTCCTGCCCTCGGGGTCACATTGAGACCACTTGGCTTTGCCAGAGGGTTCAGGAGCTGTCTGCTTTCGTCTCTCACCATGTTCCCTCACCACTCCAGCTGTACTTGGCCTTCTTGAGATTCTGTGAACAGGTCACACAGTCTCGCCTTGAGCCTTGGCCTAAAATGTTTCTGCTGGCATCTGCTCAGGCACAGATACTGCCAGGCGGTGGATCCCAGTTCCGCTTCCTTGGGCTGAGCTGGGAGCCTCTTCCCTGGGTTCTCAGGCCACCCTGGGCCGTCTCCTTCATTACTGGCCATTCCATGATTTAGTGGATGGATCTGTCTCTCTCCCGCACCGGAGGGTGAATGCTTTGTGGGATGACAAGTAGATCTCTCAAACGCCAACATTTAGTGGGGTGGCTGGCCCAGTGCCCACGCTCCGCGCACAATGAGGGAGGGAGGGAGTGAATCCCATCAAAGTGCACCCTCCCAGTGTTCTAGAGCATTAATAAACCAACAGCGCCTCACGAACCCCCCTCTCCAAAACCCAACCCAAACTCCCTGCCATTGCGTCCTGACTCACAGCGACCCTACTGGACCAGAGAGAGCTGTCCCTTTGGGTTTGGGAGACTGTAACTCTTTATGGGCAGCAAGCCTTATTTCCCTCCCTCCTGATGGCCTAGCAGTTAGCAGCCCAACACAACCCTCTCTGCCCCAGGCCCCTTAGTGCTTAACTAGGCCTCTACAAAGCCCTTGGCTCTGTTGTAGGCTTTCCTCAAGCCAGCCCTCACAGGAATGGCACCCAGGGGGGCTTTAAAGAATGGAAATCGATTCTCTCACCATTTGGGAGGTGAGAAGTCTTGACTTCTGGCCCCAGCTCTAGGAAAGGCTCTCTCTGTCGGCTCTGAGGGATGTCCTTGTTTTGGCTGCTGAAGTCGTTTCTTCTCAGTGGTCTTCACGTGACAATGGTCTGCCCTGCATCAGGACTTACTTCTGGGTCTAATCTGCTCTTTTAATAACTCAGAAGTGACAAACTTCAGACACGCTACACTGATAACCCCTCAACCCAGTGCCATCCGTCTATTCTGGTTCACCAAGGCCCGAGGTAGGGCTTCGGGGCAGTCAGTCTCTACAGGAGCAGCCGGCCCATCTTTCTCCTGGAGAGGAACTGATTGGTTAGAACCACCAACTGTGCTTAGCCACCCATCACTCGGTGGACAGTCACCAGGGCTCCTTTGGACCCTGAAAGGCCCTTGTTAGCCTATTCCTCAGTGGGAGTGTATCCGCGGGCACAGGGACACAGGCAGTGCCCACACCAGCTGCTGTTGGTTCCTCGTCCCCTCCCTCCCTGGTGAGAGCGGCCGGGGCTTTCCCTTTTCTGGCTGCCTCGGGAGAGCAGGCAGGCTGTGCTCTCGAAGTTTCTGTCCCGTGAACGAATGGACAACAGAGACACAGAAGCCAGGGGGTGGGCGTGACTGGGGAGGAAAGCAGGAGCGGTGACCCAGGCTCCAGGAATGTACTTCTGTCTGGCCGCACTGCTGTGTGTCTGAATTGACTGCCATCGGGCTTTCATCTCTGCCTCAACAGTGACGCCACTGCTTGTGCAGTGAGAGGTGAGCTGAGCTGAGTGTGCAAGACCGGAAGTGGACCCGCTAAGGAAGGGCCGGGGTGGCGGGGGTAGGGGGCAGGTTGGTGAGGGGTGGGAACTGAGCCGTGGAAAGAAATGGCAGAGCTGACCTGAAGTGAGAAGACGGGCTGTTCTGAGAGTACTCCTGATGCAATGCCTGCTCCGAGGTGGCAGGAGCTCCACTCGGGTCTTTGTTCTGCCTTGGCCCTCCAGAGCCAACAGGAGACTACCCTGATCTTGCACCCCGACCACCCTGGCCACCACCCAAGAGGTTTTGCGTTCCCTGGGCCTTTGCACCTGTGTCTGGAAGGCTCATCCGCATTCTCCTCCTTGGAAGATTTCTGCTTGTCCTTGAGAGCTGAAGGGAACATGGTTTCTCAGGGAACCCTTCTTGAGCTCAGATACAAAGTCAGGCCCACCCCTTAAAGCTTCTTGATAACAAGCCTTACATGTGTGGGCAGACGTGGATATCTAATGCAATAAGGGTGCAGCTTTTGGGTGCCATCAAGTCGGTTCCAAAGCATCTTGAGCGACCTTACGTAGAACAGAACAGAACAGAACAGATGTTGCCCCGTCCCGGACCCCCACCCCCACCCCCATGGTTAGCCGCCTCTCATTAAGGGTCTCCCTCTTTCTCTGACCCTCTGCCTCACCAGGCAGCATGTCCTTCTTCAGGGACTGGTTTCTCCTGACAACCTGCGCAAAGCAAAGGAGATGACATCTCCCCATCTTTCCCTCTAAGGCAGCGGTTCTCAACCTGTGGGTCATGAGGGGTTGCCCGATTCATAACAGTAGCAAAATGACAGTCATGAAGTAGCAACGAAAATCATGTTATGGTTGGGGGGTCACCACCACATGAGGAGCTGTATGAAAGGGCTGTGGCATTAGGAAGGTTGAGAACCACTGCTCTAAGGTATGTCCTGGCTGTGCTGGCAAGTCTGCCTGTCCCCCTGGCAGTCAGCCCATGGTACTTCAGTCCCCATCTTTAGCCATGGTCCAGTCTCCACAGGCTTATCAGGCAGTATGGGAATCTTCATGTAGGCTCCCTGTGAGCTGGGACTGACCTCTCAGGAATGGGTTTTATTTATTTTACATGTAGCAAACCATGCGTGTAAGGATTTGTGTAGAAGTCTTCTTCTCGCAGCCTGTCTCCACACCTCTATGGCCACCTTCAGAACCACTGT
>NW_022111324.1:22350817-22368155 GCF_000313985.2 Echinops telfairi
AGATAAGAGCTCATAACACATGGAGTCCAGGAACAGGAATGGGAGTAGGAGGGCAAGAGAAAGGTAGGGAGAGGAGGGGAGGAAGGGGGAACCGATCACAATGAATGACACCTAACACCCACACCCACACCCTACCCCCCGGACACACACCAGGGGGATGAACAACAGAAACCATGGAAGAAGGGAGACAGCGTTCAGTGTTGATATGAAAATAATAATCATTTATAATTTATCAAGGGGCCACAAGGCGGGGGTGGGGGGGCAGCTGACACCAAGGGCTCAACTAGAAAGTACATGTTTAGAAAATAATGACAACATATGTACAAATATGCTTGATTCAATTGATGTATGGATTATTATAAGAGCCCCAATAAAATGTTTAAAAAGAAAGAAAGGAGTTGTGGAACTTAAAAAAAAGAAAGAAAGAGACAGCAAGGCCGACCATCAGTGCCTCCTTCCAGCAGCAGATGGGGAGCACAGGTGTGGGGGACAAGGCCACAGAGGTCTGCAGTCTGGACACAGGGCCTTATCCTGAGCCTCTGTGGCTGAGAGGACATTGGCTGGCTGCAGTGGATAGAGGTGGGCAGCCTGACTCTGCTGTCCCTCTGAGGCCTGATGACATCGTCATGAGGGAATGTCCAGAGTACTTCCTTGGTCCAGCTGAAGGCCCAGAGACAGGGCTCCCGGAGATAGGCCCTCCCCGGGGGCTCGCCCAGAGAACTCCCCATGTGTGAGACCCTCTGGGCTAGCTGCTCCGAACTGGGCTCCATGGGTGGCCTTCAGGGGGGTCTGTTCTCACTCACTGCCCCTGAGTTGATTCTGCCTCATAGACACCCTGTAGGACAGGGTTGGACTACCCCTGTGTGTTTCCGAGATAGTAACTCTTTACAGGAATAAAGAGCCTTGTCTTTTTTCCTGTGGAGCAGCGGTGGTTTCAAACTGCTGACCTGCAGGTTAGCAATCAACACAGTAATCCACTATGCTACCAGAGGTCCATTAACTCGGGAATTTTCTAGAAAAGGATAGCTTTCATCAGATTCTCAGGGTGGTCTCTGCACCGGAAAAGCTTAAGAAACAGTGTGGGGAGGGGGGCACTTTCTGGTTGTGCTGCAGTCTTGGGAGAGATGTGAGAACCCACAGACCCTGTGTGCTATCCCCAGCCCCAGACTGAGATTGAGAGGCATCAGGGGCCTCTAAGCCAGGGAGAAGGTAGGCCACAGAGCGCCCGGCCTCAGCCATCCCGTACTCTCACCAGCTCCTCTGGCTTGATCCCTCAGGTGCGCCAAGGCCCAGCCTCGGCGCGCCCTCAGCGTGGAGGACGTGAGCGCCCCGAGCCTGGCCCGCACGGTGGGCCGTGTGGTGGAGGTTTTCCCAGACGGAACGAGCCAGCTGCAGCTACAGCGCTCCCCTGAGGGCACGTTTGGCTTCCGCGTGGCCTCGGGGAATGGGCGCCGAGACTCAGGTATGCCCCTCCTTCCTGGGTCCCCCAGCCCAGGTCCCGCGACCAGAAGTTCTGCGCTCGCGGAGGGAAGCAGTCTGTGCTTGCCAGCCCTCGGGCTCCTTTTGCTGTGGTTGCTGTGCTCCGATCGCTCCCTCCTCCAGCTAGTGCTCTGCCTGGGCATGTAGGGTGAGCCTGCCTGTCCGTGTCCACGGCCCGGCCCGGGCCCAGCGCCGAAGGGCTGAGTCCAGATGGGTGCCCGCGCACGCCCTGGGCTGGGCTGTCACTGGGTCGGTGGGGAGCACGCCAGCTGGTGCCCGGTGGGGCCCGGGCGGTGATCTGGGACTGAGAAGGCCAGGTCTTCGTCCCGGGGCTGTGGGCAGATCCATCTCAGGACAGAGGGGCCTGTAAGGCACTTCGCTCATAGGATGAGGGAGTGGAGGGGAGCGGAAGGAACGCGAGCTAAAGGTTCAGGACTTGGAGGGCACGCCCACCTGAGCCGAAGGACCCGCCCACCGAGGCCTGGAGGCCGGCTGGGCTCTTCCTGGAGGCGGTGCTCCTGAGCTTGCGTGGTGGGAGTTACTGAGCCGGAGACAAAGCAAAAGGCAGTGTGAAGTGCCTACATCGATTCCCCCATTGATTGTTTCAGCCAATATATGCGCAGCACCTAATGCCAATACACCCTCTTCCTTTAGTGTTCTTACCCCTTAAAAACAAAAAACTTGGAGGGAGAGGGGACAAAGCACAAAGGCCCTGAGGCAGGAGGATGAGCAGGGCCATGGGGTGGGCTGTGGTGTGTGCATGTGGGCGGGGGCGGGGCACTCCCCAAGATCGGGGCCCCAGGTGGTAGTGAGGGCTTAGGCTGGGATGCTGAGGGAGGGGGCGCTGCTGCAGGGCTGGGGGCAGAGAGCTGGTGAGCTTCCAGCCCTGCTGGAGGCCCTGCTGAGAACCAGCCCTAGCTGGGCACAGAGGACTGCCAGCCGCTGTAGAGGAGCGATTTCAGTTGTGAGGAGAGAAACAAAGGTGGAATCTGCATTCTGGGTGTGTTTTGAAGGTAGTTGCCACTTGGCTTGCTGATGGGCTCGATGTGGGAGAAAGGGAAGATAGATCTTTCCCCATTGTGGGCCTCGACGGGGAGTAGGTCACTGCCTGTCCCCACAGAGAGCCATGTTGTGGGCATGGACTGGCTCTCTGTGGGGACTGGCTCAGGGGTTCTGCCCTCAGTGGGCTGGGGCCCACTCTTAGCATCCGTCCTTTCTCCTTAAAAAAAAAAAAAATTGTCCTGGAGGTGATTCCGCTGTGTGTCAGGGTAGCACGGTGCCCACAGGGTTTTCAATGGCAGATTTTTCAGAAGAGAATCACCCAGCCTTTTTTTCAAGGTTCCTCCAGGCCCTCCTCAGTAACTGAGCTCATTAAGGTCTGCACCACCCAGGGACTTGTAAGGTGGGCCCTTTCAGTGACGCAGTGTGAAGTCCCAGAGTTAAACCACCCCAGTGTGGTCTGTACAAGGGGGTACCCCCCCAAAAAAAAACCAAACAGAATTGTGCTGGGCGGAGCAGAGCTTTTGTAGTACGTAGTTTTCCTACTAGGCGAGCATCCAGCAACTGTCTCTGAGTTAGTGCACCCAGTGGCGTTGCCTGGGAAGGTTCTCTGGTCACAGTGAATTTTTTTCATATAAGCAGTTTGGCTTGAAGCTCATTTTTTGTAATGGCCTATTTCATAGAACAGCATGTGGCTGGGAAATTTTGTTTCCTGCTTGGGAAAAATGCTGCAGAAATGATGTTGAGCACAGCTTACAAGGTCAGCACTGTGGGAAAACTCGTGTACAAGTGGTTTTTTGGTTTTTAAAAAAGGTGAAATGTTATAGATGTCTGTCAACTTCCCAAATGACGAAAATGTCAACTCATAGGGCATTTGGAGTTGGTTCCACCAGGTCAAACTGTTGATAAAGATTTCTGTTTAGAGGTGCTGAAAAGATTTCTTAACAGTGTACAACAAAAAAGACCTGCATTGGTTGTGGCAGACAGGGACTGGTTTTGCCACCATGACAATGTACCTGCTCATGCAGCCATCTCAGTGCTCCAGTTTTTGGCTAAAAAAGCATGCCTCTCTTTCCCCATGGACCTCACTCACCTGACCTCTCTCTGTGCGGCTTCTTTTTGGTTCTGTGAAGAAGAGGGACATGACTCTGTGAATGAAGAGGGACAGAGTAGCAGGCAGGGAGGGACATATGAAAGTGGCTTACACTCACTCCCCCACTACTTTCTTCAGAGAGAGAACGTGTATTTGAGGAGCAGAACCTCAGGTGGGGGCCTGTGGATCTATGTCCCCAAAGCCCCAAGAAAACCCCAAGAACCCATTTTTGGTCCTTTGTAGGCAGAAGGTACCCTCGCACAGAGCCCCGGGAACCCGGGTCTCCAGTGACCAGAGCATCTTGCTGAGGTTGGTGAGCACCCCTCCTGGCCATGGCCTCCTCTGACACACAGAAGCCCAGCAGGTGCCTCCTGGCCACAGGCTGCCCCAGCAACTGAGGATCCTTTCCCTGGACCTCAGAGGGGCCTGGAGCTGGGGCTGGCTTGCACTCACCACTCACCTATCCAGGAGCTGGCTCTATACAAGCATGTGAGAGCTGAGCTGCCCTCCATGCTAATCGGCTGCAACACAGAGACCACACATCAGCATCCAGTCGCTGCTACCAGACAATTAGTGCCAACAATAGTAGTCTTGCTACCACATTTTTGTCACAGCTCAGTTGCAAACCTGCTCCAGCGCCCCCTCAAAATGGCTCACCTCACCCCTCAGTACCTGCGTTCTCACGTCAAGGCAGCTCTGAACACACCCGCAGAGAAGCAGGGAAAGAGGCTCAGGTAGAGAGCAGCCCGGTGCAGCCAGGAGGGCAGACACAACTAGTTGCTAGGTGGGAGACGGAGCCCCGCAGAAAAGGGCCAGTGACCAACAGCAGGGCGCCCCCCACCTGGGACCCAGGAAAAGGAGCACGTATAAAGATAGGATTGGTACGCTCCCCGTGCCTGAGGAGGAGCGGACAGCGCCCATCCCCTAGGGAGAAACCAAACCCCAGACGCATGCCTTCGGTGTCAGAGTAGAACTGTGCTCCATGGGGTTTTCATTGGCTGATTTTATAGGAGTAGCTTGCCAGCCCTTTCTTCTGAGGGACCCCTGAGTGAAGCTGAGCCTCCCACTGCCAGCAGCATGCTAACCATTTACACCACCCAGGGACTCACTCCACCGGGCCAGAAGCTGGGCGTCATGTGCCTGTATGGGGTTGGATGTGGGCTGGAGAGAGGGCTTCCCATCACACCAAAAGACAAGCCCACTGCCATCAGGTCAGTCCAACTCTGTAAGGACAGATAGGTCTGCTTCACAGGGTTTCCAGCACTGTGACTCTTTAAGGGTGCAGACAGCCTGAGCATCCTCCCTGGGAGCAGGGCATGAGCTTGAACTACCGACTTTGTAGTCAGCAGCCCAAGCCCTAACCCGCTGCACCACCAGGATTTCTTGACTTCCCTCTTAGTTGTACTAAGATGCACTAAGCGACGTCAAGCTACAAGCCGAGGAAGCAGCCCAGGTGGCAGATACACCGCCACTTCCAGAGCCTGAGCTAGAAAGAGGTATTGGAGACCGACCCGCAGGGGCCTGAGAGAAGGGCAGGAGGTCGGCCCTGCTGAGCTGCCTCCACGCACCATGGCAACAAGACCCACTGCTCAAACTCAGACCCTGTGGGCCACAAACAGCTGCCTGCCCGCATCTGACTGCTCAGGTGAACCAGCTGAAAGGGGTCTTTAAAGGTTTCGGCAGTGCCGTAAGGAAGCCCTGCTCAGCCAGACTCTCAAGCACTGTGGCCAGAGAGGCTGGGGACTGAGTTTCTGCCAACCCACTGAGAGGCCCCAGAAGCCGGCCCAGACATGAGCAGACAAGCTGGGAGGGTCTTTCGGGACACCCTCATGGAGAACGTGGGCAGGGGCTGTGTGGAGGGCATTGGCTCCTGCCTTAGACACTGCATAGAGGAGTATTCGGCTCCTTGTGCCTGTACGTAGTGCAAGGTCATGGTGAACAGGCATGGTAGTAAGCCCTCACAACACGCAGTTAGAGGCAGAGAAGCAGAAGTAGCCATCACAATGTGCAGTGGTTAGAGTTCAGATCTTTAGACTTCGGGCTTCTGTCTTTACACGAGGGTGGCTTAACACGGTGGAAGCTGGTGGAGGTCCCTCGCAGCTGAGGTCTGAGGTCCTGGGTGGACAGTCTCAACTGGCCCTTGGTGTGGCCTCCTGCCCTCTCCTTAGTGAGCAGAAACCTCAGGTGTGTATGTCAGTTTGTCACCGTGGCTCCACACGACAAGTGCCAGGGTGATGTCAAAAGTGAGCGCATGGTGTTCTTTTCTCCAGGGTTAGAGGGTAGCGGAGGAGAGGGGAGAGATCCGGGAGGTCGTTGGGGCTTAGGTCTCCAGGCTAGTTAGCAGAGATGAACTCTGCCCGTCTTTCTTTATCGCAGGGCCTTCATCTTAGCTTAGAGACCGTCTGCCCTATCCACCAGCTTCTCCACGTTTGGAAACGGCCCGGAGAACTTGCTCCTGACTTACCGGTTCTCGGGACTGAAAGTTAATGTTGCACAGTCTCGAAAAGGTAGTCCTCTCTTGAAATTCACATTCTGACAGCATTCTGGAAGCCTACCGCCAACTTACTCTGTGCCTTATGGGATTTGAGGGCATTACCCCCCAAAGCGCAAAGGGCTCTGTAGAAATATGGGTTAGGATTTTGACTCTCCCCGGGTGCTCCCAGATCCCAAGCGAAGAGCCGCACCTGAGTACAGCCCCAGGCAGGAGTGACCCCGCTCTGGCCCGCCACTTTGCCAAGTCAGTGGTATCCCTAACCCCCACCCTCACCCCCTGCTACACCTGGGTTTCTGAGGGCAGCAAGTGGGTCGTGTTTGTGACTCCCAAGTAGAGCCAGGTAATTGTCTGAAGTCATGTTGAAAGACTTTTCTTCTCATTCACAAAGGAAAACTCACCTGGGAAGAAGAGGTGCCTGGGTCCTTCCCACCAGGGAGCACATGGGCTGGAGGCATTTCCATTTCTGTCCAGGGGAGAGTTGAAGCCCCTGTGGAGGGGGCTGCGCCACCCTGAGCACCCGGCCAGCTGTGGCTGTGCCCAGGAGCACTGAGGGCACGGGTGCGCGTGCGCAGCGCTTTGACTGCGATTCCATGTGCTACATTCTAGCGTTTTCCTTTGCAGGGTTCTACGTGCAGGAGATGGCCGATGCCAAAACGGCCAAGCTGTACTCGGGGCTGCTGGGCGTCGGGGACGAGCTGCTGGAGGTGAACGGGGCCAAGGTGGCCGGGCTGGGCCTGGCTCATGTCTCAGAGCTCCTGGCCCGTGCTCAGAGCCTGTCACTGCGCGTGCTGAGGCAGAGGCCCGCCCCACGGTGATCCAGAGCAGCCGGCCCTCGCTGTCACCGCTCGGACGCTCTGGCCCTCCTGAGGGCCGCTTGGGAATGGGCTGCTGCAGCCAAGGGCCCCAGGAAGAGGCTGGGGGCTGGTGTGTGGATTTGGTATTAGCCAATTGATGCAGAACTGGGGAAAGAAAGGGAGAGCCCCCCTCTGAGCCAGAGGTGGCATGCCAACCGTGCACCCTGGTTGGCAGGAGGAGAGAGTCCAAGAGGCCCTTGTTGGTCTCAGAGCCAGCTGGCCCCCAGGTCCCATCCCCCTCTGCCACAGCCCCCAGCCCCAGCACCCCAGACCCCAGGAAAGGGCCTGCCATGTTGGCCTGAAGCCCTTTCCATTTTTTCTTTCACCTTTTGCCTTACGACTGTTCCTAGCCTTTTCTGGAAATGGACAAAGTGGCCTTACTGCCGGGACCATATATTCTAAAGCCAAACAATGGAACGTGCCCTGAGCCTGCACGTGAGGACGTGAGGGATGCTACCCAAACCCAAACTCACCGCCACCCAGCCCCTGTGGACTCACGCGGACCCTAGGAGACAGGGTAGAGCTGCCCCTGGATGTTTCTGAGGCTGTCACGCCTTACTGGTGTAGAAAGCCTCAGTTTTTCTCCCTCAGAGCGGCTGATGGTTTTGAACTGCTAACCTTGCATTTAGTAATCTTGATGATCTATAACTAAAGAAAACAACCGCCATTTCCGATCAGTCTCAGGGAAGAACAGCTGTGTGAACCCCACTCCAGCCCTGGCTCCAGCTGCAGGGTGGGGGTGGGGGCAGTCCTGGGTCACCCTCGGCCTCCCTGGCCCTCCTTCAGGGTCCCACCTTCTATGAGCTTGCAGACAGCGCTACCGTAGGAGCCAGGCTGTGGCCCTGCCACATGCCCGGCCCAGACCTCCCCGAGCCGACAGCAGCTGGCTGCCGGGAGAGCAGGAGGGAAGGGCTCTTACTCATGAACACCTACCAGAGGGCTGGGAGGTTTAAAATGATTAAAACCCAGGGCCGGCCATGGGTTTAAAAGGATTAAACAGTGGAGCTGAAGCTTCTCCCACCGTGTGGCTAAATCTGGGCCGCTCCCTTGTTGAGCCTTCACTGGCCACAAGCAGGGTCTGGGATGGGGGGCGGGGGCGGGGGACAGGCACTGCCAGGGGTGGTGCTGGGTGGGCCGAGGGGAGGTCGAGGGGCTCCCAGAATTAGTGTACAGCCAGCACAGCAACATGTGCCTGCAAAGACACCCTTGGCGCGGTGCTTGTGAGCCAGCGAGAGGCTGCAGAGAAGGGGCTGGGGGAAGGGAGAGGGTGGAGAAGGCAGCCCCCGGGCTGTCGTAGAAGGCGGTGGGCTTCGGGTGTGGACACACGTGCACATACCCCACACATCCCACACACCCCTATTCAGCTGAATCCGTGAAGACGAGTAACGGGCGGCTTTCAGCAGGCAAGTAGGCCCCAAGAGACATGTGCTGGTAGCCTGAGGAAACGGCCCCTGGCAGCTGTCTGTCTGACTCAGTCAAGCCCATGCCACACAGAGCTGGTGCTGGGTGGGTGATCCTCTATATGCAGGGTTTCCAAGGCTGCAACTCTTTGGGGAGCAGACAGTCTCATCCTTCTCCCTCGGAATGGCTGGTGGGTTTGAACCTATGAACTCTAGGTTACAGGCCCACACTCATCTCCACAGCCCCAGCGGGAGGAAATGGACATCTGGCGTTAGGGCTAGGGGCAAAGGGTCAGGAGGGCGGTGAGGCAGGGAGTAGTCTCCGAGGAGACTGGAGCCCCGGCGTCTGCTACCTGCCAGGTGCCAGGCCAGGGTCCTGGCACATCTCATCTGGGCTTTAAAACGAGGGAGCGCCTGCTGTTGACTTCATGTTCTAATGTGAGGGTCCGGGACAATGATTCTAAACAAAATCCACTGAGTGGATTCTGACTCGTGGTTGCTGTACATGTGGTTTCCAGGGCTATGAGGGCAGGTAGCTTGTCTTTCTCCGAGGAGGAGCGGCTGGCCGGGGGCGGTTTGAACCCAGGACCCTGAGGCGTAACAGTGCGGCGCTTCTTTGGCAGCATTGCACTGGCTGGGAACGGGCTCCCATTGGGCAGGTGAGAATGCCACCCGCTCTGTGGGATGTCTGACTGGGGGACCCACTCTCCCTCCTGCTGCTGGTCCCCATTCCAAGAGAAGGCATGTCACAGGTCACACACCCCAGCTCCCCTGAGACAAAGCAGAGGGACTTGGCAAGGTGGGAGGGGCTTTGGTTCCTCCAGCCTCTGGTCTGACCTCCCGCATCTGTTGACCTAGAAGCCTGGTCCAGCTCAGCCTGACACAGTCAACGTGGAGCCCCCCAAACCTTCTTACTTAACACGGAATTTAGTGACCCTGCCCAGGCCCTGTGCCCCAGGCAGCGGGGGTCTAGACTTGGGGGGATAACTCTGATCCTCCCAAGAGTCGGCTTTTCTCTAGGCTCTTGGGATGGGCAGGGTGGCTGGAATCACAAGGGTGCCGGCAGCATCCCAGGTCTCCAGCCATGGTACACCCCCTCCAGCGCTGGGAGATGAGCACGGAGTGCGCCCTGGGCCTCCTGCAGCCTTTGTGCCCATGTCACTGCTTGGAGGCAGGCGGGGAGGCCCTGGCGGCTCAGCTCACAGCATGGCCGGAAAGCGGTGAGGTGCTATCAAGCGGGTGCTGACATGTCCCCTGCACACCAGCACAGAACACAGCCGGATCCTTGCCGTCCTCACAAGGGTGATGTGTGAGCCCTCGGTGCGGCACTGAGTGGATCCATCTTGTGGAAGGTCTTCCTCTTTCACAGACCCTCCTCTGTAACAAGCATGACGCCTGACACGGAGCAACACACACACACACACACACACACACACACTGCGCCTGAACTCAGACGAAGGGACCAACTTCCGGTGACGGCACTTGCTCAAAGGTGATGGCGGAGGTGCCGGCACACAGGGGCTAGAGCCTCCCTTCGGGTGAGCTGGGGTGCTGAGCAGGATGGGAGGGGGTGTCCTGTGGTCCCAAGCATGCCAAAGGAAACGCAGACACTGGTCACATTTTGGAATCCTGGTTATTGTGGGACAGAAAGGTACAGTCACGGAGCCTTTGGCTTGCTTTAGCTTCTCCACAAATCATCTGCACGTGATGGGCAATCAGGACACAGTTCTGAATCCTGCCAGCGAGCGGCCACTCATGTCTGGGTTACCAGCTAGGAGTCCGAGGCTCAGAAAGGTGAAACCACTCGTCCAGGGTCGCAGCAGCAAACACATAGTAGAGGCGGGCTTTGAACCCAGCCAGCCCTCTGTGACTCTAGTCCGCCTCCTTCCAGCAGCCTGGGCCCAGAGGTGGTGGGCTCTTTGAGAGCACGCACCTGCCCGCCTGACAAAGACCCCGGGACCTGAGGGTAGGCCAGGCTGGGCGGGTCCCTCTGCAGCTGGGATCCACGGAGGGGGGGTGGCGGGGAGGGGCTTAGTTTCCATTTCCCACGTGGCTGGCGTCCCCACACCTCCCCCAGGGGCAAGCAGAGCGCACCTTTCCAGAGCAGCGTTTCCAAACTGCAGGTACAACACGGCAGTAAAACCAGTCCCATGGGCCCAAACTGGACTCATCCCACAGGTTACCATATATGAGCTACAACAGGGCTCCGAGACGTTGGTGGTACATTCCCATGATCTTTTCATCCCATTTCCCCACACACTTTTTGAAGCCCCGTCATGGGGAAGTAAAAAAGTCAGGCAACGACACCACAGAAATCTTTCAAAATGTGAAGCTATTCTTTCTCGACCCGTGCATCCTGTCGAGGTCTGTGCCCTACTGATGGTGGTCGTGCCCGCTCCCCAACCCTCCCTTTGAATCACACCACGCCAAAAAGGCCGCGTCGACATCCTCAGCCACCTCAAGCCATGTTCCTTTTCAATGTTCTTTAAGTTTGGGGAGCAAAAAGTCTGAAGGGGCAAGACCCAGGGTTTGGGGAAGGTAGGGTATGGCTTCCCAATGAAGTTCTTGGAAGGAAACCCTTACTGCCCTTGAAGATGAGTGGGTGCAGTATCCTGTTGGGGCAGTTTTCCTGGTGCAGCTTGTCTGGCTTAACACTGCTGCTTTCCTAAAGAACTCAAGTCAAATGCCACGAGAATTGTGTTAACCCTATAGGGCAGGGGAAAACGGTCCCCCTAGGATTTCTGAGGCTGGGAATCAACGGCCCCAGCGTTTCCCCGGGGAGCATGGCAGTGAGCCGCCGGCCATGTAACCTCCATGCCATGGCCGTGTCCACTGAGAAAGGCTCTTAAGACTCCCCCAGGGAACCCCAAGAGCAGTCCCTAGGACCTTCTGAGAGGGCCTTCCTGCTTTGAATTTAACTGGTCCAGCTCAGCAGCCACTGTTTTGATCGGACCATTGTTTGTTTCTTTGGGATGCAGCTGAATGAGACTGACAAGCCTATCACCAGTGTATTCCTGAGAGCACTCGTCTGGAGCCACCCACCGGTCACAAAGACGTGTTTAAGGTCATTTTCGGGGGGAGAAGCCTGTGCCTGTGTGACCTAGAGTCCTACTAGCAACACTGGCCCTCACCTGTGCACACGGGCCTTGTGGAAACCGCCATCTGCGTCCACCACCACCGCCGCCAAAACACCCGAGGTGGTTTCTGTACAGCGAGTTCTGCCTCCCGCTGACCTCCTGGCTCAGAGAACGGCTCCGTGGGCTTTTCTGGGCTGTTGTTTTATTTATTTGATAGTTTTTATAAGAGCAGATCTCCACACACACATACGAGTGGAGATAAAAAAGTATGGAAAAACATTCCTAAGTATATGAGCCCCTACCAATATGTACATATACATACATGTATGTAAATAATATGCTTATGTAAATATAGATATCAGAGCTACACAAGGGGGCTTCACACATTGATGGAAGAATTATAGTAATTTTATTGGTATATGATTAACATCTTACAATTTAATAGTTCAGTCATGAGAAGTTCTGCAAGCAACTCCACAATCAATTTCAGAACATCTTTCGCATACTCATTGTGAGCTCCCTACTTCCCCCAACCTCCCCTGCACCCCCTAGGTAATTATTAATCCAGTTACTGTCTCTGTAACTTTACACATACAGAATATCAGACCAGACATGAAACAAAACCCAACTACAATAACAAAGCAGAAAAACCTCAATAGAAAAAAAAACAGAAAATATTAAAAACAATTTGAAAATGGGTCAAAAGAGAACAAATGATATTACATTTTAACCTAACTGCATCTGCTATAATCAACTTTATAAAGCTGTCTGATAGCAAGGCTGCTCGCGTCTCTGGACTATGATCAGAGGGGGTTCACCAGGTGGGGACTCCACAAATGGATTTTAGGCTTCCACCGTCTTTTTTTCTTTTTCTTTTTGCCTTTTGCAAACCAGGTGTTCATAATTTAAGCTGATTCTGTCCCTTCCTCTGGACTTGGATTTTATTATCTATAATCCTTGCGTCACACAGGCTGGTATTTGTCCTCCTTATGAGCTTAGTTGGCACATCACTTAGGGGGCTGCTTATTTCAAGATGAGCCTTTTAGCCCAAATGTTATTTCTTCTGATAGTGGGGCACCATCTGATTTCTTCACTGCATGACATAGCACCTATGTCTTCAGGGATCTGTTCATGCGGGCAAGTATCGAGTAAGGCCATGTCATAAGAACTAATTATTCTTAGATTAGGGCTATGATTAAGTGTGAAGCCAAAACCCATTCATATATCTCTGGTTCACTTGAGAGACATCATTATCATTTTTTGATAGAGAACTTTATAAACTATCCCTATGGGACATATTATAGTGATATCATTAATTCAGTCAATAGAATTTAAAACACTGTTGAGAAACACTGTGGTTCAGACAACAGTACATGACTTGTTGACTTGTACAGACTGGAATTAAGTGACTGGACACTATTTGCGCGAACTGAGGGTTAGGGGTAGGACAAAGCTTTCAATGACACTCATTCACAAAGGCAGAGCCATGCCTGCCAGATTCACCTATGTCACACAAGGCAAGGAGAAAACAATAAAGCTATGGTAGTCCAGGCCACCGGACACCGGGCACCTGGGAGCCAGAGTCCCCTGCTTTGCTCACAGGAGGATGTTTGAGCCTTAAGCCCCAGGGAGTATATCTGTTCCTTAAATCTGCTACAGGTGAGTTTAGGGTAAAGCCAGTTGGTGGAGTTTGGTGGCATTTCCACATCGAATCCCAGTGTAGCCTATGAAGGATGCTGTGTGCGTAGAAAGGACAGAGTCTGAAGTCCCCGTATGTGGCTCAGACACTAGGGCCTGGATCGAAACTAGGTCAAAAGTGTCCAATTAGGAACATAACCCCTTGGGTTCAATATAAATATTAAATGTTACCCCTGCGCCCATGGCAGGTTGTCCCACCCAGTTTACCCACCAACAGAAGGATAACGGCCTTTTCTAAGACAGACATGCTGCCATCCCCCACCACCCTCAGGGCCCCTCCCCCGCAAAGCCCCGTCATGGCTGACTTGAATTTCCAGGAAGGGTCCTTTATAGAAGGGTCTGTGGGTCGGGGCTACCTTAGAACAACGTTGTATAATAGCAACTGATGGATCTTCTCTCCCTTTCTTGAGAAACGGACCCCAGGTGAGGTGAGGTCTCCTATCAAAATGGTTTTTAAGATGTACAAACAAAAGGAGTTCATGAGCACTGGATAGGTCAGGAGACCAGATGAGAAGACTCTCTTTTCATTCTATTATTCCACAGACTTCGGAAGCTCCCTCCCTGCTACCACGGTGTTCAGACTCACAGGGACACTGAGTAGTTCCCAGGGCTGTAGACCTGTACAGGAGCAGATAGCCTCAGCTTGCTCCCAAGGAGCATTTGGTGAGTTTGAACCACCTACCTTGCCATCAGCCGTCTGACCCTTGCCAAGGCTCCTTCCTATGTGTATAAGTCATTGTTATTATTAGAGAGTTGAGTCGATTCCAACTCATAGTGACCGAGTTGAAAAAACACTGCCCGGTCCTGCGCCGTCCACACAATTGGTTTTATGTCGGAACCCACTGTCACAGCCACGGTATCAATCCATCTTGTCAAGGTCTTCCTCCCTTGCGCCGCCCTCTACCTTACCGAGCACGGTACCCTTCTCCAGGGTCTGGGCTCATCTGACAACTCCAAAGCAGGTTCGATGAAGTCTGTGTCCTCGCTTCCAAGGAGCATTTAGCTCATTCATCTTCCAAGACAGATCTGTGAGTGCTTCTAGAAGCAGCGCATGGTACTGTTAGTATTCTCCACCAATACCAGAACTTGATGCATCCACATGTGTATACAGATACATACAAACAATAGAGTGCAGCACACAAAACAAGGGTAGACTTTATTGGGGGAAGTATTTTGTTCAAGTGGGCGTGTGTCCTAGGTTGGAACTGAAAGTCTGCCCTGCCTCTGGACAGAAGCTGAAAACAATGCGTCTGGGCCAAGGCTGCGAGGCGGCATCAGGCTCCCCCATCGGGCCTGCATTCAGCTCCACCATGGCCTCTCATCTCGGCTGAGGCTCTGCAGCCTGGGCCGAGGAAACCTTCCCCAACCTGGACACTGCACGGCTGTTAGTTGTTCAGACAGCACAGGGAGGTACTGGGTGCTTTAAGATCGAGAAAGGTGTACGTCAGGGTGGTGTCCTCTCCCCGTACTTATTCAATGTGTATGCTGGGCTGTATGAAGATTGTAGGCAGGCTTGTTAACAACCTGCAGAAGGCTTGCTTGCTGCGATAACCCTGCTTGTTAAGAATGAAGAGCACTTATTAGTGGCAATGGAAGAATGCGGCCTTCAGGGTGGGTGACAAACTCATGTCAGGAAGACAAGACCCTGGCAGTGGGAGCCACAGCCCAAACTCAAGACACCAAACGCCCTGCCATCGAATCCGTTCCGACTCCTGTCTCCTGTGGGTGCTGCACGGATCCAGGCAGGAAGACAGCCGTGCGTGCGGGCGCTGGCTAACAGCTGGTCTGTCTGAGGGTGCCGGAGGAGCCCTGTGGTGTCACGGGTTACGCATTAGGCTTGATGGAGGGGACAAAGATCACAGATCCAAATGTTATTTATAGGGACACATTTAGCAAGTCTTACATGGGACAAAGACAATTGATCCGATGAGGGAAGCCCTGGGCACTACTCGATAGTGGAGCCCACGGGTTCCTCGAGGGCACGGGAGGCCAAGGAAACCATCAGCGAAGCATGCCGGGCAGCAGAGGCAGCTGTGCCAGCTGCAGGAGGGACAATAGCAGCATGGTGGGGCCATGAATGGGACAGTACAGCAAGGTACACGGACGAGCTTCCATGTATGATTCATGGCTGTGTGGCCCCAGTGCCCCAATTCCATCCAGGGCACACCCAGGGACGTGTCCGAGCGTTGGGCTGCCCCTCCCCGGGCTGGCTCAGGGTTCACTTGCAAACACACGCTGCCTGAGGCCGAATCTCTGTGGACTCTCAAAACGGGTCTAGGGCTTTCACTGTAATTTGTAGTCTTATGCAAATGAGTGCTCAGAATCTAAGCTCTAATGGTGTATGATTAACCCCTCGGTGTATGGGTCCCACCTTCCGAGGGTGAGAGTGGAGGCTCTGTCTCCATAATAATCCTCGGGAACCATGAGGAGTCCCACCTGTGCTAGGGTGTGGAACCAGCCAGTAAAGGCCGTTCAGCGTGCCTGGCCTTCCGGAGGAGCGGAAGAGCATCCCCCAGTTGACGTCCTTGTTGCCAAGAGGCCAGGGACCCAAGAACAAAGCGTGCTAACAGGGCTGGATTTTCCAGTCCTCCAAACTGGCCCTGGACACTCTCCTGCCCCTAGGTGCCTGCTCTGGGTGGGGAGCATGTCATGACCTCTACATGACCCTTCTCGGAGTCGCTCACCCCTGGCTCTTTCTGGCAACCACTAGGCTTCCTGAATCCATCTGCCCAGCCCGCCCTTCGAGCTGGAGCTTTTCAAAAGGCCCTGTTGTCACTTGCCCCCCATGCCCACTGTCTGCTGGGAAGTCTCTCTGGTTCCCACCAAGCCAGAGCCCCAGCTGAGAAGTGGCGCCAGCCTTCCTGGGCAAGCAGCTCTGCCTGGCTCTGCCCTGCTGGCGGTGGGCTTACCCAGGTGGCAATGCCCCCAGGAAGGGGCTGAGATGGGTCCAGAGGCTCTGCCCGAGAACCAGGGCCTAACCAACAGCTGTCCTGCCGGGCCTGCAGGGCACCAGGGCTCTCCTGGGGCTGCAGGGCTGCCTGCCCGCCGGCTCTGTTGGTCTTGCCCTTCTGTCATCCGGTCTCATGCCTCCCTTCACACCAGTTGGAATTGCCCACAGGGACCTGGCCAGATGTCCAGCACTGAGAAGCCAGCCTGCTCACATCCCCAGAGTGGGGACAACTGTGAAAATAATGGGCCAACCAAGGCGGTTTCCCCAAAGAGCCAGCCTGGCCAGTCCCATGGCCTTGGGACACCAGGCTGCCTTCAACCCTGGGATTAAGCTCAGGACCACACACTGGTAGTTGTGGGGCTCCCATCCGTGTTCCTGTCTAAGCAGTCATGGCTTTGAGCCTCACCCTGAGCCCCAGACTGCCGTGTTCCAGAGCTTTTCTGAGCGTATGTGTGCAGGGGCTTGACACACCTTTTGCACATTCCCAGCCAAATAAACCACAAATGGTACAAATATTTGTAACCAGGAGGGTCTGAGCTCCTCACGCTACAAGCTTCAGAGTTTGATGTATGGTCAACGTCACTGGTACCCACGTCACTGGTACCCACGCTTTCCCTTATGCACCTCTAGTTCAATGTTCTGTTCCATCACCACCGTGTCAAGCTGTGACCCTCCGCAGGTCCCTCCGCGGCACCACCAGTTGTGAGCCGTGACTCTGTGAAATATCCATGCCACCGTCCGTGCAATATCTGCTGCTCCCACCGGAGCCCCCAATGGTCCTGCCAGACCTAACTGACCGACTCAGTGACTGTTTAATCAGCCTAAGTCCCGCATTCCAGCCGTGGCTGTGGGTTACCCTCGAGCTGATTCTAACCCTAACCACCCTACAGATGCAGAACTGGCCCATGGGCTGTCTTGGGCTCTAGTCTGCCATGTCTGTCCTCCCGCAGAGCAGCTGTCGGCTCCAACTTCAAGGTTAGCAGCTCAGGTCTTCACCGTTGACCACGAAGGCTTCTTACTAGACATCTCTTCAGGGAAATCCCAGAATGGCCCCATGCCCAGGCTTCATGGGTTAAATGGGCCTCCACTGTCTCTCTCCTATGGTACAGTGAGAATGAACAGTGTCTCGCTCCACACTGAGCCCTGGTGGTGCAGTGGTTGTGTGTTGGGCTGTTAACCATAAGGTCCGGAGTTCAAAACCATTAGCTGCTCCTTGGGAAACAGATGAGGCTTTCTATACCTGTAAAGAATTACTGTCTTGGGAACCGGCCAGGCAGTTCTACCCTGCCCCATC
>NW_022111324.1:22368533-22373181 GCF_000313985.2 Echinops telfairi
GAAAGGAGGGGTTCGAACCAGCCAAGTGCTCCTGGGAGGGAGATAGGGTGGTCTGCTTTTATGAAGATTACAGCCCCAAACACCCCTGGGGGCAGTTGTACGCTTTCCCCATAGGGTCCCCCTGAATCAGACTAGCGAGAGGCCTTCACACACACACCTTGTGAACATGGATGGCAGAGGGCAGGGTGTGTCAGGAGGTGGGTGGGTGAGAAGGGGGACAGGCAGGGCCAGGGGGAAATGCTATTTGGGGGTCAGAGGTGGGCTCTGGGAGGCCCTGGGGACCCTCACTGAGTGTGGTGACCTGTGAACACCTGCATCCCACAAGCTCCTACTGTGCTCTCTACACCTGGGTGGGAGGGCCCTGGCTAGACAACAGACGGGGGTATGGGGGCGGGACGGGGTGCTAAAGCTGGGGGATTTACTGATTTGAAAATTATACTGTTGGACAATGAGCCATTGTGACAGGGCTTGCCCTTCCTGTGAGTTTCACTCTGCGAAGGTCTTGCTTTTTAACATTTAATGCAAGAATGACAGCCCGTGGGACTTCTCTTCTCCTGCCGGGCGGAGCCCCAAGTGGAACCAGAGGTGTGAGCAGCCAGGGGAGCAGGTGCCTCTGTGACAGTGGTCCCAGCCACCCCCTCGGTCTGGAAATGAGTTCAGCCAATGTTCAGTCCAACAAGGAGGGAAGTAGCAGCACTGTGGATGTGGGCGCGCTGCAGAAGAGCCGACCCTTGGAGACGTAAGGGGCAGCGGTGTACCGGAGGGCCAAGAGCAAGGGGCTTGGCAAGGAGACATGGGGACGGAGCCCCAGGTAGGGAGGAGAGCAGCCGGGATGAACCACGAGCAGCAGTATGTGTACGATGTGCAAAAACTGGTGATCTGTTCCAGAACCTTCCCCCATTCACAATAAAAGGTTACCAACCCTGGGCTTGTGGATGCGAGACTCCTCCCTTTGTCACGGTCATCCACAGCTGCCAGGACCCCACAGGAGGTGTGATTAGCTTTTATACAGGAAAAAAAAATCGATCCATTTCCCCTTATTAAATCCCTTCAATTATTAAGCATAACTCCAAATAAGCACCCATTCTTCCAGTGACGCTAAGTCTGTGTATTTAGCTCGATCCTCTCTAGCTATGAAGCCGTTTGGAGGCAACCAGACTGAGGATTTAGGGCGCTCTGACGCTGGGCTCTGGGAGCCGCTGCAGGAAGGGGCTTTGTCACTTCCTACCCATCTGACCCGGACCCACTTCTCCATGCCGGTTTTCACTGTCATTTAAAATTGTTTTGACTGAGAATGAGGCCAGAGTTGATGGAGCAGATCATGTCGTACATTCGTAATTCATGCACATTTATTTCGTTTTCAATCCCATCACCCACTTGGCCTTCCTGCCCAGTTTGTCCTGCCCCAGTTCGTCCACCTGTCCTGAGATTCTGAACTCCTGAACAGGAGTAAGTGTGCCCTTTGATCTCAAAGGGTGGGGTTTTTAACCACAGAGGTGGGTTCAGGTCCTGACCAGCAGGGTGATGGAGGGCCACAATCGTGACTTGTTTCACTTGCAAGGTGAGTGGGTATGTAGTCATTTGAAGCGTTCGGTGAGTGCAGACGAGCACTCAGACAAAACCAAGCGTTCGCTGCCAGGTGGTGCGGCCTCAGTGAGCCTGTAGGGCTGCGCAGACCTGTTCCCCAGGGTTCCAAAGGCTGGCAGTCCTTACAGAAGCAGCAAGTCTCATTTTCCTCCAGAAGGGGTTCAAATCACCCACCATTTTAAGAGCTGAGCGCTTAACCACTGTGGAACACAGAAGGCTCCGTTCCTATTAGCAAAGATGATGAGGGCAGATGGAATGATCAAGACTCCTGCCCTCGAGGGGCTAGTGTGGTCTCATCCCAAGCAGAATTTAGGGCCAGCTTTCAAGCATGGATTCAGTGAGCCAACGTCCCTGCTTGCCTGCTTTGGGGTAAAGCGTTTAACTTTACCCAAAGAATTCATCTTTGCCTTTGGTCCATGAGAAATAACCAAGGCTTCCAACTGGTTTGAGAATTAGCATTCCATCCCAGAGGCTGGATCAGACTCTACAGGCTCACGTGTCCATGTTTGTTATGTCCACATTCACTCTCCCTGTGCATCACTGGCCTTCACTGTCCCTGCGATATGACCACCTGTAACTGAGAGGATCATCACCGGGGGATCTATAAGCAGCACCTGATGATGTGGTTAGAAGGCAGTTGGACTGGGTATATTTCGGGGTATGAATCCGGATGAACAGGTTGGAAATCCTGGAAATGACCCCGAAACCCGGATTTCCCCGTGATGGTGTCTGTGCCGAGGGCCCCGGGCTCCACCTGGGGAAGGGGAAGTCAAGCATGCCTACAAAATGAGACCCCCCGATAAGGGTGTGGATGCTGACGCTGCTCGGGCTTCCTGGTTGTCGAGACATCAGGGCTCAGGGGCGGGCGGCACGTCTTTGGAAACTCCAAGGCGAGACCCTTCTCAGACCCCGGGCTGTGCATCTCTTCGTGTCCTGTTTGTTCTGACAAGTATACCGCTTTCCTGAGTTGCAGCCAGAGGGCAGAAAGAAGTGAGGGTGTCATGGAGAACCCCCAAGCTTATAACGGATGCCATGGGCAGACTTGTCCATCTGGTGGACTGTCCCCCTTCGATTTGGGAGCTGACAGCTCAGCTGAAGAAGTATGGCTTGGGCGTTGGGGACGGGAAGGGTTTTCCCGTTGTCAGAATGAGAAGGGGCAAAGATTGATGGCTCACACCAGCACTTTGTTACAGTGCTCTGATCGAAGGGAAATTCTTGTGTCTAGACACATTTTGATACCTACTGTGGTCATTTTGAATTTAAGAGTTCATATAAGTTGCTTGGCTAGGAAAAGCACAATTTCTAACTCTTATCTTCCAGCAGCCACAAACTTTCCCTGCCCTAGGTATGTGCATGTTTATCTCTGTGAGTGTAGCTGTGTTTGGCTATGAAAGGAACTTAAACATATATATACACACACCCACCAACCAACCAGCCAAAAACTCCAGGACCAAGCAAACAGTCTCACCAATTCTCTTTAATACTGACCAGGATTCCTTTTACACTTAGGACATGATTTCATGAGAAGTAAGAAATGCTACTAATATACGTCAGGGTGTAAAAATATTACCTTTACGGATGGCTGGTTTGGATTCTCGTTTTTAAACAAGTGTTACAAAAAAAGAAATCTTTTTTTCAGGCGTGTAGTGTCATCAAATTGTCAGAGTTACAATCGGAGCGGGGAGGAGGGTTTTTCTGGCGGGGTATTTCTCAGTGGCTGGAGCTCTACGAGGTGGCCACCAGCCCCCTCTGAGTTTGTGATCAGCAGGTCTGGATGGGGCCCAGGGGATACTGTCCTGGTGGTGCTGGAGACAGCGCGGCTAACAAAAATTCTCAGCCCCTGGACTGTTGTAAACTTCTCGCCCCAGGCTGGGAATTTCCCTCTGTCTGCAGGATGTTAGGCAGGAATGTGAAAAATTGGCTTCCGTTTGTACCTGCTGGTCATGAATAAAACCACAAAGGGTCCTTATCCTTGGCGGGGGAGATACAGTGGTTGATTCTTGCCCAGTTTTGCCATGTTAATTACACATTGCATTTTGGAATCATACCAGTTTCCAATGATTAGCTATATGGCCTTCAGGGCTCTTGTCAGCCAACACTGGAGCCGAGGGCCTACTTCTGATGTAGACACAAATAACTGAGGAGCCTCCCGCATGATCCCTCAAACCTTAAACAAATACCAGGAATATGCTTTCAAGGGCCCGGCGCTGCTAACACACCAGGTCACACACGACATGTGTTAAACGTCTGTAGCAAGCCACAGCTGAGGGAGGGGACCAGCCTGCCAGCTTAAGTCGGGGAGACCAAGCTTCTGCGTCTTTCCTTCCTTCCTCCCCAAGCACAGGCCGTTCACAGTGACTTAAGGCATCACCACCACTCTCGGCACGTCGGTGTTTGCTCCAAAGGCAAGGACTAGCAAACCGCGGGCGAAGGGGGAGCATGGCACCAGCAGCCCATCTGTACTGCGGTCACTGAGGTCAGTTTCCATCACCTTCCGTTTGTCCAACAGATGCCAGGGCTTCCCAATGGCCATGTCCAGAATGCAATGGGCCCGGTGGCTTTCTTGGAGGCGGGGTAGGCTGTCACTGTTTTCTCTCTAGAACAAGATCCCAAGTCCCTCAGGGCTGCCATGTAGGAGAGCGGGCTGGAGGCCACTCTTTGGAGCCGTGCCCTTGCCCTGGGTTATCCAGCAGGGGGCTTTAGTCCAGGCGGTTCACAGCTGTGCTGCCTAAGACCTAGTCTCTTGGGCCGGGCCCAGAGCAGCAAACAGTACCCGTGTTTACACACAGCGGGCCTTAAAGAACCACTGCTGTGGCGCCCTCTGTGGGGCAGAGGGGAAACTGCCGAGGCTGGTGTGTTTAGGGGGCAGTGACTGCCACAGCTAGGGCTGGTTGGTTCGAATATCCAACCTGTGGTCAGCAGCCAAGTGCTTAACTGCTGCGCCGCCAGGGTTCCTTTCTAAGAACAAGACTGCATGATTTTAACAACAGGCTTCAGAGACGGGGGTTGGGCATTCAGTCAGGTCCGAGTGAACAGAAGTGCAGCCTGGGAAGAGCGGGCT
>NW_022111324.1:22373929-22376131 GCF_000313985.2 Echinops telfairi
CACACACACACAGCAATGTGACTCACAGCCCACACAGAGACAAGACCAGAAACTGGACTGAAAACAACTCTCTCAAGTCTTTATCCCCTGCCCTGCCCCCAAATCAGTTGCTAGGGAAGATGATCTTCCAATGCACGCGCGTACACACACACATCTTTTCTGTTACCCGTCCCACTTTGCCAGTTCTGTAAGAGCGATGAATACGGGACTCACACCAAAGGCTGTAGAAAAAGACCTCAACTGCTACGGGCGGTGCACACTGCAGTGTGTGTGTGTGGGGGGGGGCTGCGTCATGGCTGCCTACTCCATCTCCCTCCTCCATGACACAAGGTGAGGGGACAGCAGGAGGGACCACATGGAGCCCCTCTGAAGCGCCATGGATATCAGGACCACTGATTGCCGTGGTTCAGGGTCTGAGCAAGGGACCTTCGATTACCACTGGCTCTGCAGTGACTGCCTGTCAGGGCAGGCTCAGACCCAGGTCAAGTTCCCCTGCCAGAAGGCTGGCTCCGATAAATAAATGAAGCGGTTGCCATCAGAGAGCACCTCCTCAAGGCAGGGGAGGGCAGTGACCCTACCTGGAAGACACATGGTGCCTACTTTTTAGGCAAATTCTCTTTCCAGACCAGCCTGGTGTCCCAAAGCCACTGTTTAGCAAACACTTAATCAGTGAGGTCAGCATGCCATGCCTAAGGGCATCCAAGAATTTCATGATTAAGCCAAAACTTGGTCTCTGATCTAACAGTCTTACTGATGAGCAGGCCTGTTCTAAGCAGGTGCTACTGACACAAGTGCTATTTGGTTCAAGGGGGGGGAGGGGGCACACAACAGCATGGCTTTGAACCTAGGCAATCGGAACGAAGATGCTAGCCTGCTTTAAAATGTGGGGCGTGTAGGCTACTGTACTGAAACAAGGCCCTAATATTTATTTTTAAAATAAGACTTGGTCATTTTAATGCACCTCTAAGGGTCATCCCTGTTCTAAGCTTATGGAAGACACCTGGGGAAAGTCCAACCCTTCAGACAACATAAATAACTAGTAATCCCCATCTCTTAAGTCCTTTGTAGTTATCGCTGAAAGGTAATAGTTCTCAAACGGAACGAGTGTACACATGGATGTTAACCTCCCTGTTCAGTGTACAGATTTGCTTTTGGTTTTTATCAACCAGACTCCCTTACCTACCACGATCCTCAACAGGAGAGAAGACCCTTCTTAAAACAACTGTTACAAATATTTATTTCAAAGTGCAACTCCAGAGTAAGCCTGGCAAGCAAATCATTACGAATCACACAAGAAGTGCGCGTGCACACACACACACACACACACACACACACAGACTGACTACAAACAGAACAAGGAAAAGATGTGAAATAAAGCCAGTGGGGAGCTGAGGAACGCCCCGTGCAAGGCGAGCCAAGGAGAAGTCCAAGAAAAACACGTGTGGACGGTGCTGCTCTTTCCAAGAGCTAGAGGGTGGTGAGGCCAGTGGGTGCAGCCTCCATGGTCCAGTTCTGCCAAGGCTCGGCAGCCTCTCCCCGAGGGGGATCAGACCCTGCGGTGTTCAAAAGGTCTTGGAAGCTTGCAGGCAGGTGCCTCAGCCACTTTAGCTGTGGCAGCTCAGGGACGGCCTCGGGTAGGCTCGGCTGTCTGAATTGGGGATCCAAGGAAGCTGGCTTAGGGGGGGAGAACAAACCAGGCTCACCTACCCACCCTCAGTCACAGGGAGAAGAGTGGGCCAGAGCTGGTCTTTTGTCATGATCACTCCAGCCCTCCCACCCCTGCCCCCTCACCTGGCCGGCTGCCCGTGTGTGGAGGCCGCAGGACTTAAATGACCCAGGAGGAGCTGGTGTCCCAGTCCATTCGAGCAGTGCCGCCAAGAGGCCCAGCCACCGGTTAAGGGTGGCCCTGCAAGGCAAGTTCAAGTTCCCCCTGGGAAGAAGTCCTGGGCAGCCCTCCCCGCTGTGCAAACAAGGCTCCTGGAGCTTTCTTCCCATTTATTAAAGCCACAGCTGTTAGCACCTCGGACCACCCAGCGCGTTCCCTTCTCTTCCAGTAGTTGTCCGCCCCCCACTCTCCCACCTGCGCCCCGCTTAAAAGAGTGCCTGGGAAACCAAGCCCATCCCAGCACATATCCCTGAAAAACGAACCACTGCATTGTCTGTCATGCGGGCTAAGGTCCACAACAGCCACGCGAGAGCCCC
>NW_022111324.1:22376385-22379993 GCF_000313985.2 Echinops telfairi
TAGAGCCCGGAGTGTGTAGTCCTCCCTGGCCATCCTGGTCCCACGCTGGGCTGGAGGCGCTGTCTCCAAGGCGGGCCGTGGGCGTGTGGACGAGAGGAATGTGAGTGGCCTGCGGTGGCCGGCGCAGGAGGAACTGGCCAGGGCCCGTCACAGCACGAAGAAGAGGACCAGCACGACCAGCAGGACCGCGAAGAGGACGACTATGGCACACCACTGGCGCCGGTCTGCAATTCAGGACAGGGGTCAGCACCACAGCCAGAGACCCTGCACCCCCATCACTAGGAATGACGAATGACGGGACATGACAGGACCGGGTGGGAGTGGGGGTTGGGCTCTTTAGCTCCCATCCCGGCTGCACTTCAGGTATGCCTGCCAGCCCCGGAACACACGCCCCTTAATAAGTATGTGCCGTGTTGCAGGCCTTTAATTACACTCTGTGCATCTTAGCCTCCTCAGGGTGGCTCTGTATCCCTGGAAAAATGGCTGGCACGGATCCTACAGATCAAAGCCTGCCTGCTTTCCTCCCTGCCTCCGCGGTCAAACCATCCAATTCAACGGTCATCTTTCTACCCCAGGATGGAACGTGTGGAGGTCACTCCGAAACCCAACAGCTGGAAGTCAGCACGCGCAGAGTGACCCTGCACCGAGGCTGGAGAAGCGAGCGTACTTAACCAGGAGCCACACTGGACTGAGATGCGCTCAAGCTGCGCGGGACACACCGCTCCAGCCCCTCAGAGGCGCACGCATGGGCAGGCAGCATGGATGGGCTCCCAACCCGGTGCTCCAGCTCGACAGCACCTGCCTGTGAGCTGATGTGAGCATCAAACAGGCACACAGGCCACGTGGTGTGCAGCACCCTCATCCGGGGCTTGACAGAACAGCAGAACAGGCAGCTTCCCACAGATGGGTCCTGGGGTGGCCCATATAGGGTCAGCTGGAGAGAAGAATTTCTGTTGTCTGTGAATGTGCCCATCACCCACCAGGAACGAGGCCCACAGAAACAGACATGCTGACCCAGACTGAGCCAGCAGAAACCCACGGATTTCAGGACAACATAGCCCCCTGAATCGAAGGTCTTCAACATTCCCACAAAGCAATGTTAACTGGATTAACATGTACTTTAAAAAGCGGGTATAAATATCATGGACATCGAAGTCTTACAGCTGATCATGAGAACGGAGCCTAAATTATAGTGTATACTCTTCTCAGTGGCGACCACCCCGCTCGCCACGTCAGGCATGTGAGAAGCTCGGTGTGACCAGGACAAAGGCCCCAGACGGGTCAGTCCTTCTGTGAGGTTGACCACACACCTGCAGCCTCGTGAGGAGCTGAAGGAGAGCAGTGAGGGGGGCCGCCCTCCCACGCGTCACAACAGAACCCGCCTGCCCTCGGCTTGGCCCCTCCCGCCTCTGGCTTCCCAGCTGCATGACGGGGGTTTTCATCGGAGAGAAAAGCCTCGCACAAGCAGACACGACCCAAGAATGCTCTTTTAGGGCCACTTTCCTTTGAAGTGGGAAGTTGCTTCTAGAAGCATGAACCAGAGCGCCCCGGGGATTTGCTTCACTGGCAATCTGCTCCCTGTACTTCTTACAGAGCTCATGCAGAGGAGTGGGTATTAACCTTAAGAGCATTTACCACCTCAAGGGAAAAAATGTTAACCCGCTCTGCAAGCTCAGATGCAGTCTCACAAACTCAGGGGGAAGCAAATGCACTCGGATGCTAGTTCTGCGCAAGTCCCTTCCCTGCCAATGTACTTCTTTGCCCCAAAAAGATGTGCAGCAGAATGTGGGAAAGGGAGGGGATACGGTTCAATATCTGCTCAAAAGAATCCGTTTTCCCTGGGCAGAAGGAAGAGAGGTTACTTTATTTTCTCCTGAGTGACCGGGAAAAGTGAGTTTGGAGAGAGATGCTGGCTGATCTCCTGCCCGGCCACTGGGAGGAGAGACACACTGGGCCCCACATCCGCTTCAGCAAACATCAGTGGGTCGTCGGTACTTTGTCATGATGGGCAGATTAGGTTAAGAAACAGCGAACTTGTTCAAACGTTCCGAACAAGAACAGAGGCAGATACAAAAAAGTCCTGGTTGTTAAACTGAAACAGACACCACTGAGCAAGAGATCAGTAAGCAATGCTGCCTCAACAGCAGGCGAAGATGAAGAGATCCACAGGCGAACTGCTCCTGGTGCAGGGGACTGCCTTCGTATGGCCTTTCTAGCCCTGTCTTCTAACTCTCACCCAGTTACTGGGTGCGGCCAGACTGAGCTCAAACAACGGGTGGGCAGTGGTGTGGGGACCACGACCAACAAGGGCAGAGCACGTCCTCTGGACCCCAGGTCCCTGTGCTGAGACCCTCCTAGACAAGGAGACAGAAAGAACACTACAAGAGATACAGTGCGGGGCAGCAGAACCAGGAGACAGCACCACACAGTACAGTAGGCGTCCCAGCCGCAGCGTGGGGGAGGCTGAGCACCTTCTCTCTGAGCAGGGTGCTCTGGGCACTTCGCGGGAAAGCGGAAGAACTTTGTAACCCTTTTCTGAGCAGGGTTGGGCTGAGAACAGAGAAAGACAAAGAGGCCTGCCTGTGGCAGAGCTGAGAAGCTGTCCTGACTGAAGCACCAAGAGCTATCCTGAGTTGTTCCTGCTCCCGAACTGTGCCCTGCTTCTTCCTTAATAACTCCTGTGTGGCACTGTCACCAATGATGGAAGCTAGCCGAGGGTGCGGGAGGAGGGACTGCTGCTGTCTGACTTGGGAAAGAGGTCAGAGAGGGGAAGCAAGCCTGACCTCTGCCTCACAGCAATCGGCCTTAAGTGAAGGTTGAATTTCTTTCCTCAAGGGGACCTTAGAGGTGGTCAGACAATCCCATTTTTTCACTGTCAAAAGAGGAAGGCCTTTCAGGCCAACTTCTCTTATTTTCTGGCTCTCTTTCTTATACAAATACAATCAAAGTTTTTGCTTTCTTCACCAAACTTTTCTTCTGGGAGAGAGTAGACTAAGCGTTAAGTGAGGCTCCATGCTATTTATACACACTGCACTGCTCACCACAATGCAAGTGCTTGTCTAAATTATTCATGCCAGACTGCAGGGAGACAGGCACAGTGCGTCTTTGTGCCTGTGCTCTTCCCCAGACAAACTGCTGCTGCTCGAGGGGCTGCCTGACTTTGTGGCTAGTACCCACACCAGCGAGAGGCCTGCTGTTTACACTGGCTACGTCTAGAATACTCTAGCAAAATCTGTTTCTTAAAAGTAGAGGGGTAGGGGTTGAAGAGGAAAGAACAGGGAAAAACAGAAAGAAGCCTTTGCAAACCTCTCTCTGCATCAAAGACGAACTGAGCTGCTACCTGCTTCTCACGGAAGCCCAGCTTCAGGCAAAGTAGAGCCTGCCTAGAAGCAGAGATGCTTGCTTGTGGGATGGGAGGAGCTAACACCAGCTCAGAACGGCCCTTTATTTTGGATAAGGGCCTGTGGTGGCACAGCAGGTTAAGCACTGAGCTGCCACCTGCTCCTGTACAGATTACAGGCTTGGAAGCACTGTGGGTCACTCTCAGTCAGAGAGGATTCAACAGCCATGGGCTTTATTTTGGAGAGGACAGGCCCCTTTGCCCTGCA
>NW_022111324.1:22380204-22382108 GCF_000313985.2 Echinops telfairi
GAAGCTCTCATCGGGCAAGTGGGAGAAGGACCGCTGTGGTGCTAGAACCCCGAGGAGCATTCCAGCTCCTCCCTCCACCCACTGGACCCACACCAGATACAGAGAAACTACCAGAAACCCCACCCACCCCACCCATGGCCACCGAGCCCGCTCTGACGCACAGCCACGCGATGCAGATCTTCTCAGGAGCAGACCCTACAGTCAGCAGTCCGACGCCTAACCCACAGCACGGCCAGCGTGCCTCGAGAAAGGAAGAGAGGCTGCCTTTTCTGGGACCCAATGCTGCGTGCAGTAGCTAGGGAAAGAGAGCTTTCATGATCCCCCAAAGTGAAGACCCACGGGGCCCCCTCCTCCTATACTCATGGGATGAGGGGGCCTCCTCGTGGCTCACCTGGAGAGCAAGCCTGCTGCAGCAGTTCAGGCTGCACTTCAAGACCACCACTTAAAGTGGGTCTGGCAGAAAATAAAGTCAGTTTGGGAGAAACAATACCTGGCTTTAAATGCCCCATGTTGGCAAGGAAAAATAATTAAGGGGAAAAAAATAGTGAAAAGATTCTGTCACTGCAGAGGAAGCTGTTGCTCCACTAAGGAAATCACCTGGGAAGCAACCGTGTGCAGGAGAGTGGCCCGCTCTGCTGAGACCTTTCCCACGGAGGCAGCTGGGAAGGGAAGGCCTGTGCACTCGTCTTCCACGGAGCCCAGAGCTTCCCGACAATCTCCACAGGAGACATCGCAATGAGCACACAGGACTGCACTCTCTGGACTCTACACCCCGAGTGTACGTACCACTGGTCATGTGAGACACTTTTGCAAGTTTCTTCATCACGTTGTCCAGACGAGACTGCGTGCTCTCCAACTCGTGAGCGAAATCATCCAGCATACTACGGAGAAACAGACGAGGAGAGCGGGCAGGTGAGCATGGAGCCCCAGCCGCACAGAGGACCCAGGCCCTGGCTCTAGCAGGCACAGCACGGGTGGCACTTGGGGCCAGGTAGGTTATTAATTTCAGAATTTGGAGAATTTTTAAAAGAAAGGTTACACATACTGTGCTTTATCCAAACCACCAGCAAGGCCTGGGGCACCCCCTTAACACAACACATTATATTGCTTCTGAAAAAATCACCAGGAATCAAGAGTTACTGTTGGTCTTTTCTGGAATGTGAGCTTGCTGAAAACTTTATAAAGCTGCAGACACAGAGCAGGGACCGACGGGCAAGAACACACTTACACAGCAGTGCGGAGCTACAGAGACGGCTGGGCTCTGCGCGTGCTTTTCATGCTCCGTGGACAAGCAGGCACCCTACGTTCTTGGGACTATTTCCTTATATACAGAAAGGGGCAATCGTCTTAACACCCAGAGTTCTTGAGAGGACCACACAGGGTCTTCCCCAAGGGCTACAAAATCAATTTTTATAAATTTAGAAGTAGTCTTTCATTACATACTATTCCCCTTTAAAGCACAACGTGCTTTGTCACCAAGCTGGAGGAGCCTGGGACTAACCCGATGTCTGTGCTCCTTCTTGGTCCACACACTTGGAGAAGCCAGTGTCACCCACCGAGACCTAAGTCCCAGCATGCGTAGACTGGGCTGGCCAACGCACAGCTGGGAGAGAACATGCCAACCACGCTAGTGCCAGCGCACATATTTCACAAATCATCATACACTCGGCTTTTTCACTGTCTTTTTTAATAAGTTATTTTATTGGGGCTCTTACAGCTCTTATAACAATCCACACATTCATTGTGTCAAGGACATTTGTACATATGTTGCCATCATCATTCTCAAAACATTTGCTTTCTACTTGAGCCCTTGGTATCAGCGCCTCATTTTCCCCTCCCTCCCTACCCCTCTCCCTCATGAATCCTTGATAATTTATAAATTATTATTATTTTGTCATGTCTTA
>NW_022111324.1:22382582-22396718 GCF_000313985.2 Echinops telfairi
TACTTTCCTCTTGTCCCACTATCATGCTCAGCCTTCATTTGCGTTTCAGTAATTCTTCTTGGTTACATTGCCCTTGATCAAGCCCTACCAGGCCTCTTACACCCTCCTTGCCACTGATTTTGGATCATTTGTTTCCTTGTCCCTGGGTTTGTTAACACCACTTCCTTTCCTCTGCCTCACCCTCTTCCATGTCCCCCTGGGTCAGTCCCCTTGTTTTCTCCTCCGGATTGTTTATCCAGCCTATCTTATCTAGATAGACCTGCAGAGATAATAATATGAACAAAAACAAGACAGAGCAAAACAAAGCAACAAAACAACAAAAAATAACCAATGACAAAAAAGAGAAAAGCCTGTAAAAAGTTCAAGGTCTCTTTGTTGACCTTTAGGAGTGTTTTACGGTCAAGTCTGATAGGGTGTCACGTCCCTCCCCAAAGTCTATTTTGGTACTCCCTCGGGACTTCCTTGCTCTGTTTCCCTTGCTGCTCTGTTGCATGCCCTTAGTGTTTTGCCTCGGTGTGGTGGGGTGAGATGGGGCACAATTCCCACACTGTCTCCAGTGTTGTCCCCTGTAAGGCTATGGGTCAGTGAGGGATGTTGTGTCTCATAGTGAGGCCTGTCACTTTTAATTTTTGTTAATCATTTTATTGAGGGCGCATAAAGTTCTTATAACAATCCATACATCAATTGTATCAGGCATATTTGTATATGTGTTGTCATTCTTTTCTAGACATTTACTTTCTATTGAGCCCTTAGTACCAGTTCTTTTTTCCCCTCCCACCCCACACCCTCTAGATTGCTTGATAAATTATAAATTATTATTTTCACATCTTACACCAACCGCTGTCACCCTTCCCCCACGGTTTCTGTTGGTCGTCCCCCTGGAAGGGTGTGTATGGTTATGTGTCAATCACTGCAATCGGTTCCCCCTTCCTCCCCTCCTCTCACCACCTTCCCCCTGCCCATCTGGTATTGCTACTCCCATTCCTGTTCCTGGATTCTGTGTGTGTGAGCTCTTATCTCTCAGCTGTACCTGTGCACATGCTCCAGTTTAGCCTGCAGTGAAAGGCAGTGCTGACGGTAGGGAGTGAGGAAGCCTCAGAGAAACAGAGGAGTACTGCTATGTTTCATCGGTGCTTTACTGTGCCGACTGACTCATCCCTTCCCTGTGAGCCCTGTGAGGGCTCTGTGAGCTACTGTCGCCCTGTAAGCTACAGTAGCCCTGTGAGCTACTGTCGGCAGATAGGCTTTGGGTCCCTGTCTGAACTCCGACTTTTTAACTTTTGATCAACATAGGGTTACTAAGAAACTACTGCATTCCAGAAGTTCCAATAACAGGGCTTCCCTACTCTCCCAGCGCTCCATGCCAAAGAAGCCTAGAGATGTGCTCCCGAAAGACTGCGGCCAAGAGCCCTGTGGGCTGTTCCCTGTCACTGGGGTCACTGGGAGTCTGAACAGCAACTCTGACACCATCAACAGCAACTAGAAATGACGGGTCTTGGTTGAGTGACTTAATGAAAGGGAAGGAACCTTGGTGGTATCATGGTTATGTGTTGGGCTGTGATCCGCATGGTCGACAGTTCAAAACCAGCAGTAGCTCTGAGGAAGAAAGACTGGGCTTTCTACTCCTGTAAACAGTCATGGAAAGCCACAGGGGGTTGGCTAGGAGTCAGCACTGACTAGATGGCAGCGAGTTTGGTTTGGTTGTGTGGCTGCAAGATCTGGGGTAGCTATCTCCCCATAAGTACACAGAATAAGTAAACCCCATGCTAACAACTAACTAGCAAGCAAGTCTTTGGTCCCTGACCTGAAGACTGTTGTTGACACACGGTTAGCTCTTCTTAGAGCCTGGAAGAATCCTGGCCCTGCAGCTGGGAGACCTGTCCAGGCAGGGTCACTAATGGAAATCAAGAGCTACCTGTGTGCTGGGGATGAGCTGTCTCGCTGAAGAGAACTCAGGCAGGTCCTGCCCTGGGACCCCATGAGCCAAGATTCCCGTAGGAATACAACGCAAAAGTCACATGCAACATTTGTGGAAAAGATGACAATAACAGTGGATTTTTTTCCCACGTACGTTTTGAAGGTCCTTCATATGTCATGACATTGTCTAGTGGCCCCTGCGGTGATGTGGAATAAGCAGAGGACTGCTAACCACAAGAGAGGCAGTAATATCTCCTAAAAATTTAGTCTTGGAAACCCTATTCAGGATCACTGAGTTGGAATTGACTTAATGTTTGTGGGTTTAAGTACTAAAAATAAAAATATTAAAAGTGAAATTAGTTTAAAGAATCTACCTTATTTAGCTTAATGTATCCAAAATATTATTAGTTCAACACGTAATCAAAGCTTCTGGATACTCTTTCTTCACCCTGTGTTTGAAACCTGTGTGCTTTTTAGAGCACACCCCAATTCCCACAGGCTGCCCGCACTTCATGGGCTTCACAGGCCAGGGGATATTGTACTGGATGGCCCCGGTCCAAGTCTCAGGCCCATGGGTCTTAAACCCAGGTGACTTTCCACTTCCCCTACCCCCACCCAGTGGGGGGAGGGAACCTTCTCCAGGTTTACTGTCGCACGCTGGGCTGCGTCCAGGGTCCTGGTCTTGTACCTTTAGGCCTTACCTGCTGATACAGCTCTGTGAGAGGCCAAGAGGATTTGGCTCCCCCACTTCATTCCTTCTCATCTCCCTACCTCCCTTCCCTTCCTCGCGGCTATTGGTAATCATGTCACCATTTGCCCAGTGAGTTCCAATGCTCCCACTAACAGAGTAGATAATGCACTCGCTGACGGGGGACAGTGCACGGCCTCTCGGCTTTCCCCCTGCGGCCTGAGGAGTCAGTTTTCCCTGGTCTGTCGAGTCAGTAGCCATGCGTCTAACTTCGTCCCAGGCTTTAAACTCCTATGTCTGTTGTTTTATGTCATGCTCTAAGTCTCCAGACAAGCAACCCCCCTTACCACTATTCTAGTGGGCTTCACAGAGGGGGGAGGAGATAAAGCGGGTGTTTAGTCCTCCGCCTTTTAATAGAAGTCTCTCGGGCTCAATTATTTACCATCCATCAGGCGAGACTCCGTCTCACGCACCCTGGACATGCTGTCAGGAGAGCCCAGTCCCTGGAGAAGGACACGATGCTTGTAAAGTGGAGGGCAGCAAAGTAGAGGAAGGTCCGCGATGAGATGGCTGCATCAGTGGGCACAGGCCTAACAACAGGGAGGGCGACACACGTGTGGTTCTGTTGTGCACACGGAGTCCGACACAGTGACAGAGGCTGTCCTGCCCACAGAGGCGCTTAGGCAATGCGTTTCTCTCACCCCGCAAAGGGAGTGTTCAGTGAGAAGCCCATCTGGACCGGGATCAAACACTTAGACCTCGTTTCAGTGGCAGCTCCTTGCCTCTAGTCTTGCTCTCCTCTGGCCGAGTCGCGTCTACATTACAGAGTTAGGTCTGCCCAAACTCTCACTCTGAACATACTGGAGTCCCCTGGCCCTCAAAATAAAAAGCTGAAACTCCCTGAGAGGCTTACAGAACCCTCCACCCCAGTGCCAGGTACACTCACGCTTTCTGTCCCATGTGCTCTGCACCTGCCCATGTGCTCCACCTCCTCCCACCTCACTGCCCCACAGCCCACACTTTCGCCTGACTTCCGCCCGCTCATCCTCCCCTTTCCTCTCTCTCAGGGATCTTAGGCTAAGCTGGGCTCTCAAGGCATCACGTCAATGACTAGTATGCATTTACACAATGTCCATTTTACCCAGCAAAGCCTCTCTGCGTGGCACAGGCAGGGCCGATTCTGTCTGTTCCTAGACCTCCAGGGCCTCCTCTCCTTAAGGGTACCCCACAGGCAGAATTAACAGAATCCACCAGCCATCCCGTGGGGGAGGGATGTGGCAGTCTGCTCCTGGGAGGATTTCAGCCGTGCAAAGTCCCTGGGGTGGTTCTACTTTGTTCTACTGGGCTGCTAGCTGAGTCAGTATCGATGAGATGGCAGTCGGTTTGGTTTGGATTTCTGGTTGGTGAGTACGACAGCTTTTGGTTTTACTAACAATGTCACTGGTGTCTTTTCCCCCCAGGACTCAGAGACGGCATTTGTTCCCCTCGATGTCCCTGCATACTCACACCGCCTGCTCTTCCAGCTCCCCTCCAATGCGCTGGGACATGTTCTTCAGCACCCCGATGCTGCCAGAGACCAGCTCCAACTGCTCATCCTGCTGCTCCACAATCAACTGTGCCAGAGAAGCGGGAGAGAGCATTGAAAACCCATCTTACCTGGTTCCGAGCCCAGCACTCTAGCAGCTGCCAGCTTCTTTGCCAACTCGGGACAATTCACATTCAGAAGCACGGCCTAGAAATCAAAGGACCAGACCGTCGCCTCCGAGAACACGCTGCTCAAAAGGGGCGTTGTCAAGCTACCGCTACCTCCCGCGGGTGCAATGTGTGAACACTCAGCAGCTTGAAACCACCCACAGAGCGAGACTCCGCTGGCCAAAGCCCAATTAAAGGCAGACAATGGCGCAAGGCCCATGTGCAGATGACCCACTGAGACCCGGGTCTTTGGAAGAACGAGGTCTCAATCCACACACCAGTCTCTGGATGTGGGAAAACCTCCCCGGCCGAATGCTCTCTTCCCTTCTCCAGGACAAACTCGAGAAGGCCCTGGGGCAGGAAGGGACTCCTCACCGTACTTTTAAAAGTCTGACTGGCTGGTCACTAACAACTGAAGCAGACAACTGGCCTCTCACCTACACACGTAGGGCAAAGTCCTTCATTGTGTTTCATGGGCGTTCCTTTTGTTACAACTGGAAGGCTTCCGACAACCCTGTGCCAGGCCAGTCTGTCGGGGCCATTTTTCCACCAGCAGGCGCTCACTTCCGGTGTGTCTGGCGGCACGCTGGTACTTTTCAGGGTATTCCAAACTTTTCCATGACGCTGCCGTGTGCTCGGCATACTGCACTGTGGTGCAGACACCACTCTTACGTGCACTGGGAAAACACAAAGCTGTGTGCAACTCGCTTTATTGTGAGGCCCGCTTAATGGCGGTGGCCTGGACGCGGCCCTGCAGTGCTGCTCCTGAGGCCTGCCTGACATAGCGAACGACGGCTAAGACCCGAGCGTCTCAAGCAGGAGGGGCTGACACTGACCTCCCCACACGTCAAAGGCAGCACAGATCTCACCAACCTCACTTTCCTCTCCCCTCAACACCCCAGGCAACCGTTTTTCAATACAATGGTGCCACCAAACACTTTTCAGTGGCGAAACAAGGACTCAATTTGGGGTTGGGGTGTGTGTGTACCTTTGTGGAAGAAAACAAAAACAATCCCCAAACAAAATATAGAAGCGGGTCCAGGCTGGGAAAGAGGGCTTTCTTTTTAAGCCAGTGGCCCTGAGTACCATATTTGGAGGTCTGAACTGCTTTTCCTAAGAGGCCTAATCAAACTTGGTTCTCTGGAAATAGTGATTGGCACTCTAAAGGTCTGAAAAGCCTTTCTGTGTGTACTCTCTCCACTACCGGGCACAGTCTTCCCAAGCAAGAGCCCTGGGCCAGCGCCCTGGTCATTAGCAACAAAACACCAGGGTTGGCAGGGCGCGAGGGGTGGGTCCGTGTGGGCTCCCGTCCGAGGCGGGCTCTGAGGGTACCTGCTGCTGGGCCTGCTGCTCCTCGATGAAGTGGGAGTTGGCTAACTGCAGCTCCTGGTCCAGGCGTCTGTACTTACTGCCGGTCCCTGTGCGCCAGCTCTGGCCACCGCTTTCTCCTAGCAGGGTCTGTGTGAGCAGGGTCGCCGGGGTCAGGAGAAAGAAGCAGTTACTGTCCATGAACAAGTGAAGCACCACCAAGCAGTATGAAGAGTTCTTTCTCCCTCATCCATCCTCTCCCTGGGACAAGTCTTTATGTGGCAGGGTGGATTGGTGCAAGTGTGGCAGAGTTTAGAGAATGCCAGGGAGGGCCATCGCCACCAAGTTCTCCCAACAAGCCAAGCAAATGGGCTTTGTCCCATTAAAATGCAAATAAATGTCTACTTTAAAAACAACACACACACCCAATTGTAGATTATTCTGTCATTTGAAAGCACGCGGTCTCTTAGAAGATCAGCTCTTCCTAGTTCCTTTGGAAGTTCACTGGAGACTGGCAGGTTCTGGGCAAACTGGCTCCAAGACCGAGTCTTTTCACAGTAAGTCAAGGAGTCTGTTCTTTTGGAGGAGGGGGCCTAGGGTGGAGAGACCCTAGGAGCCATACCCATTTGCACGCAGAAAGTGCAAGAACTGCCCATGACTGCAGAACTGAACCGATGAATAAAGTCCATCACCCCAGGTTGAGCCCAAAGCCTCCACCCAGGAAACTGGGGATTGCTTATCTAGGCAAGTGCAACGCTGGGTGCCCTGACCACGTGCAACTACCCAAACGAGTGCTGGCCCTGCAATGGGCCCCTTTAGAGACACCTTTCTGACATGAGAGGCCAGCCAGAGATGCTCAGAGCTCAGTTCAGATAACAATCCCCACTAGCCTTTCTGGGTGGTCAAGCACGTGCAGTGCAAACACACACCATCCCTGGGTCACAAAGATCCACAACCTGGGCGCTAACAATGGAGGTTTTTTCCTTGGAAGAGTGGCCACATTGCCTTACCTGCTGTTTCCCCCTGCAATTCACACTCTCTTTTAAAAAATAACTTTTCTTAGTCGTTGAAAACATGCGCAGCAAAACACACACAAATTCAACCATTTCTGCACGTGCAATTCAGTGACATCGATCCCAAGTGACATCAAGTTTTGCGGCCATTCCCGCCCACCTTCTCAGAATTATTCCTCAACCATTAACCTAAACTCACACCCTCTAAGAGTCCTATTGTACCTTCAGCTTGAACCTGTATGCAAAGTTCCTTGAAAGAGAACAAATGGTTCAGGAGGGCATTCTTGACTAATTTGGCTGAACTCTCTAAAGTTTGGTTTCAGAAGATTTGAGGGGATATTTGGAGCTGAAGGGATAACGAGGATCTCAGGGCTGCAGTTGGGCGGGGTGGGGGGGATGGGGGGGCCTTCTAGACTCTATGGCTCCAAGTCTCCGACCTGAATTTTATCTTGGGGACCGTCCAAAATCCTCTCTGACCACTAACTACTCCCCACAATGCACCTCCCCTCCAAGTCCTCGATACCTACGCTGATCTCTTCAACTGACTCTGGGAGGTCAATCCCGTCACTTGGCCAAAGGTCAGGGCTACCATCCAGGACGCCTGGGATACAAAGGCAGTTATCTGAAGGAGGGCCAGGAACCAGGAAGCTTCCAGTGGGGGAGGGGGCTGGAATCCAGTCGAGGGGCTGGACAGGGAGCATCTCTGCCCATAGCTGGTTTAGGGCTTTTTAGATATAAACAATTCCGCTCTTTTGGATCCAACTCTATGTAGAACACTGTGGCCCAGTGATATGTTTTGAAAATCCGAACAGGATTGAACTGTGTCCTTGAAAAATATGTGCTCTACCTCCTAAACTCTACGCTTGTGATTATAATCCCTGTTGGGAAACGTGCGGGCTAGTTAGCACAGGGTAAATTATGAGTCAATCTCTTCTGAGAAATAAGAGATTAAATAAGGAACAAAGATGGGGGAAGAGAGATGCCAGTGAAGACTGCCACGGAACAGAAGCTCAAGGGGACAAGGGCCTCCTTCCTCCAGAGCCTGTCCCTACAGCTGCACTCTGAATTCCAACTTCTCCTTCCACCTGCTGCCGCAGCACTAGGGCCCTAAGACAGTGCCTCTCATGGCTGTGCTCAGAGAGCTGGGGCTCCTTCAGGGTCTGGTGTGGGCGCCACAGTGAAACCCATTTCTTCTGGGTTCTCCACAGCCTACATGTCTGTTGGTGGGTGTACACTACAGTGTTAAGAGTCATCTCTGCTGCACTGTGAGTTAGCTGCGACTTCAACATGACCCCAACAGCATGTTTAAATGGGAAAGCGGACTGAGAGAAGACCCTGAGCATCTGTGTGGGTGCTAGAGGCCCCCTCCCCCCACACACACACACACAGGACAGTGGCCAGTGCCAAACAGGGAAAGGCAGTGGGGCCGACACTGCCTGCATGAGTATTTGGAAAACCTCTGACCTCTCTAGTCCTGGAAAATCTGACTCTACGACACTTCCCTCATGGCCTGAAATGAAATTCTAAGCCGTCCTTCTCAAAGGACAATATATAAATACCCATTTTATCTACTTTAGATCAACTGTACAATCTAAAGAATAAAACATCCAAATGAAAGAACCATAGCGGAAGATCTGTGCTACCTGCATCATTGTCACTGCGACTTCAGGTCCCCTCAACTGCCCCTAAGCTAAAGTGGAAACAAAAGGAACTCCCCAAGGAGCAGGCTCTGGCTGTTGGAGAGTACCCTCCAGAGCCAGAGCCCGATGGCTCGTCCTACCGAGCTGTTCAAGAAGAGGAGCAAGGGAGGCAGGTGGGAAGGGAGAAGGACAATGGCCCAAGGAGACGGGGGACTTCAGGCAGCTTGTGAAAAATGTAAATTTTAGGTCATGTAAGGTAAATAAAGTCATTTAACCCCAGATTGCTGTGATGGTTTCTGTTCCTGAGTAAAATGGGCAGCCGCAGAATTTACAACATTCAATTCTGTCACAAAAGCATCTACCAGTAAAGCACCAAGGCACAACCCCTGTGCCACGGCCATGCTCAAGGCACTCGGGAGCGCAGGGTCAGTAGCCGACCACAGCCCTCAGCAGAGGGCCTGGCTCTCAGGCTGTGCCCGGTAGGCACAGGGCAAACCCCTGGCAAAGGGCTGGATGGAGGCTGTGGTGGGAGCCCAGTGTGCAGAGGACAGATGGGGCATTGGAGAGGGGACTCACTCACTGCCATCGAGTTGACGGCCACTCATGGAGACCCTTAAAGGTCAGGGCAGCACTTCCCCCAAGGGTTTCTGGAACTGAAACTCTTTACGGGAGTAGAAAGCCTCATCTTTCTCCCAAGGAGTGGCTGGTGGCTTCAAAGTGCTGACCTCGAGGTTAGCAGCCCAACGTGTAACCACTATGCCACCAGGTGAACAGGACTCTCACAAAGTTCAATCCCTGCCTCTCTGCAGGAGCAGCAAACACAGGCCTTCTGCTTAATAGTACAATACGTGGAGGGGCAGCACTTTAATGCCCAATCTCTAACCACATGTTCCCTTGAATTGATACTGGGTAAGCTGGTATTTTCTTACCTGTCTGTTTTTCCTTTCAGCTAATGCCTGCACGGATGAAGTGGACATCTGATCCTTCATGTCCTAAAGAGACAAGCAGAAGACCGGCAAGCAAAGCAAAGCAAAACAAAATCCTTAGATAACATAAATCATGGTGAGTATATATTGCCAAATACATTTCATTATCTTTTTTTTAAAAAGTCATTTTATTGGGAGCTCTTACAGCTCTTATAACAATCCAAACATCCACTGTGTCAAGCACATTTGCACATATGTAGCCATCATCCTTCTCAAAGCATAACCTTTTTTAAAAAAACTTAAATAAAAATTTAGCCTCCAAAGTAAAATAAAGATAAAGACTTCTCTTTAAAAAGAGGTAAGCTGGAAACTAAACTAAACTGAAACAGCAGGGCAGAGGAAGGGACCTAGCGCACGCCAGAAACAGTGCTAAACCCTGCCTTCTCATCCCTGACTGTTCAGAAGGGGCCGTGCAGTTGACGTGGCTCCAGAAAGGCTAAGATACTGTCTCCAGGTCCCAGAGCCAGTAGACGGCCACCCTCGGTTATGCTCAAGCGTTAGCGTCTTCACACCGTGCCGCTGGAGTAGGCAGCAGGTCCACTAGAGACGGTTTCTGAATAGTGGTACGACATGTCACTTAACTTCTTCCTGTGTCAGTCATGTGAAGCAGCGATTACTTCAACATGAGCCCTGGTGGCCCGGTGGGCTAAGTGTTGGCCTGCTAACCCAAAGTAGCCAACGGCTCCAAGGCAGAGAGAGGCGTCCATCTGCTTCGGAAATCCTACGGAACCGAGTTCTACACTGTCCTGGGGTCATCACCAGTCAGGGTCACCTCAACACCCAAGGGGAACAGGCGATTTCTAGCACCAGAAAGAATTTACAGAGTAGCATCAAAAATAATTTTACATGGAAAGAAAAATTAATGGACCTATTACTTCATCTTAAGCTCTTAAGCAAAATGCTCTATTAAACACAAGCCATTTTTTCCTCTCTGTTGGCTTATCCTATTTAACCACACCCCAAGATACTTAAAAAAACCTGAGTACCCTAGTACCTGATGACTGCAGTAACATCTTCCTTAAATCTGTGAAAAAAGCTGTAGAAATATTTTGCAACTGTTAATTGACAGGTAGGTTATTTGACAGAGACCCCTGATGAGGTATTGACTTTTATGAATCCCTCCCAAGACTTCTTCTGGCCAGCGAGTGTTGGCTCACACGGAACCCTTAGAATTCCTACTGTGGTGAGGAGTCTGCACCGGAACCACCATGGTCCAACTTTAAACGCGCCACTCATTCATGCACCAAATACTTCTGGTTGCAAATACTTAATGCCCTCAGCGGCTACTGAAAGGTTGGAGGTTCCACAAAGATCTAATCCTGAAATATCAGCCACTGAAAATCAGCTCCACTGAGCCAACCTCTAAACAGCCATGCGTCTGAGCTGACTTACTCTAAACCAGGAAGAGAAGGGGCATGGCAACGGACACCAGGGACTGATCAATAATCAAGCAAAAAGGACTTCATTAAAGTTACAAATGCCTGCTTTGTGAAAAGAGAAGGCACACAGGGAGAGAAAGTATTTGAAAAATACCTGTTTGATAAAGGATCTGTAGCTCAGATATACAAAAAACTCGTAAGCCTCAACAATAAGAAAACAACCCAATAACAAAATAGGCAAACAATCTTAAGAAATTCGCCAAAAAAGGCATACAGATGGCAACAAACACGTGAAAGCTGCTCAACATGTTATCTAAAAAAACCAAAGCCACGATCATTCCCATCGAGTCAATTCCGACTCACGGGGACCCGATCTAGGGTTTCCAAGACTTTAAATCTTTAGGAGAGCAGAAAACCATCTTCTCCCCGCTGATGGCTGGTGGACTCAAACTGCTGTGCCTGGGGCTAGCAGTCCAATGCTTAGCCCACCAGGCCACCAGGGCTCCACAGTGTGCTATTAGGAATTACGAATCAAAGCAGCAATTAAATACCACTGCACACCTATTAGAATGGCTAACACAGACAGCATCAAATGTTGTGCAGGATGTTGGGCAACAGGAACGCTCATTCATGGTTGGTGGGAATGCAAAATGGTAGAACCAGGATAGAATCAGTATGGCAGTTTCTAACAAAGCTAAACATGGGCTTACCACCCGATCCAGCAACTGGAGCACTAGGCATTTACCCACATACGATGGAAACATGTCCACAGAACAACCTGCACATCAAGGTCGACAGCAGCTTTATCCATAACCCGACAAACACGAGAAGCAACAGCTGGGTGGATAAACTGTGGCACACCCATACAGAAGAGGAGCATTCAGAGACAAAAAGAAACGAGCTATCAAAGCCACAAAAGACAGGGAGGAACCTTCCATGTACACTGCCGAGTGAAAGAAGCTAGTTCAAAAAGTTACATACACCATGATTCCGATTATATGACTGTCTAGAAAAGCTAAACTATAAAGTCAGTAACTGAAAAAAAGCAGTGGCATTTTTAGAGCAGAAAACCATTCTGCATGACAGCAATATGATAGACACACAACATGAAGCCATCATCTAAACCCAGAGAACTGTACAACGACAAAGGAAGCTATGGACTTCAATCAAGCAATATATTGATATTGCCTATTCAATGATAACAAATGAACTTGAGGAATGCAAGGCAATAACAAGTAAAATGCACAATAGTTCTGAAAACTTTAAACTGCTCTAAACTTAAGGAAAAAAAAGAAGAAGCAAGCTCCAGTCAGGCCCTCCTAACAAGTCAGAACTTTCATGGTGGGCCTACAGCTCTGCATTTTTAATAAGCCCCCCAGCTAATTCTTGAGTGCATTGAAATTTGAGAAGCTCTGGTCTATACAAACATGTTCTTATAACCTCAGAGTGAGATGTATACCACATCCCTCCAGACTGCAACATCCCTTTCCTAATAAACCATTAGAGTTTCATTTAACATGACATTCTGATATCCAGTCTACCAAAAGGAATAGCATAGTACTTAATACATATTTAAAAAGACACTGCAGAGCAGAGCCCTGGTGGCGCAGACCCATCAGCCAATCTGTGGCAGGAAGATGAAGCTATCTGGTCCTGTAAGCAGCAGTCTTGGAAACCCTAGAACAGTGTGACCCGGTCCTACAGTGTCACTATCAGTTGGAATCGACCTGTGGGCGCTGGGTTTTTGGCTACACAAAGACCCTCAATGTTCACTGGTGGGATAGTACTCTTGAAAATGCACTCAATGTATTTTATAACCTTTTTTCTTTCACCACAAACACATTATTTGCATACTAAAATGACAACACACTACTCTGGAGAAGAAAAAATGACACTTAAGGCATCAACAAGCAGTGTATGTGGAATGTGTTTCTAAATAACTAAGACAGTGTGTGTGTGTGCTGTGTGTAGGTCAATGACTGCAAGAGAACACAGTGGAGCTCTTAGGTGCTGCTTCCATGGATGTGTTTAGGTTGTAAATTCACGGAGGTGAACACTTGGGATATATGTACTCTTCTGTATTATTATGCTTTAACAAAAATGTTGTTTATGTCAATGCACAACTAGGAGGAGCCCTGGTGATGTACTTGGCTATGAGTTGGGCTAACTACAAGGTCAGCAGTTCAAATCCAACAGGCTCTCGTGGGGGGGAAATGAGTCTCTACCTCTATAAAGAGTTAAGAGTCTCAGAAACTCACAGGGGCAATGCCACCTTGTCTTATAGGGTCACTATGAGTTTGAATTGACTCAGTGACAGTGAATTTGGTTTCATTTTGTAAGGCATAACTATTAGTCTCTCCCTGTCTGGAACTAAGAGGAATGAAGAAAACTGAAGCTGTATGGAAATAATTAGTCCAGTAGACTAATGGAACCTGAGACCAGAAGAACTACGTGGTGCCTTAATACCACTACTGATCTCCCTGACAAGGATCCAAGGTCCTGGATCCCATTGCCATCAAGTTGATTCAGACTCACAGCAATCTTGTATAGGGTTTCCGGGCTGTCAATCATTACAGGTGCAGACAGCCTCAACAGGGCAGCTGGTGGGTTTGAACCTCCAACCCTGCAGTTAGCAGTCTAACACTTTAGCCAACAGCAACCCCAGGGCTCACTTGAGAAGGTCCTGGATAGAGTGGGAGAAAAGCTTAGAACAACAACAAAAGAGCAAGCTCCTTGGTTGGACAGACACTGGTGGAACCTCCAAGACTACGGTCCTTACTTGCCCTAAAAGCCTGGATACAAACTCACCTCGCTGGCTCAGCTTTCAGACAAACACCAGACAGACCCATACGGTGAACAGGAACAAGAGGGAGGTGTGCACACTTCAGAATAATCAACCAGAAGAGATCAAAAGGATAGCATTTGCCCAGGGACAAATTTCTAAAGGCTGCAGGGGACTAGAAAGAAGGGCAAATAGGACTAGGGAGGTAGTAGGAGAAGTACTGGTACCTTGTGAGGATAGCAATCAATGGCATGGAACCAAATGCATGCTTCTTCCAGAAGCAGACTGCCACAGCTTTCTCTGAAGAAGTTGGTGGGTTCAAACCTCCGACCTTTTGTTTAGCAGCTGAGTGCTTAACCACTGTGCCTGCAGGGCTCCTTTCTAAGTGTCCAACCCACAGCAAACTCAGTGAACGGTAATTACTCAGATTATGATCATATAAAAGTATGCAGCCATTTAAAGAAATAATCGAGATGTGCTGATTTGGCCTCTGGCCAAAAGCAGCAACTGAGTGCTTGAAATGGGGTCAGTGTAACTGAGAAATTCAATTTTTATTTTATTGAAGTTTAAATCCAGTTATTAGAAAACGCTTTACTCAGAAGCAACAAAGCCCACATGGAAGAAGCACACCAGCCTATCCAACCACGAGGTGTCGAAGGGATCAGGTGTAAGGCATCATCGGAACAAAAAATCTTACCATAGTGAATGATGGGGGGAGTGCGGAGTGGAGA
>NW_022111324.1:22397362-22405995 GCF_000313985.2 Echinops telfairi
AAAACGCTTTAAAGTATGTTTGGAGTAACTGGGATATGCAGTAGACTTTTTCACATATAAATTTTATGAAATCTAAATACAGATCAAATGTTTCCAATGGAAACTGGACATACTGACTTAAAGGAGATATATTTAATAAATGCTGGAGAGGGTGTGGAGAGATTAGTCCCTCATACACTGCTGGTAGGACTGTAGTTATGGGCAACCACTGTGGACTGTGATAGGGCACTCTCTCAGACATCTGGGAATAGAACCCTCATGTGATCCAGCGATCCCACGGCTGGGAATATGTACCCTGAAGAAGTAAGACCTGTAACACCGACAGACATGCATACCCATGTTCATCGCAGAGCTGTTCACAACAGCAAGCCGGTGGAAATAACCTCAATGTCTATCGTAGAAGAACGGATAAAGGAACTCTGGTACACGCACACAGTGCTAAAAACCATGACAAAACCAAGCAGGACATGGATCAACATGAACAGTCTGCTGAGTATGATTAGCCAGTCACAGAAAGACAAGTATTATAGGACACCACTGTTATTTCTAACAAACAAATAAACGAAACAGGAAAAAACTTTCATACCAACGGGAACAGACTTTGGGGATTTTCAAGAGGAGGAGGGCAAGGGAGGGAAGAGGAAGCACTGGGCTACAGTGCTGGCGGGTGTTAACATGGGTGGGACGGAGGACAGTAGTCCACATGCAGAAGAAAAGCCGAGAAGTGGGTAGGTCAAGGGTCAATTATCAGGGGGGGTTGGGGGGACGGGGAACCAAGTAGTTTACACTGTGGGATACAAAATTGATGATCTGAAATGTAACCCCCCCACCCTAATACACTATTTTTTTTTAAAAGCTACGCCTATAGAATGAAACATGCTTTATAAAGTTCCAGTTTTTAAACTTCTCTGCTTGATAAAAAAACGCATGGCGTGTGCATGTCACACCTGGCGGTCAGAGTTCTTCGGCAGCCGTGTGGTGGCCATCACGAACGTGGTCAGGGCCTTCGGTACGGAGGTAGAGGCTGATCGTCTGGGTGGCTTTCTATCCACGGAGGCTAAGTCTCCAGACAGCGCCGCACAAGAGCTCGCCTTCATAGTAGGATGTGGAATGTGGAGCCAGGCTACTGACCGGTTTTAAACTATTCTGCAACAACCTGTCATGTCAGACATACTTACTCATCTTCTAACACAGGAAATTTAAAATCAGCAGTCAAGAAGCAGTTAGTCTCAATAAAATGTGGCTCATCTGCCAAAAGAACAACCCAGGTCTTGGTGATTTATGCTCCTGCTTCCCTGCTACACTGGAATTCCACACTGTCTGCTAACAGAATGAATGAGGTTCCGTAAATCCCACGGCTTCCCACTCGCAGGTCTCATTCCCAACGTCCTCTGTGGCAACACCTGATACCTTTCCCCTTTTGATTAACTACAGCATTGCTAGCCTGACTTAGGACGAACCAGATGGAATTCTTGGATTGGAACAGGGTGAGGTATTTTTGTTTCTTTCTTTTTTTTTGGGGGGGGGGGGGGGGCTACTTCTGATCACCTTTATAAGTTAAAATACAGGCAGAGAATGTAAGCAAAGTTCATTTCTGGGATTAAAAAATAAAAACTGCAATCAACAGGGGCTGAAAAATTTGCCACAGTATGTGTCAAAGCCACCGCCTGGCCTAGCATTCAGGGTTCCTGACTCCCTTGTCCACTGTTCTCCCGCCATACACTGTAACAACTTTCGTGCCAAAAATCAATCCAAATCAGTTCTCTAATGTATTTCCACAGCAGAAAATTTTCCAATGTGAAATCTGATGGGTAAGCAATTTCAGAAACAAAAAATTACCACAAAAATATCAATGCTGTTTATATACAAACAATAATATTGCTTTTTTGAGTTAAAAAAAAAGCCAGGAAAAACAACATAAACTTGAAAGACACTTGTAAACATTTAAGCAAGACTTCCTTAAACAAAGGAGGTTTACTAAAGGCATAATAAACTAATGGATATTAATCGTGGAGAAAGACAAGATTTATTTCTTCAAGTAGAGCCCCCAAAACCTGTGGAGTATCACTAACCCTCCCTTCACACTGTCCCCAAACACATACCCCACCTTACCACACACAATTTGACACTCATTGTTTTAAAAACAAAGTGAGTCAATATGCATTGCTTTGTACCAACACTACATGAAAGCCACCCGCCAATGGTAACAGAGGAGCTAACGTTAACTCTTGATGTACAAATGGCCGATCTGAGCTTGATCATTTCCCAGAGCTGCGAACTCCCAGATTCCTTTCTGTTCATCTCTTCCACCCAGGTCTTCGCACTCCCTGTGGAGAAACACTGCTGGGCGGATCAAAGTTAAGATGGTCTCCTACAAACTGAACCAGACCCACTGCTTCCAAGTCAGTTCCCACTCATGGTGTCTTTATATAGCACTTCCGAGACTCAATCTTTACAGGAGCAGACAGCCTCATCTTTCTCCTCCTGCGAGGGGCTGGTGCCCCTAACTGGGGACCAACAGCCAACAGCACTGCCAGGCTACTTTGGAATCATAGGGTCTGAAACACAAAGTGAGCCCCATTGCTACTCAGAGGTTTTTAAGACCGTCAATCTCGGCAGGAGCAGGCTCATCTTTTGCCCGTGGAACCACTGGTCGGTTTGAACCACCAACCTTGTGGTAAACAGCCCAACGCTTAACCCACTGTACCACCGAGACTCCTTCTTCACTTTGAAGTACCATTTAAGTACTAACATCTACCGAAATGTCCTTCTAAGAATCTACTACAGAAGGAAATCACATTTATAAAATATGTAATTGAGGAATAATTTACCTTCTAAAAAATGTCCCTTTCCCCAGGGCTTCTGTATCAGAGTCACATGCTGAACTGGTTGGAAACAAATTAGGAGTGCCCAACATGTTCTCTTTGTACAGAGTGGACACCTGAAATCTAGCAAGGTACTGCCCCATTAAAATGCAAGCTGTTTAACAAACCATTTAGTTACATGCATCTAGAAAGGCATCTACTGGGTGAAAGAAGGCACAGGAATGTTTAAAGTTCAATGATAATGACTACTATTTGGAACATTTCAAAAGGAAATCACGTGGTATTAAATCTTTGCCAAGCATACACTGAGGCTCCTGCCTAAGATGACTCTTGAAGAGCCATATGCTAGCACTGGTACGGAACCAAGTCTTTTTATCAAGGAAGACGCCTTCGAGTCCATATGTGAAGGCAGCTGGCTTGCTTACATCCAGTTATGCTAATCACAGGGCTTAGCTATATGGCCTCAAAATACAAAACACTCAGGCAGTCCCCGGGTTATGAACTACATCCGTTGCAAAGTTTATCCTTAAACTGAATTTGTAGTTAAGTCTGAACAGGTACATACTGTTCTACATACAGCCTGCTCTACGCCTTTTCAGTCACAGTGAAGGGTAGATGACTGCTTCAAAGTGGGTGATTTACAGAATAGTAAAGGACAGGTGCGAGAATTCAATATTTGTAACCTGAGGGCTGACTCTATTTGAATGAGACAAAAAGTTACCCATACGGGGTATTTTCTCTTAGGTTCTTTACTTTGAGCTACAATTACGAGACTAAAGATCTCTTCCCTTGGCTTGGTCTTTTATATCTGGTAGATGTTTGCTTGCTCTAGAAACCTTCTGCAAAACTGTCAAGCACTTGTCTACGGAAATGTCAGCAACGCTAGTTGCAAGAGTTGCAGAAGCAATTCAGATGGTGGGAGAGGCAGCCATCCAACCAGAGTTAAGAGTCACTCTGCATTATCAATCAATCACTAAACCAAATGGTTTCTACAACAGTAATTCTTCCTTTTTGCCCAGCAATAGGACACACTGAGAAATAAAGGGTAAAAAGAGAACTGGTTTGGAGAAACCAGGCAGGTGGACCATTAAAGTAACCTTCCTTGTTTACTGTTGCATCTTTTAGGCAGCAGAGGTGACTCACAAAGGTTGAAAGGGAAAAAATTACCTAGAAAATATCAATGCTATTTCTATCAAAAAAAGAACACTGCTTTCTTCTATAAAAAGTGCCAGCAAAATCTAGACAAACGTTCAAAGAGGTTTGGGAAAAAACAGCCAGCAGACTTTCACTACAACCATGCTCATCTGTGCGCTCTGACAACGCTAAAGGCAGATACCTTTGTTTCAATGCGAGAACGTGGATGTGGGGAAGTGGCATTTAATTCATGCCAAAAAGTGCTTTCAGTGTTAGCCTGTTAGTTCACAAATTAAGAGAGGGAGTAAGTAAGTTTGGTTGCTTCATGCACAAATAATAAAATACCATATCCCTTACCCTGACAACTTGCCGGGTACTAGTGATGAAGGCTTTTCTTATACTCAGCTCAGTTGCATCGAGGTTGAATTTTCTAGGATTTGCTTCAACGATGCGTGGGTCAAAAAGTTAAGGCAAAGCAATTTCATCAGTGAAAGTCGAGCAAACAACATCCTATTAAATAGTAACACTTTCCTGGTAGGCAATAAAATTTGGCCCAAACTTTCTGGAAAGTCAACTGAATATTAGTCGTTCTCAAACTTCCTCTGCCCACAAGTCATGTGGGGACTCTGATGTGCCATGGCAGAGCTGCCAGCCCCCGAGGATGGGGTAGACTACAAATCTATATTGCCTGACCACCGCTGAGTGGCCCTGCCTCGTGCCTTGTAAGAGCGATCCCTGTGAGACTCTGGATTCCCTCTTCCCTTTCCCGCGTGCAAACCTTTTACACTCATCATCCCAAGCCATTTCCTCGGATCCCAAAAAGCTAACCCTACTGTACTAACTCTACAGAGATCAAGGTCAGGGAAGCCTTCCATGGCCCTCCTTCACCCCTAGACTGGCCCCACTGTCCCTCACAAACTCCCTCACATAGTCCCAGAAGACTAGCAGTCTCTAGTTTTCTCACAGTCGGGACACACATATTTGTGTTACCTTGATTAATGCTGGTCTCCCCAACTAGGCCCAAAGTCCCAGAGGACTGGTGTGCTGCTTTGCTTAACAATCTAATCTCACTCAGTAACAAAACGCTGGGCACAGAGTATACTCAGTATTTGTTGAGGGATGAATATCTGTTGAAATTTTTTTCTTCTTTACCTCACATTGTTTCCCTCTCTCCTCCAATCTTTTCCCCTTTCCTCTTGCCTCCAGGGAAGATACCTTTCCCTGTACCTGTGGCTTTTCGTTCTGCCTCTCCCATGTCTTGTCCTATAAGCATTTGTCTTTTAATAACTTAGAGGATACCTGGGTCTGATTCAGAGCCACCTGTGTACAACACAACGAAGTACTGTCTGTCCTGATCCAGCCTCAACGAGGTCATGTGTGAACCCATTGTTGTAGCCACTGTGTCGACCCGCCCTGCTGAGGCATGTTTGTCTGAGGACACTGACTGCCGATAGTTAAAAGTAGTAAAAAAGCAACCCTACAAATTAACTAAAGGGCCTTTTGCATTACACTTATTAATATGCTGATATAAAAGTCCTAAGACAGCCTTTCTTTATTGGGGAGGCGGAGAGGGAGGGTGGAAGAAGGACCTCTCGTACACAGCTAGCTTGTCTTTTATAAATCATGACCGATTAAAATTGTGTACTTAACATATCAGCTGCATATGGACATACCTGCACTCACTACAGAATGATCCTGACAAAAGCCAGTTTCCTTGATGTTTTATCCACTTACAGGGGAAAAAAGACATTTAAAAAACAAAGCAGAACTCAAAATATGCATATTTTCCATCTGAATGAAGTTGTGATGAGATTTCTAGGCCTTATGTTCCTGCTTTTACAGTTCTCTGGTTGGTCAGTCAGATCAGGGGACCTACTGAACAAGAATTCATTAGCGCAGCGGTTCTCAACCTGTGGGTTGAGATTCCTTTGAGGGTCGAACGACCCTTTCACAGGGGTCGCCCGATTCATAACAGTAACAAAATTACAGTTTTGAAGTAGCAACAAAAATACTTTTATGGTTGGGGGTCACCACCACATGCGGAACTGTATGAAAGGGTCACAAAGGCACTTGGAAGGTTGAGAACCACTGCATTAGCACATTACATCTGTTTTTTCTAAAGGCAGTTTCATAGTACAAGGTATTTTTACAATGGAAGTTGGTATGGTAATATCATTTTTCAAACAGGAAATCGGAAGATTCCTTTGGGTCCCTAATTTTATAGTGTAGGTCTATACATACCACTAAGAACTGACAGCTATTACTTTTATAGGTGCTTACTGTGTGCCAGGTAGTCTCTATGTCCTTCACGTGTAGGGGCCCTGGTGGTGTAGTGGTTACATGCTATGAAGGTCAACTTCAATATGCACGGTCGACAGTTCGTAACCACTAGCTCCTCCTAATGGGCTTTCCACTTTCAGAACTGGTTCCAGTTTCGGAAGCCCACAGGGGGTTGCTGTGAGTCAGCATGGACTCGATGGCAGTGATTTTGGCTTTGGCTTTTCACAGGTTTGACTCTCACAATAACCCTAGGAACGAGATACAGTATGACTCTTTCTACCCAACTGAAGCCTGAGAGGTTTAAAAGATGCACCGAAAGCCACACAGTAATTGGTGGCAATGGAACTTGGACGCCAGCAGTGGGACTCTAGGGTCAGGACCATAACCATTACACTATGCTACCTCTGTAGTCCCAGGATTTGTCATGTGCTGTAGAAGAATTTGGCTACCCTGTCTTAGCTTGTAGGACAACTATTTCAGGTGTGGCAAAACAAGTTTTAAAAATGCATGATTGGTGCATGTGAAACCATTTGATCACAGCATATCCACTTGTCTGTGAACCCCAAGGCATGGGCACCCCTGAGAAGGATATTGATTGTTTCATCAAGGTCCTCGAGATCCCACTCTATGCTCCGGAGGTTGTTTCTCAGCTCGTTGGTGGTCCAGTCGATTTCCTCCCTGGTGGCTGTGGAGGGGTCCTGGAGGAGCTCTGTCCATCTCTGAAACAAGCCCTGGGCAGTGTTGACTGCTTTCTGTACCTCTCTGTAATGGGTGGAGAGAAAGCACAGTCCATGAATAAATGACCACATGGCATACAGATATGATAATACACCATCCTCAGCAGCCACCATATTCCCAAAAGCCTTTTCAAATTTTTATAGAAGGCTTTTTATATGCAAATATCAAACACCGATAGCCTAATAATAAGGTTGTTATTTAACTAAAATAACTAATATATTGCACTCCAACATATCAATGTGCCAATATGAAAGGCCTAACGCAGTTTTTTCTTGATGGGGTAGGCAAGTGGGCAAGGGGGAAGGGGGATCTCTTATACAGGTAGTCTCTTATAAATTACAATACATCATTTATAATAGGCAGCTGTGAAAGAGAGAGCAGGTGTTTTAATCTGGGATATTTGTCAAGCCAAAGTCTCATTAAAGATTTTCAAACAGTGTTAACTTCAAATATCTCTACTTTCTTGGGTTAAGCACTATATGAATTACTGTTTTTCTTGTTTAGAGATACAGGACACTAAATGCTAAGATCTCACATGCTTTTAGATTAGATATAGTCACAAAATGTGGTGCAGTGAATTACTACAATATGGCACTTCTGGCCAGAGTTGTGTGAACTCTCACGATATGGTTGGGTAGACTATGAAAAGAAGGTGCTTCAGGGCCACAGGGGGACTGGAAAGTGTGAATGGACATGAAGTGTATGGAACACATGCACGGGAACTGGTCTCAAAGGAAGCCAGTGCCGAGGTTGGAGGGAAGTGCTCCACTACTGTCAAGAACAGGAAGGCGCCGGGTGGCATGGTGGATGGTTGAGCTGCTAATCACAAGAAGAACAGAGAGTGGAATGTGTCCTTTGGAGGAAAGGTCCTGGTAAGACCCAAGTAGTCCCAGAAGGCTGCAGAGTGGTGGGAACACTGAAAAAAGACAGTGAGAGTTGGCCTGGAAAGGTCCAGCAGCAGACAAAGGGCGGGACAGAGAGGGCATGGTGGATGGACCTCTTGGCCCAGAGAGGGAGGTGGCTACAGTGCGCTTACTAGCTCAAAGATGAGTGAGCTGAATGCCTTCAGGCAGGAGGCTTGCTGGCAAAGTGGGGTCCCGCTGGCACTTATTGGTGGAACAAAAGAGCTTTTAAACTTTTGCCAAGCAGAAGGGAGACCAACAGTGAGGCCCAGTAGCAGAGGCCTGCCAGAGGGCACGGGTAAAAAGAAGTCATCTTGATTAAAGAACTGTATCTCAAGTTGATCCTGATCCTGAAGTGTAGCCTGCTACTTCCCTAAGAAACCTGAGCGTCGTGAATATGGCCTGTGAGCTCTCGAGTGGCAAGGGTTACGGAACACATCAGAGGACCAGAGGTTGCAGAGGCAGGAATATCTGGAGTGGGAATTAGTGAAAAGAATGGAGAGTGGAGGATGGTTGATCTCCACCTCAGAGGCATCAACTGTGAGCTGATGCGATTCTTTCCCTCCCCTGGAAGTCAGAGCAGATCTGGCACTGTGCTATCTGTACATAAGGTTACACACGCGCGCACACACACACACACACACACACACACACACACACCCGGGCCAACAGCCACCATTTAAATGTTACCATCTAATTCTACCGCATATAAAAGCTAAAAGGAGGAGTCTTATTTTTTTAAATAATACATTCT
>NW_022111324.1:22406202-22407051 GCF_000313985.2 Echinops telfairi
CTGTGTTCCTGACGAGCCTAGGAACCACCGTGGTTGGTGCCCAACAGCTGCATGAACAAGGGACCTGGAGGCACGGTGTGCTGGGGTCTGATGTGACATTGCCGAGCTGAGGCCTCCCTTACCACCCCTCCTGCCCAAAGAAAGTTCCACTGTTCTCAAACTAGGAGATGGACCTTGATCCTTCTAAAATTCAAATTCTCTGGAACCAATAGCATACAACTGAGCTCCAGTCGATCAGGATGCTGCCGTCTCAGGTTTTCAGCCAGAATCTGCCTGCACCCCAGCCCCCTGGTCCCTCTTCAAGTCCCACAGAGGAAGCACTAACAGGAATGAAGCTCCATGCCCTCTGATACCAGGCTTCCTTCCTGGCACACTGCTGAGGGCCAAGGGTTGAGTGCCACATGGAGGCTGCCATTACTGCACGGCAGGTCGAGCAAATCAGTGAGTTGTAAGGCCAACAACGCACCTGTAAGGTGTGTTCACATCTGGCTGATGGGTTAGGACAGACCTCGCACTGCTCCTCTCAGGTCAGCCTACATTTCTAGTACTAGTAAGCACACCCTAAACGGATTACAAGGATCTACATATGGCCTCCTCCCTGGGGGAGAGACAACAAAAAGTGGGTGAAGGGAGATGTTGGACAGGGCACGATATGACAAAATAATAATTTGTAAATTATCAAGGGTTCATGAGGGAGGGAGGAGCGGGGAGGGAGGGGAAAAATGAGGAGCTGATGCCAAGGGCTTAAGTGGAGAACAAATGTTTTGTGAATGATGAGGGCAATGAATGTACAAATGTGCTTTACAAAATTGATGTATGTATGGATTGTGATAAGAGTTGTATGAGCCC
>NW_022111324.1:22407261-22431751 GCF_000313985.2 Echinops telfairi
TATCTTCCCATGTGATGCACCTGGTTTATTTGTAAATGCTGAATATCACCGATGATAACAGAAGACACAGCTGAAGAAGTGTCTGCAATGTTATCTCACTTTAAAGAATAGGAAAATTACCAATTCCAGAAAGTACACAGAGCTGGCGCTCCCTATCGGTGGGTTTGTACTGTTCCTCAACCACAGGGAGCAAGTGCTCAGAGCTGTCCCTCAGAAGCTGGTTACATCGCAGTAAATATTATAGGTAACTTGAGATGATTTAAGGTGGACAGGACTTAAATGTGTATTTCATATGCAAATACTGCATCTCTTTCTGTAAGAAACTTGCACCGCCACAGATTTTGGCTAGGGGCTCCTGGATCCACCCCTCCACGCCCCCACTCCACCCAGCTTTGTTTAGCCCTTCTTGAAAGCCTCGGACCAATGGTGCCTTGGGCTAGTGGGGCACACTGTATTTCCATTACCGGTACACAACTTGAACTCTAGAATTAAATTCTCTGAAGTTGCAGTCCTCAAACTTTTTTAGCCACAGGATTTTTTGTACTCTTAAAAAATTATTGGGGACTTCAAGGTACTTTGATTGATAATGATCATATTTATCATATTAGAAATTCAATTGGTTATTTTTTAATGTCAATTAATTTATAAATAGCAATAGATTTAGTACATGTGTTTTAGGGTACAAAAGGAGATCACCAAACCTCAAATATAACTTAAGCAGAACGTTTATTAAGTCCAAGACAGGACAAAGACGCATAATCTGGATGAGAGGGCATGAGTCATAACAGGATCCCAGAGAATCGGGATGTAAAAAGGGCATGAAAAGGCAAAGGAAACTGTCATAAGCATGCCTGTCGGCAGATGTGTGTCAGTTACAGGTGGGGGTACAGAAGTGAGTATGGGGCCAGGACTGGGACAAGTACATCACGTTAGACAGAAGAGCTCTAAGATTGGCCCAGGGACTTCCAACCAAGGCAGTCAGGGCATGACTCATGACCATGCTGTCACGATGGCAGTCACCATGAAGAGACACCCAAGGCAAGCCCCTAAAGGAGACTGCCCCACCCTAGGCTGGTCAGAGGGTGGAAGCAATCCACTTTCCAAGGCATTCTGCCTGAGGGCAGGGCAGTTCATATCCCTGGTGAAGGGTCAGAAGGAACTCAATGGAGGCTTCATTCACAGGGGAACATTACAAGCGAAGTTTGGGCTTTCATTATTGCCCACAGCCTTCTGCAAGCTGGATGCTCAGAATTTAAGCTCTTAATATACACGCTAGCATCCTGTTTTTAGAAGGATACAATTTCTTTTTTTTTAAAAATCCAGTGAGTTGAGTAGCAGCATTGCCAACTCATAGCATAGCAACCCTCCAGGGCAGGGTAGAACTGCTCTTGTGAGTTTCCTAGACTGTAACTCTTTACAACAGTTGGCTGGTGGTTTTGAACTGCTGAACTTGCAGTTAGCAGCCTAATACGGGCACTATTACATCACCATAGAGGAGTGTGTTCATCTGGGTAGACTAGAGAAACAAAATTTACCGACACTCAAATGTGTATAAGAAAGAGCTTTATATGCAAGTGCAATTGAATATTGAGAAAATGCCCCACCCCAGTCCAGATCATAAATTCATAAGTCTGATATTAACCCATATGTCCAATGCTAACCTATAAAGTCCTCTTCAGAATCACGAAACACATGCAATGATGCCAAATGCAGGAAGGTCACAGGCCAGTGGGTGGTAAGTCTTGTAGACCCAGTGGAGTTATAAGCTCCTCCAGCTCAGGGCACTAGACTAGCTCCATGTGTCTTGTCAGCTACAATGTTTCTCAGTGAGTGAGTCTGCTTCCTGCCTCCAGCAGGCTATTCTCTACCTCGTCTAAATGAGGTCATCAAGCTGCCACCTGATTGACAGGCTAACCTCCACCCCTTCACTCTTCATCCTCTCAAATTGACAACAGATTATATAACTATCACAGGGAGGCTTCAAAAAGTTCACACTCACAGTAGCGCGCCATCATGTGAGCATTGGACTATTAACCATAAGGGTGGCAGTTGAAGCCCACCTGCCCCTCCACAGGAGAAAGATGAGGCTGTCTGCTCCTTGAAAATCCTACACAGCGTCGCACGATGAGTCAGAATCACCTCCATGGCACGGGTCCAAAAGTTCATGGAAAATTGGGATTTAAAGAAAGTAAAATTTCCCATGAACTTTATGAATCCCCCTCATTGAGTCATGCAATTTGCTTGAGATCTGTGAGCGTTCCCCAAAAGTAAAAGAGGTGCCCTTCTAGCTTGCTCCATGCTATTTTTCTCAAGAAAGGCAAGGAAGTTCTTCCTGTATCCGCTGACTCTTGGGGAACATCACACAAATGTACACCCAGTGCTGTGGTCCGTCCCACAGTTACTGCAACTGCTGTCCCCTCAGGCAACAGCGGCAGGCATCTTTTGTCAGAGGTGTCCCATAGGCCAAACTCACAAGATACTTCACCCCTCCACCAGTACCCACCCCCTACAAAGTCTGGTTGATGTATTTTCAGGGTCTTTCTTCCACATGGGCAATGAGGATAATTAAAGTCTGATGCACAGGTGCCCATGAGGGAACAGGTACACCTTTTGGAGGTACAATTTCTGGAGTTCTTCATCTTAGCAAACTTCTTGGTAAATAACATCTTGCTCACCAACAGCTCTGGGAGTCACATCTGGCACCACTTCACTGAACACTTGCTAATTACTTTGCTGGGCGGTACAGGTTAGTGCCTGACCCAGAGACAGCGCTCCCAATCCCTGAAAGGAGATGGATGGCACATGAGGCAAGCAGGTTTCCTGCCCCACATCTGTGGCATATGCTTCCAAAGCCACTGAACCACAATGATGGCAATGCCGGGCACACAGCGTTCCCCTATGCCGTATAACAAACAGCACATCAAAAGAATGAGGCCTGCCATGTCCTAGATTAAACAACCTACCAACAGCAGAATGAAGGTCCCTCACTGAAATCTGTCACACGCCTGTCTGTGCCTGAGATCACTTGTAACACAACAGGGCTTCTTTCCTCATCAGCGACTGTCAAGACAACAACAACAACAGAGTCCACACCCTGCAAGAATATATCTTTTGGGTGAAAACATTTAAGCTTTTAAAACCAGATTCTCCCATATTTTCTAAATAAAAAGCTGGGCCTGGCACTCACTCAATGCCATTGAGTGCCACTGAGTTGATGCCGACTCATAACGACCCCATAGGACAGGGCAGGCTGTTCCTTTCAGTTTCCGAGACAGTAGCTCTTTACGGGATTAGAAAGACCTATCTTTCTCCCAAGGAGCAGTTAGTAGTTTTGAACAGCTGACCTTGCAGTTAGCAGCTGGCAGGACCAGCCTAATTTGTTTTTGAAGCCAGTCTGTGGTAGAGTGAGATTTCTTAATATGGCTCTTCTGAGTTGGACTTGACTTGATGTGAGTTTGGGGCTTTTAATTTTGCTTTGTTTTTGGAATTCATGTCTCCGTAACTCCCACCAAATGATTGGGTGAGCCTGTGCAAAAAGGGCCTGTGTCCCACTAACACGAGGGGATTAGCCAGTTTTAGCTGCCACGCCCCAGCTACATGGATGGACCATCTCTGCAGTGGAGACAGGAATCCCAGGACCATGGGAGGAAGAGCTGCTCGTGGTGCACGATGGAGAACTCAAGCACTAGAGGCTGAGGAATGGAGACTGGAAAGCAACGGCGGGACAGCAGCCCAAGACTAGGAGACTGTAAGGCACGGTGGCATCCAGCGGGCCTCCCGGCCCACAGAGGTGGAAGCCAAGGGACCACAGGGCTGAGAGGATGAAAAATAGACACTGGGCTGCTGGTTCGGGGAAAAAGTATTGTATCCTTAATGTTTCTGGATCCTGGTTTGTGGTGGGTGACCTATAAACTTCCCTAATAAACTCCCTTAATCGTGAGTATTGTCTGTGAGTTCTGTATGGCCTCTGCAAAGAATCCAACCCAGTAGAGAAGTAGAGCACTGTGGGAGGAACAGATGGCATCAGAAGAGGTCAAGAAAGATGGAGGGTGGAAGTACGTCTGGCCTCTGCCTGGTGGCAACATGGAAGCCACAGGAAGTCATATAGGGCCCCTTGTCTTTCCTGCACAGTCTAACACTGACTCCTTATCACTGAGAGCTGTTGATCCTCTCCCTTCAACTTCCTACCTGCTGTTCCACCATTGCGGAGCTCACCTTCCCACACAGCCTCTAGAGCTCCTGGAGGCACATCCCGATAGCCACACGCCAGTTTTCTTATTTGACTCTAGCCTACTTACCAAGTAAAATGGGAGTATCTCAGTCACTAGGGAGCTTTGGCTTCCTCCTATGTATCACTCAGTTGAACTACCAAACTAAGATGGCTGGAGCTGCAACCTTGTGGTAATTACACCATCTGGTGTCAATCTGAGGATTAAGAGTGAAGGGGTAGAGTTTATCCTGTCAATCAGATCATAGCCAATGAGGCCTCTGTGTGGGCATGGCCTTCTCCTGAGGATTCTGGGAACTCCTGGATTTTCCTCCCTGGAGGTGAGAGATATACTCTCTTCCCTGAGACACATTCTACTAACAAGACACATGGAACTACACTAGTGTCCCGAGCTGCAGGAGCCACATGGGGACCCCTGTCAGCACTGAGATGCTTACAAAGCTACTGGATCCACAGGACTTCCCACCCACTGGCCTGTGATCTCTCTGCATTTGGTGTCATTTCATCTGTTTTGTGAGTCTGAAGAGGGCTTTATAGATTGGTATTGGACATATGGGTTAATATCGGACTTAAGGACTTGATCTGGACTGGGGTGGGATGTTTTCCCAATATTCAACTGCTCTTGTTTACAAAGCTCTTTCTTACATATGAGTATCTCTATGAATTTGTTTCTCTAGTCTACCCAGACTAACACAAACCTGCATCATCTTTTTTTAATCTCTCCTTTCTTTTAAGGCCATGCTGAAGTCTGTATTGGCATCTGCTCCAGTTACTATGTCTGCATACGAAAAAACTCCAATCTCTCACTGCCATCTAGTCAATGGTGTAAAATTAATTGTTTATTATGGTCATCAGTTCTGTGGGGCAGGAATTCCCATCAGAATGTCTGAGGTCTCAGCTGAGAAGTTCATGGACTGGCTCCTCAGTAAGATCTTTCCAGGTCTACTATTCTCTGCACATGATCTCTTTAGTAGAGTGGTTTTAGTGTAGCTGGACTCACCTGTTGGTTCAGGGTATCCTAAGTTTGTACCTTAAAATAGGAAGGGGGGCGGGGAAGGTGGGAAAAAAGAGAAGCTGATACCAAGGGCTCAACAGAAAATAAATGTCTAGAAAAGAATGATGGCAACATATGTACAAATATGCTTGATACAATTGACGTGTAGATTGTTATGAGTTGTAAGAGCCCACGATAAAATGATCTTTTAATTAAAAAAGAAAAAAGACAAGAAGAGTCAGGAGGAAGTTGAATTGCTTCAGAAATCAAGTTGTGTTACTTCTGCTTCAAATTTTCGGCCAAAGCTCTGTCCAGAGTCAAGCAAAGAAAGCATGGATCCCATCTCTTAAGAGAGAAGGCCAGCCTCACAATTTAAGAAAAGCAATTGGATATATAGACATATATTATATGTGGGTGCATGTGTTTGTGTGTGGACACACACATATTACACAGCCAATGCTGGGAATATCTAATCTGCCACAACATCTGAACCCAAGAGAGATCCCAGTTTCATCACACATGGAAAGGTGAGTAAAGGCAGGTATGTTTCATTCTATTAACACAATTTACAAACCTAGGTTGTGCAAGCATGTAATCACATCACCTGCTGCTCCTCTGTCCCAGAACTGGTTCCTGCCCCTTACCCTACTGTTCCTTTTGTGCCACCTCCAAGCCCTGGGGCTAGGTAAAGAAAGAGCTCTTCTTTAGTGTCTTGAAGTCCATGTTCAGACACTTTAATTGATTTTACCATTGATCTTGATATCTCTAAATTTAACCTCACTGTAATTTCTTTTGGTAATTACACTTGTGAAAAAAATTGTCTTTACTACTTGTGGTTGTAGAATTGATTCTGACTCATAACGACTCTACTGGACAGGGTAGAACTGTCCCATGGGGTTTTCAAGGCCATGGCCTTTATGGGAGCAGACTGCCACTTCACTCTTGCACAAGGTGTCTTGGAGTCAGTTTGGAATCTCACAACGCTATGCACAACAGAGCAAAACACAGCCCGGTCTTGCACCCTCCTCACAGTTGTTTAAGCCTAATGCTGCAGCCACTGTGCCTGTCCACACAGTTAAGAATCTTCCTCTTTTTCACTGATCCTGTATTGTACTAAACATGCTGTCTTTTCCCACGGACTGGTCTCTCCTGACATCATGTCCACAGTATGTGAGGAGTCGTGCCATCCCAGCTCCTGAAGAGCATTCTGGCTGTACTTCTTCCAAGACCTATCTGTTGGATCTCGTGGCAGTCCACGGTACTTGGTGGCTGGTGGGTTCAAACGGCTAACCTTTCAGTCAGCAACCAAGTGCTTAGCCACTGGGCCACCAGGGCTCCTTGTCTTCACTACAGGTGACACACTTTTTGATTCCAGCCTTCATGCGCTACTACAACTCTCCTGAGATAGTACTATCAGTGACTGTGCTGGTCAAAGTCAGTAAAGTCAACTCCTCCTCATTTTCAGTGCACTAGACGCGGAATCAATTTGCTCCGGCCAACTCAGCTCCTGTGTGCTGTGCTGTTGTAGTTTTCTACCGGTGTTCTCCCTTTTCTTTACTTCATCCCATTGTTTCTGAGAACTCCTTTGAAAGACGATTTCTAGATGCTGGGTGGCACCAACAGGTAATGTACTGAGCTGCTAACAGGGCTGGGGGCCCTAGGTCATTCAGAGGCACCTCAAAGAAAGGTCTAGTGTCCTACATCTGAGAAGTCAGCCCTTGGGAACCCTCTGAATCATTCTACTCTGGCACACATGGAGTAGCCGTGAGCCGGACCTTCACTGGATGACCACTGCTTGTTCTTTAGCTGCTCCTCATCAGCATTCACAAACCCAAACAACCCGCCTGCTAAGCGGATGACTCTCCCACTGTATTTTCAACCCTAATATTCCAATCACCCACGACTCACTCACTCCTACCTTTTAGCTGCCTTTAAGATCATTCCATTGCCAAAAGAAACACACAACAACAAAATAATCATATTTACAAAAAAAAAAAGGATACAGGCAAAACAGATTGTTTAACAAGGAAAAACCTGCTTCCTTAACCTCCCCATTTTACTCAATAGAGTCATTATTTTTTTCGAGTTTTGAAACTTCATCTGTGACTTCTCTTCCTACTTCTGATCTTGTGACCTTACACAAGCTTGATTATGTCCAATTGCAGGGTTTTCACGTCAGGGAGGAGGCTTTGCGATCATCTCGGGAGCAGACAGCCCTCACTAGAGCTGGGACTTGGGAAGGGGGCCTGCTTGCCTCAATGTGTCCGCCCCTCGGCGTGAGGCTCTCCACACTGCCAAGAACTACTTAAACTGTCTTTGCAACGCCTCCAGTCAAAATTATTTTCTTTGTAGGATCTGAAGACCTGGGTTTAAGCCCTGGCTTTTCTCCTTGGAAGTTGTTTTACTCTAGGTAAGCAGATAGTAATGCTAAAGAATGCCTCATTAAGAATGTACAAACGGCCTCAGATTAAGTAGGCACTCCTCAGGCAGGTATTCAAAACCCCCTTCCTACACCTCGAAACTGGCCAACTTTACGATCCGGCCTGATGTCTTATTAAAACAAACTCTGTATCAACTGGCAGGCTTCTACCCATCCTCATCTTCCTCGTTGCTCAGGGGCCAGACTGAGGGCACTCCCACCTGCTTCATTCCAGCCCTTGACCCGCATTCCCACTATGTACTTCCCGGTCTTCAGTCTCTATAGCATCTCAATCCTTCAAAAATGTAACCCACTATCTATACTCTTTCACATAATTACATAACTACACAGTTTCAGAGAGCAAAACAGTATTAGGCAGTCAGTACATTTATAACAAATGCTTTCCAAAGTTGTTTTTACAATGAAACTGATTCTGGTTCTTTAAAATTAGTAAATAAGACCTGCTGCATATTCAATTTTACTAGGCTAAAACCCTTCTACAAAGAGTATTAGTTTGTTTGGGTTTTTTCCCTACAGTGACTACACCAATAAACTCATCCCTCACTGCCACCACCACCTCCAGGACAGAGTAGAACTGCCCCTGCGGCTTTCCAAGGCTGTAAATCTTTATGTGAGCAGAGCACCTCACCTTTCTCCCATGGACTGGCTGGTGGATTTGACCAGAGTCCAAATCAACTCAATGGCAGTGAGTTTGGTTTTTTTTATTGGAAGGTGCACTGGGGGTGTAGTGGGGGTTATGTGTTGGGCTTCTAACACCAAAGTCAGAAGTTCAAACTCATCAGCCACTCAGAGTGACTAAAGTGAGGCTGGCTGCTCCCATAAGGATTTATCATCTTGGAAACCTAAAGGGGCAACTCTACTCTGTCTTAGGGGTTGCTCTGAGTCAAAATCTACTGAATGGCAGTGGCTTCATACACCAAGAAACTATCTTTCAAGAATTTCAATGAAGAAAATGCATGATGCTTGCTGTCCAGGATTTCACAATCCAGTGTGTTAGGAAGGATGGACCACAAACAACAGAAGGTTAGAGAATACCATAGCTTACTTATTTTCACACTGATCTATAGGCAAGAACCTGGAGGTAAACTACCCTTGTTCAGGCAGTGTGGGAAACTAACACTGAGGGAAATATGACAAGGACTGTATTCCCTCAGAGCCACAACACGCACAAGGACTGTATTCCCTCAGAGCCACAACACGCATGCCTTTTACTAGTACTAGCAGGAGAGGCTGCTTCAGATCCGACAACTCCATTATGTGGTCTTCTTGGTGATCTGTTGCCAATTCTAAAAGCTTTCCAACGAGGGAGAGAAACATCTACCAGACCGAAAGGTCAACCTGGAATCACTAATGAACACAAGCTCAATGCACCCTACTGAATAGCAAGATGAATGATTTAAATACGACACCTTTCACCTAGCAAAGTAATAAAAAGGAAAATGAGAATCCCAGTTCCAGCAGAGGATCGTGGGAAATGGGGCTTTCAAACACTACAGAGGTAGGGGTGAGTGGGCGGGGACAGACTAAAAAGACACTATCTGTTCGCTCCATAGCTCATGGTTGGTACATAGAAAATAATCTAAACTGATGGCTATTATTAGATGATATCATAAACAGAAACAAATGCTGAAGGCACCAGAATGTGAACTAACCATACATACTCCAGTATAAGCTGACCGAGTATCAGCTGAAGCACCTAATTTTACCACAAAACTGCATTAAAAATGTGCTGAAAAACTCGGCTTATGCACAAGTATAAACTGTAATTATTTCCAGAGAGTAGCATTTGAATAAACTTCCCTTTTTTCTATTTTCTAAAGTAAGGATGTATTGGTTTTGCATTACTTTTCATGTTATTTTTTTAAAAATAAGCAAGCAGTAAGACATATCTCTACCCTGAGAAAGGGCAATCGTTTGGGATAGAAATATAAGCAAACATTTAAAGTGGGAAGATGGAGTATTTATTGGACACTCAATAGATGCCTGAAAACTGTGCCAAACAATAGGCAATGTTAAGCCTAGAAAGAGCTCTGTTGGCACAGGCTGCTAACTGAAAGGTGGGCTGTTCAAACCCACCTGGCACACTTTGGGAGAAAGGGTAGCAACTGCCTCCATTAGGTTCTTCCTATGGAACTGCTGTAGACATATCAAACCGTGAGGCGGAATCAACAGCGGTAGGTTTAATGGTCTCTTAGTTAAGGTTCGTTTTACATAAAGAAACAGGTCTTTAAAGTTCAGTAACTTGCCAAAAATTACACCAAGTAATCACTTGACATGAGATTCGAATTCTAGGTTGGTCTCAATACCCAAGTCTAGTTCTTTCCACCACACTTGACTCGCTGACTTAGTCACATGAAAAGAAAACTTATACCCAAAGCATGTACCTCTTTTCCTACAAAATTTACAAGAGCCCCAGCAGTGCAGTGGTTATGCTTTGGGCTGAGATCTGCCAGGTTGGCAACTGGAAACCACCAACCATTTTCTGGGAGAGAGACGGAGCTTTCTACTCCTGTAAACAATTAGTCTCGGAAACTCCCGGGGGCAGCTCTGTCCTGTCCCTCTTGACACACTGCACTGGGAGATTTGGTGAAGTAGCGGGTTACACACTGAGCTGCTAACTGCAAAGTCAGCGATTCAAACCCATGAGCCCCCCCACCGGGGAAAGAGGAGGCTTTCTCCTCCAGTAAAGATACCCAGCTTGGGGAATCTACAGAGGTGATTCTATTCTGCCCTACAGAGTCACAACATGTCCGAATCCACTTGATGGCAATGAGGGGTGGTTTTGTTTATTTTTTACATTCTAAAACTGTGTGAATATGCTTAATGTCTCTCCCTCCTCCATTAGAAGATCCTCTCCAAAAAGCACGGGCCTGCTTTTTATTCATTGTTCTGTACCCTCAGGCCCTGCACATAAATGACAGGCACTCAGTAAATACTTCAGAACTGAGATGCTCCAATCAGGCCCCGGTGGGCACATATGCTAGCACTGTGAAGAGAGTGGCACCAGTGGGCAGAGGCACTGCGGCTTGCTGATAAAGCTGTTTGCAAGAGTCCAGTAGAGTACATGAAGAACGATTAAGCAAACACCCAAACAAACTAGGAAGCCCACCATCATCAGCTGGATTCTGACTCATAGCCACCCCACAGGGCAGAGTAGAACTGCCCCTGTGGGTATCCGAGGCTGTAAATCGTTAGGGGAGCAGAAAGCCTCATCTATCTATGGAAGAATGGCTAATGCCACTGAACTACTGACCTTGCTAGTTAGCAGTCCGATGTGTAATCCACTCCCCCAACTACAACGAGAGAAAAGCCAGACTCCAGCGATCTCCAAGGGATAACCCTAGTGGAACACCGTGAGCAACTGAACTCAGGACTCAGGAGCGTGCAATCAGGAAAGACCGGGACTAGAGCCATGTACGGCGCTAGGCAAATCTGCTGCAACAGATCCTGTGACTGTCGGCGGCAGGCAGGACCAGATCTGCCCAAAGAGCCCAGCTACCCGGTGTGGGGCTGGGTGGGAGCCTCAAACTCGCAGGCAGTAATCTTGTCAGGCTAAATTACATCAGCTATCTAATTTCTAATTCCAACACACGCAACCTTGCTACCAAATCAATATTCCCAAAACCTAATTTCATTTCTTTCCCCTGTTTTAAACTCTCTAATGTCCTCAAGACGAGATTTCTCTTGGGTTAGCATAGCCTAGCCTGACGGGATTCTACTCATAATGTAAGGTGTGAACAGTATGTGTGGACTGAGGTTATTCAAATTGCAACTTGGGCCCACCATTATCTGTGTGACATGTGGCTCGTGCTCGGTGTGGCAGGTTTGGTTCATCGTGGCTGGGTCAGGGGTTTCAGTGGTTTGGCAGTAATCGCCGTGATGCCACATAACACAATGTGTCAACTGCAGAACGGGAGCTGCTGTGGGCAGCCAATCAGTCGTAAGAAGATAAGGATGAAGGGCAAGTCTCTTCCTCAGATCACAGTCCTCACTGAGAGGAAGTTCGTTCGCTCAGGGATATGGCCTCATTTCTGTACAAGTGGACCCTGTGGGGAAGCTAGCTTACTTCTGGCTGAGTTGAGAACTTGCACCTGTCTCATAAACCTCTCGATCCTTGAACTGGAGCCAACAGCCCACCTTGCCTGCTGACCTGGAAGCCACCAGCAGCTTGCCACCTAACCTGTCAACTTGGATTCCTGGCACTCTATAGCCACAAGCCTTATTTGCTGACCATGGACACAGCCACCTCTACATGCACTACCCGGTAGTCTTCCTGGTTGTCTTCCTGCTTCCTGGTTCATCAGCCCCGACAGCTATTCAAACCAGAAGCAGCCTCCAGCTTACCACCTGACTTACAGACTTGAACCAGACTGGAGTTAGGTGCTTCTGCAATTATGTGAGCCTTTTTCGTGATGTAGAGTTCTCTTATATTCACAAGTGCCACTGGCTTGGCTCCTCTAGAGATCCCAGCTTACCATACTGAAACCACAGGACTATCAGGAAAATTAAACAAAAACCACTCCTTAGAATAATCAACATAAGCGATCAAAGGTCAGCATTTGCCAAGCAATAAAGCTCAGAAAGCAAGGAATAGAAGACCAAAATAAATAAATAAAATAAAAACAATGCCATCGAGTCAAAGCTCATAATCTTGGAAACCCACAGGGGGTCACTCTGTTTACAGATATAGAAAGCCCAGTCTTTGTCCCTCGGAGCTGCTGGTGGTTTTGAACCACCAGCCATACGGATCACGGTCCAACATGTAACCACTACACCACTAGGGCTCCTGCAGGAATGGACAGGCTAGAAAAATAAATGGTAATAGGGAAACTTGGGGGGAAGTGGGAAAAGTGCCATTACATTGTGGGGACTGCAATCAAGTTTCATTCAACGTCTACAATATGTATCCAAGGGGCTGGAATACAGGGGAAACAGGCCGCCTCAGTGCGCCCCCCCAAGCCCCTCCCCTGCTGGGGCTGGAGGAAAGACAGCTAGAGGAAGAGGTGTTTCAGGTGCCAAAGGAAACACGTCGCCGAGGGGAGGCAGTGAAGATGCTTAAAATGAGCTCTGAAAGTTGAGTGGGTGCATCTGGAAGTGGAATAGCATCCTGTGACTGGCATGGGGAGGGGAGCAGTAAGTGAAGTTGAGGCAGGGAAGAGTGAGTGGAGGGAAGGGGAGGGAAAGAAGAGGTCAGGGCATGGAACTCATGAAGGATCATCTGATCGTTATTTTGTGGGCAACAGGCTGCACTACCTATGAAGTAGGATGCTCCTGGTTGCATTCTAGGAAGGCTACACCTGTGCTGTCCAATTGAGCTCTTGAACTATGGCTGATGTGATGGAGAAGATTTTATTTTAATTACGTAGCTTAAAGCACATGATATTCAGTCACTGGTAAACAATGAGTTATGCCCGGAACAATTTGGGAACGTGAATCTGCTTTTTCAACTGTACATTGAATGAAAGCTAAACACAGATTAAATGTTTCTGAGGACAATTTAGCATCCAAATCAAGATAGGCTATAAGAGTGAAATACACACCAGATTTCATTTAGGTTAAACAGAACATTAAAATTAATTTTGCTTGTTTCTTTTTACTTTTTAAATGTGGCTATGAGAAAATGTAAAATGTGTCTTGCATTATATTTCTATTGGATAATGCTGGTCTAGACTGATCCTTCGACAGATCAGAAGCAAGAGACTAGAAGTACAAAGACCAGTGTGAGAATTATGCTTTGTGCCAACTTGATGGGGTCAGGATTCTCAGTGGTTTGGCAGTAGGGCCTAGTAATCACCCATGATTTTACATAACAACTCCATATGGAGTTGTGGGAGCCCATTATGGAATTATAAAGATGGAGTGCAACCCTCTTAACTCAAGTCACCACCCTCATGCAATTGAAAGGAAGTTTCCTCAGGGGTGGGGGTGGCCTGATTCCTATAGTTGGAGTCTGTGGGGAAGCTTGCTGGGTTCTTGCTATGTCTGACATCTGGCTCAGAGATGTCTGGATCTCTGGACTTGTGCCAACAGCCTGCCATACTGCCTGGTGATGCTGGGAGCTGTCAGCAGTCTGCCATCTGACCTGCTAACCTTGGATTCAACAAACTCTGCAGCCACAAGTCTGTGGTCTCCTGCTTCCTGGTTTGTCTCCCTGCTTCATCAGTTTGTCTTCCTGCTTCATCTGACCCACAGGACTGAATTTACTGACTTCTACAATGTGAGCCAATTTCTTGACAGAAATTTCTCTATATAAGTGTCACTGTTTTGCTTCTCTAGAGAACCAGGCCAAGGTTGAGACTCTTTGGAAAGTCCAGATGAGAGATAACCTGAATTATCTAAATGCTACTCACCTTCAAAACCTAGTTCTTCACAAGTCAATTCCAACTCATGAAGAGCCCCTATCCCAGCAGAACTGCCCCATGGAGCTTCCAATCTCTCTGGAAGGCTGCCCACCTCTCTCTTATGGAGGGTGGGTTTCATCTGCTGAACTTTCAGTTAGCGGCTAAGTGCTTATAACTACTATGCCAAGTCTCTTCCAAAAGGCTTTTCCACACATATCCATCCTGAAGAACTGCCTTATTTCCTGGGGCATGCTTTTTCTGTAGCACGCCTGGTCACTGTTCCAGTGAAGTATCCTATTCCATGAACAGGCCTGGGTAGACTGTACTGGACACAATCAAGCGCTGTGTCAGGATGGCACCGAAATTTAGAGCTTTTGCAAATTCCATCAAAGACCAAACAAACAAAACCCCGATTATCTTTGATCTCTACTGCCAGAGATACAATCTTTTTAACTTGGGCATGACACACTTGCATTCAAGGAAAAACACATGGCTTTAACATTTATCCCCCAATCAATCTTTCTAATATGTAACATATTCTCCAGATAGAGAGCCACATATCACCAAGTCTTCAGCTCAAGGTTTCCCCACCTAAATTATGGTAAGGTGAAAAAAACCCTTTTTTTTAAAAATGGAAAGGATTTAAAAATTAAAAATGTACTGTATCATGATTAATAAAGTCGTTGACCTAAAGCAGTGGTTCTCAACCTGTGGGTAGAGACCCCTTTGGGGGTCTAATGGCCTTTTCACAGGGGTTGCCTGATTCATAACAGTAGCAAAGTTACAAGTTATGAAGTAGCAACGAAAATAATTGGGGGGGGGGGTGGCACCACAATAGGAGGAACTGTATTAAAGGGTTGCTGCATTAGTTAGGTTGAGAACCACTGACCTTAAGTAACACTTAAGCATTCTGAGGGGGAAAAAAGGCCAATAGAATCCTTTAAAACACTCAACACTCCAGGTTTAACCACTGCAGACAATAAGCCAGTAGCAACTGGTTGAAAGCAAAGGTGTACTTACAGTTATTAGTACTGATCTTATGGGACCTTGTAGTTATTAGATTTTTGTTGTTTAAATTCGATATTTAAAAACACAAAGCTGAGAAGTTATTAGAAAGGTGTTACCATATCAGAAGTAGATCTCTCACCCATTTGTTTAAGGGCGACAAAGTCGATGTAACAAAGTGGAATTAAAGTGTCTACCGCCAAACAATCAAAGATGGAGTCCTGACAGCTAACAGAGAGAAATAAAGTGAGAAAGTCCTATTCTAAAAAGCCGAAAAAGACGTGTGGGGAACGTGTCAAACAGCCTGGATGAAATCAGGGCGCTAAAAGAAACCACTCGTTTCCTTTACACGGGGGTGGGAAAATCCCAGTTGCTCACAGAAAGGCTGAAAGTTTAGTTTGGCTGATTCCAGTCTGTTTTCCTTCCACAACCTCATCACTGGGTCTGAACGGCTGTTTTCCTCCCATCGGGCTCCCAAGTACAAACTCCCCCAAATGAATGGACTGGTCTTCCGGAGCAGCGCCCCCGCCCCCGCCTCGCTGCGGGATCCCCAATCGGGGGCAACTCGGCGGACAATGGAGCGGCGAAGCTCAGGCGGTCCATTTCCCTTTTCCTGCCCAGATGCTGTGGTCCCTCCTTCGCAGCGGAGTGGCCAAGCTCGACGGAGCCCCCGTCCGGGACGGGGTCGTGCTTCTCCCCACCGGCGGCGCTGCCGAGGTCCCAGCCCCCAGACAAGTTGAAGCGGCGCGCACGAGTCCAAAGGCGGCCCCCGCCGGCCGCTCGGGTGGAAGCGCAGGTAGGACCGGGACGGGGGTGTCTCGGAACGCTGGGTCATGGCTCGCCAGGCACAGCCGCCCCCACCGTGCCCTCCCAGCCTCAACTTGCTCCGCTCTCCCTTCAGTGAGGGGTGCGGGCAGCGGCGCGGCCACCCCCTCTCCTCTGGAGCCTCGCCAGCACTCACCCTTTCACCACAAAGAAGGGGTCCTCCATGGACATGGCGTCCCGGCCCCCGGCCGCTTCCCGCTTGCTCCCAGCCCGGGAGCCTTGCTGCTGGCCTTCCTTCGCGCCGCCCGCCGGCCTCCTGCAGCCGCCGGCGCCGCGGTCCGCAGGCTCGAGAGCAGCGAGCGGGCGCCCAGGCCGGTGCACGCGACGGCCGCGGCTGCAGCGCTCGGTCGGCGACTCGGGGCAAACCCCGGACTCCGGCGCCGGCCCCCGCGGCAGCCTCCGCCCCCGACTCCGCCCGGCGCGTCCGGCAGGCCTGACCCCGCCCCCGGGACCTTGTGTGGCGCCCAACCACAAACGCTGTCCGCAGCACCACTTCCGCACCCGTGCCCACGTGACCGGGACAAGCCCCGCCCTTCGCCCTAGGGGCCGGGGCCTGGTGTCACGTGACGCTGGGGGCGGGTGGCTTACAGCTCTCACTCGGGCTTGAGGGGGAGGGGATATTTGTTCCCAGCTGGAATGGCAGTCAGGTTTTCAGGACTGGCAATAGTGTACTGATCTGTACTGCGTTTTTACTTGTAATATTTGATTCTGAGAGGCAAAGCCATCTCATCCTCCACAAAGCGCGTTCTTATTCATTATCTGGCAATGATAATGCTACACGATTTGTTTAGGTAGGTTGTATCATGTGCCAGGCAATGTGTTAAAGACTGTGCACTGTCGTAATCATTCTGTGGCAAAGGTATTATGATTCCTATTCTGTAGATAGGAGTTCAGAGAGGTTTCAAGATTTGCTCTGTGCTCACACCTTGGTCAGATTGTGGGCACTAGCCCTAAGACTGGGCTGTATTTTTTGGTGCACATTCCGTAAATGAGTACACAAAGGAAATTTTTCAGACAGACATGGTACTGCCTAGGAACAAACACCTTTGAGGGACTAGCAAGTGGCCAGGTGTAGGGTAATTTGATTCAAGAGCTCTTTCATTTTGGCCAGAGCTACCAACTTCATATGGTAGATATGTTATGTGAGTTGTACATGAGAATTGTGGACTCTAAATCCTGATACTCACGAACCCTTACTGTGTGCCAAGCACTACCCTATTAGATCCCTTTACTTGTCCAAGAAGTAAAGGCTGTACTTGTCCAAGAGGTAAATGCTGTCCTATCCCGTTTTACAGATGAGAAAGTAGGGACACTGAGGTTAATGACTTACCTAGTCTCTTTGGCGATGACAATCTATGGAATCAAAACACCTGTGTTTGACTTGAGTTCTATCATTCAGTTCCTTGTTTGTAAAACACGACTAATACTAATTAGTTCTTCAGTTGTAGTTCAAATTAAATACGAATACTTACAAACCACAATCCCACCCCCACCCAAAGTGAGATCTTGAAGTCAGAGAAGCCAGTCAGGAAGCTGTTGTGCTCATCCGATCATGAAGAGATGAAGACCAAACTGTGAACGGAGAGGAAGGGGCCGAGTTCACAGAGGAAGGGGCCGAGTTCACAGACGTTTCAAGGGGAAAAGGGCAAGTAACTACATGTACAGAGATTGAACGGGGCCGGAGAGGAGAGGGGGTGGAAGACAGTGCTGAGAGTCAAAGATACCTCTAGATTTCTCCGAGACACTGAGGGCAGAAGTGGAAAAGGAAGCTATTGCGAAAGAACGGTTTGATTTGGTTACGGACATTGAAGTGAAGGTGAAACGGAGCATCATTCATTCATTCAGCAAACATGTGCATGTAGAGAGACAGGCACAGTGTGTTAAGACCCATACTTTATAGCAAGACTGCTGAGGTCAGATCATAATTCTTCTACCTCAGTGGTTCTCAACCTTTCTAATGCCTCGTTCCTTTAATACAGTTCCTCATGTTGTGGTGACCCCCCCAACCATACAATTATTTTCTTTGCTAATGTTATGAATTGTAATGTAAATATTTGATATGCAGGATGTACGTTCATTGTTACAAGTTGAACATAATTAAAACAGTGATTAGTCACAAAACAATATGTAATTATATATTGTTAAATATCTATGTGTTTTCTGATGGTCTTGGGCGACCCCTGTGAAAGGGTCTTTCGACCCCCAAAGGGGTCTCAACCCACAGGTCTAGAACCACTGTTCAACCTGGTTGTCCTATCTTGAGGAAGCTGATTAACCTCTTATTGTCTCCATTGAGAAACAGTAACTTTTTAAAAAGCGTGTCACGGGATGAAATATGTTGATGTTGCGGGCACGTGCTGAATTCATACTGTGTACCAGGCACTGAAGACAAAGATGAGGAGGCATCATGAACTTCTCAGGTGAGAGAGGCAGGCAGTTACATACAATGGGAAGAGGGCATAGGTTGACAGAGGAACACAGTAACAAGGGATTTGTAGTATTAAGTTAAATGGGAAGGGTGAGGTAAAGGGCCAGCCCCCACCGCTACTACTACCTATGGGTTCAGTAATGCACAATTGTATGGTTGAGATATATATATATTATATTAAAGTCATCGAGAGCATGAGAGATAAAAGAGATATTACAATGATGCAGTCAGACACATTACATAGTAGCATTGCTCACCTCCGCCCCGCTTGGTGGTCCTCGTGGGGGGAACCCGGCTACGAGAGCAGGGGCAGCCTCAGGGACTGGGGAGCCTCTCCTGGCCCGAGAGCCAGAGAGGGCCCCGGGAATCGGGGAGAGCCTCCTGGGCTCCAGGGAGAGCCCTCCTCTCTTTCTTGCTAACCACACATTCTATCACTTTAGGGGGATATGATTATAGAATCACACATCACAGGAAGGGGCAGTACAGTAGGCATACACATTGTAGGAAGGGGATGTATGATAGGCATAAGCGTAACAAGAAGGGATGAGCTAGGGGTGTGCCCATAGGAATGGGAAGGTCTAGGGGTATACATGTGACAAAATGGGCATATCCTAGATTCATGATTGCAGCCTAAGCTTGTTCATCCTTGGGTGGGTTTCACCTCGCTGGTGTCTCCTACAAGGAAACAGACAACTACTATCCTTATCAGAAGGGAGTGGGCCCTACTCGTTGTGGGATAAACAGTGGCGTCTGCTTGGTCTAGACAGCTGATAACTCTCAGGGAGAATGACCGCCAATCCACTCCTGATGACCTCCAAGTGTATAGTCATTCTCAAGCAGCTAAGTCTGGCATATATTTGGGGGAGACAACTTGAGAGAAATTCTTCTGTTTCCCACAGGGATTATTGAAGGAGGTAGGTGGGAAAGCTTCCTAAACAACAGCTAGGGGCAACCCTGAGAAAAGAAAGTCATTCCAAATGTGGACTAGAATGGCAGCCTGAGGGGACACAAGGTAGCGGTGTTGCTAGAATGGAAAGGATGGAGTAATAGAGGCAGGAAGGGAAGCAAGCTAGACAGGAAATTTTTGAGGTCTTTGATTGTGGTGGAGTCCCTGTGTAGGGAAATGGTTACTGCACTTGGCTGCCTACTAAGGTTGGAGTCTACTTTGGAAGAAAGGCCTGGTGGTTTATTTCTGACATATCAGCCATTGTCTTCCTAGCAACTGAGTTTTGAATGTGACAGGCAGGTTAGCTAGAAGGTCACGATCCACAGGAGGGATGAGGGATGCCCTGAGCTAGGTTCACAGCAACTAGGGCGGAGCAGAGAAGTACATTTGAGAAACACTGTAGAGGTGACAAGCACGGGCTTGGTGACTGACAGGGCTGAGCCTCTGGAGGACTTGGTGAAGAAGAAGAGGAAGGGAGAAGGCTTGCAGGGTTGAGTTGTTAGTTCCACTCACCAAGAGAAAGAACCCAGGAGGAGGATTAGATTTCAGGTGGATATAACTTAGGTGCTGTGGAGGTAGGTTACGAGTAGAATCGCATTGCTAAACACGAAGTCGGCGGTTCAGGCTCCCCCTTGGAAAGCATGAAGTTTTCTACTCCTATGAAGATCGACATCTCGGAAACCCCCGGGGGCAGCTCTGCTCTCTCCTGCGAGGTTGCTGTGAGTTGGAATCATTGGATGACAGTGAGAGTTTTGTTAGCATGTTGGTCTAACTCACTAAACTGCAAGCGCCTGGAGGGAGGGGATACTATGCTAATGCGGCTATCACCTCAACACTAGGATACTCTCTTATGTGTTCCATGAATTTGTTAATTGGACCAGAAATGAGAGGATGGAGTTTTAAAGTAGGAAAATGGACTTTGGACATGTTAGGAGAGACCAGTCCTTGGAGAAGGACAACATGGCTGGTAAACTAGAGGAGCAGCGAAAAAGGGGAAGACCTTTGACGAGATGGGCTGGCACAGTGGCTGCAACAACGGGCTCCCACGCAGAAACAATTGTGAGGATGCACAGGACTAGACAGTGTTTGCCTCTGTTGGACAGAGGGTGGCTGTGGGTCAGAATTGATTCGATGGTACCTCGCTCAACACACCAGAAAAATGGATGATTAAGGAGAATGTGCATAATGAAGGGTCTAGGGAAACCGCCCACAATTGAGACGATGAGCATTTGGATATAAAGTGTACTACTGCTTGGGGTTGCAGGGCAGTGTCCCCTTGTTTAGTACGCTACCCTCCCTCGTCCTTTTTCATACTCGGCCTTGTCCTCCATTGACCCAGGGAAAGGGAAGCTAGAACCAATGCAAGGCGAAACAAAGGAAGTTCCCTCTTGTTTTTCAGTTTGGCGGATCCGAGGCCCTAGTATCAGCAATAGCTTAGGAAGAATACTCCGAGGGGGAGGAAAAAAACAACCCCATCCCATACCAGGGATCCTCAAAAACAGCGGGGTGGGGGCTACACGTTCTCATAGGTAGAGAATCGAAACAGTGATTTCCTGGAAGGAAGGAAGGAAGGAAGGAAGGAAGGAAGGAAGGAAGGAAGGAAGGAAGGAAGGAAGGGGACTTGATTAGGGAGGGAAACTCTGAGATGATGCAGATGTCCTGTAACTGGACTCGAGGGTCAGTTACGCGGGTTTATGTGCTTGTCAAGCTGTTACACTTACCTTCTGTTCATTTTGCTGTAGGACATCGACGTGGCAACTCTGAGTTTTCGGTAGTGGCCTGAGAAAGTCCCAGAAGATGCTGTGGTCTCTGAGGCTCCAAAGTAAGGCAAGCAAGAGATAGAGGGAGCGTGCTGGGTCCTGTAGAGTATCTTGTACTGAAGTTATAGGATGAGGATGCAGAGACAAGGGCACAGGCAGCCAACCACCAATTGATGAGGATGACGATCCAAAGGGCTAAATCACATCACACATGACGCAGGGTAGCCCTAATGGAGATCTTCACAGATAGGCACTTCCTCCGCTAAATGCCATGGGAATTCCACAAGACCCCACACCAAAGGTTCTCCCTTTGTTCAATGGGAACGGCCAGACCCAGCTTTCCCTCATGGAATTGTTAAAAGGATCAACTAGAATAATATGTGGCATTTTGCAAAGCACAAAAAACTATGCTACTGCTGTCCACCACCATCAGGTCAGTCCCTGACTCCTGGTGACCTAATGCACACAGTGAATGCTGCCTGTTCCTGCCATTGGTTGGGGACTGGACCACCGTCATCTATATTGTTTCACTGGCTGGCTTTCAGAAGTAGGTCATCAGGCCTTTATGTCTAGTCCATCTTAGTGTGGAAGTTCTGTTCAGCAAGTTTCGTGGCAACACACAGCCATGATGAGCCGTGGGACCTGGGTTTTGTGCAAGGGTAGCAGGAATTCTATCACTGAATGCTTCACAATACTATACTGCTGTCGGGCCAATTCCAACTCATGGAGACGCCATGTGTGTAAGCTACCCCCAATCCTCTTTGAAGACAGACAGGCAGAGGGAGGAAGAACAGTGTTAGGAATGATAGACATATGAGGTATTGAACTCTTCATCATTATCCTAACCTTTAAAAAATCCCAGACATGCACAAAGATTGTGGTAGTTACATAATCGAGTGTCAATTTGAGGATTAAGAGTGTAGGGGTGGGGTCTAGACTGTTAATCAGGATATGGCCAATGAGATCTCTGTGTGGGCATGGCCTTCCCCTAAGGATTCTGGGAATTGCTGATTTTTCCTCCTTGGAGTGGGGAGACTCTCTGCTCACACCCTGGGAGACATAGCAGCTGAGAAGACACATGGACCCACCCTGATGCAGCCCTGGGTGCTGGAGAGGCCATGCAGAGACCCCTGCCAGCACTGAGATGTTTCCAGTGCCACTGGATCCAAAGACTTCCTACCCACTGGCCTGTGATCTTCTACATTCACGTCATTGCATGTGTTTCATGAGTCTAAAGAGGACTTTATAGATTGATATCGGACATATGGGCTAATATTGGACTTAAGGACTTGATCTGAACTGGGCTGGGATGTTTTCTCAATGTCTAATTGCTCTTGTATATACAACTCTTTCTTATACATGTGCGTGTTTATGAATTTGTTTCTCTAGTCTACCCAGACTAACACAAAGATGTTCTGCTTCATTCCAGAGAACATTCACTTGTGTTCATCCCATTGATCTCATTACGTCTGTCCACATATCTCACCCCAACCACAGGCGCTGTCCACACACTGCCTACATTCACTGTCCTCTCCTTGGCTGCCTTCTGTGCTCACCCTCTGCACCCTGCTGAAAACAAACGAGAAAGTCTTCCTAACCACTGCTCCCATACCCAACTCTAGCAAGTAATTAAGAATTTATGACATGCACATTAGATAGTCATTTGGAATGTGTAAAAGCATATAATGGCATGAGTGAAAAGAGCGAGATACAAAATTATATATATGAAATGACTTCAACTCTGTTCCTTTTTAGACATAGAAACTTTTTATACAAAAAAATGGAACTGTTTTAAAAGATTGGCAGTTTTCTGCAGTGAAATACATTACTTTGATCATTAGAAATACAAAAAGTTAAACAAGAAAAGAACAATCAACAACAACAACAAAAATGTATAAAGAGTGAAGTAGGCACATGAAAAACAAAACAGAAAAACACATAAAAAGTTAACAACTTTACATTCTTTTATAGAATTTGGCAAATTAGGAATGTAGGAATGAATGGATATTGCTCAATATTAAAAAGCTGAACTATGTAATGGGGATACAGCGAACTTCTTGGCAAGATAGTGAGTTTGAGTCATCGTAGGGAGGGTAGCTATGGCCTTTATTCATCCTTCATGGTTTTGTTGATACACATAGAAGGTGCTGGCGTACCAAAAAAAACCACAAGAGGATGGCTTTAACAAACACGTTTATGTTCTCACATTTAGGAGGCTAGAAGTCCAGATTCTAGGGGAAGGCTTTTCCTCTCTTGGTTCTGGGGAAAAGTGTGTCTCTCTCCAACATCTGGGAGCGTGGCAGCCCTTGGAGATCACCATGTGTCTTGGCATCAATTTTCCCTTGCGTCTAGGAGGTTCTCAGAGCAGGGTCCCTGCACTGGGTCCAAGAGACATGCTCTGCTACAGCTCTGTTTTCCTGGAGGGACTGAGATTTCCCCTCTCTGCCTGCTTCTCTCTCTTTTTATCTCTCATAAAGGAAAACAGGATGCTGGCCACACCTCAAGGAAACTCCCTTGCTTCTGACTTAGGCTGTGGCCTGAGTAAAGGTGGTGACTTAACTAAGGCAATGGAGCCCTGGTGGCATAGCGATTGCTCATTCAGCTGTTACCTGCAAGGTCTACAGTCTGAAACCACCAGCTTCAAAACCACCACGTTCTCCCTGGGGCAAATATGGGGCTTTCTACTTCTGTAAAGAGCTACAGTCTCAGAAACCCAAGGGGGCTATTCTGTCCTATAGGGTCATTAGATGAGTCTGAAAACATTTGTGTAGTTGGTGGGCTTAAAAAGGGGTGATTCCTCCTACCTTAATCTGCCTCATTCACATAGTGAACATAAACTAATGTTCTTTAACATAGCCTAATTATGCCTCATCAACACATCTTGTTTGATTCATAGGGGCGAGGTGCAGCTTGGGTACAACAGAGCAAAGCATGGCTGGGTCCTGCATAGGCCTCACAATTGTAATCTTTGAGCCCATTGTTCCAGCCACTATGTGATGGTCATCTTTTTGGCTGCCTCTACCAAGCATGATGTTCTCCAGGGACTGATCTTTCCAGATATGTCAAAAGTATGTGAGCCCAAGTCTCATCATCCTTGCTTTGAAGGAGCCGTGGCTGTACTTTTTCCAAGACACATTGGTTGATTCTTTAAGCTGTCCAAGACACTTGCTTTCTTTTTTTTTAAACAATTTTATTGGCATTCATCCACATATCATACAAGTCAATAGTTCAATCATATCAAGAAGGGTTGTACAATCATTTCCACAATTAATTTTAGAACACTTTCTTTTTTAAATCATTTTATTGGGGGCTCCTACAACTCTTATCACAATCCAAACACCCATCCATTGTGTGAAGCACATTTGTACATTTGTTGCCATCATAATTCTCAAAACATTTGCTAAATAAAGGCATGTACATATGTAAATGAGGAAATAGATCTATGTGCACATATTTATAGGTTTAGTATTAAGGTAGCAGATGGACATTGGGCCTCCACTCAAGTACTCCCTCAATGCAAGAA
>NW_022111324.1:22435293-22436031 GCF_000313985.2 Echinops telfairi
ATACCTGATCCCTTTGACACCTCATGATGGCACAGGCTGGTGTGCTTCTTCCATGTGGGCTTTGTTGCTTCTGAGCTAGATGGCTGCTTGTTTACTGCCTTTCCTGATTTTCAACCACGCAGTACGTATTCCCTTGTTCTGTTCTCACAACTGCCTCTTGGTCCATGAACAAGTGCAACATGAGCACAGTGAAATTTTCTAGAAATCTCATTCTTCTCAAGACTATCCACAGTTTGTGATCTACACGTCTGAATGCCTTTGCACATTCGCACGGAGAGGTCAGGGCAGAGGGAGTACTGGTTTCTAAGGGTGAGTACTCACTGGCCGACTCAGAGCGACCTCTAACGCCCAGTAGCACTGCACCTGCCTTGGAAGGGGCCTCTGAGACCCTTCTCCTCACAGCAGCTGGTGGGTTGTGATCTTCAGGACATGGTCCGATGCTGCAGACAAGTTTGATGATATATGTATTAATTACATATTATAAAAACAAGGCCATAATTAAAGAGCTTCAAAGTGAACACAATAAACAGAAGCCACTCTGGAAGGTGCAACTCAGAGACTGAGGACTAGCCTGTAGCCCCAGGGGCGCTTGCTCTCACGGAGAATGTCCCGGCCACTCTTCAGTCCCGTGTACGCTGCCCAGCTGAGTGGAGGCTGGGAAGTCTCCACTGGTCCTTCAATGTCTTGGTTGCCAAAAGGCTATTTACTTACAAATGTAAGACTCTTTAAAGCGCTGCC